>NC_132784.1:130297620-130617798 GCF_048418805.1 Vulpes vulpes
GGTATATGATCAAAAACATACAACACTCATAAGCAGACTCAATAAAACAAGCCCCCAAATCCATGAAAAATAAAAGGAAAATAAGATACTAAATGCCAGGACACCTGGGTGGCTCAGTAATTTAGCATCTGCCTTTGGCTTGGGGCGTGGTCCCAGGGTCCTGGGATCGAATCCTGCATCAAGCTCCTGAGTGGAGCCTTCTTCTCCCTCTGCCTATGTCTCTGCCTCTCTCTGTGTGTCTCTCATGAATAAATAAATAAAATCTTTTTTAAAAAAGATACTAAATGCCAAGGCAAATATCATTTCTACAATTGCTCATTAAACTTAACCCAGGACCTCCTTTGGATGAAGATATTGAAGGAAACAATGGTTTCCTTAAATCTCAAATCCTTGCAGTAGGAAGAATTGAGTGCATCACTCCTCTCTTTCATGTATTCATTCAGCAAACACACATTGCTTGCCTGACCAGTCTATGTACACAGTGCCAGAAGTACAAGGAGGCAATAAGAGAGTAAGCCGTGTCTCTACTCTAGCTTTGAGTTTGCTCATGGTCCTGGGGGGGGGGGGGGGGGTAGGGAGGGGATTAGAGATGGCTATAATTAATTATAACAAGATAAATAGTATATTAGAATCACATGCAAAGTGCAATGTGAAAAACAGAGTAGGGAGCAATTCATTCTGCTTGGGGATAAGCCTTGGAAAGGAGATGGTATTGGCTGTGGTGTGGGAAGGAGCTCACCAGTGATAGGGAAGTATTCCAACCAGAGGCTTGAAGATGTGAGAGCATGCTGGGTTCAAGGAACAGCAAGTTATTCAGAGAGGCTGGGGTATTAAGAGCTGGGTGATAATTATAAAATAGTAAATGCTTTTTATTTATTTATGGTATTTATATTTGAACTTTATACAAAAAGCCACAAGATGAGGGTTTTCCTTCCTTCCCATTGACATGGGAGAAGACTGGGCTTAGGGAGGCTAGGTGTGGTGGACACTGTGATCCACCCCCCCAAGTCCCACTTCAGTGGAAGCGATGTTGAGGACCTGTTGCCCTAGCTGCCTGCGAGCACTCTTGTCACACAACCTTCAGCTCTTGGCAGCTGGCCTCAGTTGCAGAGAAACCTCCTCATTCAAAGCCTTGCCCAAGGCCATGCCCCTTCCAGGATGGCCCACATCCAGTGATCTCTCCATGTGGAAGTTTAAAGATCCAACTCTGGTCATTCCTATGGACCATTCTAGCTCCAAAGCTTCCTCATGGGGTTGGCAGAGACATCAGGCCTGTGTCCCAGCTGGACTTCTCCTCTGCTCACTCCTGCTTCCACCTGGCCCTCCCTCAAGGGTCAGTCCCAAAGGCAATCAGTCCTTGACCTTCACCAACAGCCTCAGAGTTGCTTCCTATCCACCCCACCTGTAACTCAATCAAGGTGATGGGGTGGTGGAGCCTTGTGTAGAACCTGGACAATAAGACTCCAGAGCTCAACCATTTTAGTCTAGCCCTCTGGTACCTGATGCAGAGGGGAGATGAAGACAGAATTATAAATTTGGGCCAGACTGTGAATGCCCTTTTGTGTCATTCCAAAGAGGTGAGATGTGATGCTAAGTCCAAGGCAGAACCAGCAAGGATTTCAAATGGGCGGGTGATATCAGCCAATGTTTTAAGATGGTTTCTATGGCAACAGCACAGAGACTGGACAATAAGGGAAAAGGTCATCGTATCTCCCATAATGGCTGTGGTTGAGTCTCACCATATTTTTCAATCCGCTCTTTAACTTTCTGAAAAAAATGCAAAGGAAGGCAGACATACATTGGATTAGTGGCAGGATACATGTGAGCATGCTTCTCCAGTGCATAACCCTCAGGTAGATGGTTGACTTCCAGTTTATCTTCAACACAAAAAGGCCTTTGGAGGCACACCCCACAGGGCAGTTAGGATATGATGGATCAGTCATTGCTGTGTTCCCCTTGCTTCTCCCTTTTATTGGGTTCATGACATTGGTCTTGGAGTAGAAATAGTCTAAACTTGAACACCAGTTGTTCAGAGGAGCTGTGTATCAGCTGGGAGCACAAGCTGCCTGGGATAGGTTGTACCAAGAGGCCCTTTTGAGCCCATATGGAGCACCTGCTGCTGGGGGAATGGGAAGTCATTGGACCCAACACATCAACAGGAGTCTGGGGTCACCCAGTACACAGCACTGCTTTTCTCTCCACATTGGGTTGTCTCCATGGGAAGGCACTCATAATCCAATGTTATTGTCCAGTTTCCCATCTTTGAACATATGCCACAATGGCAAAACTCAGAGAAACCTGGCATTCGTTTCATAGTTTATGTATCTGATAGCATGCGCTTCCTACAGTTCCATTATGGCACCAACAAGTAGGTTATTATTCCCCTTTAAAGAATAGGGGATTGCCTTGGAATGCTGGCAAAGGGTTTCTGTGTTGGGGGAGGCATATTTTATATCCATATGAAGCTCCACAATGTTTAATGTTCCTCCCTGCAAACAACAGAACTGATTATCTGGTTAGTTCCTTAGCTTTGTCTCTTTGGGTACAAAAGAATCTCTGCCAAGAGCGATTGTCTTTGTTTGATACAGTTGTTCTTAAGCTACTGTCTTGATGGTTGAGAATCATGCTTTAGTCAAACACTGGTAGAGTCCTTTGAATGTCAGGCACTGAGTGACCTGTCGAGTCACATAATGGATGTAAAATTCAGCTACTGCCCCAGATGTGCGCATCTGACACGTTCATCTTAGTCCTGAAGCTTCCCCTAGTTCATAGAAGGAAAGCCAGGCTTTCTGTCTCAAGAGCAACCATCCCGCCCATCTGAAAACCACTTCATACATTTACTCATAAAATGAAAATAAAGGGACCCCCAAAGCAGTTATTTCTAGGAAATTATAATATCTCAGTTTATAACTCCTCAAGGAAGGAGCAGAGTGCATGGTTTTCCAACCTTTATATTAAAGAGAATGGAGAGGCATTTGGGTGAAAGCAAGATCTGATCAGTGAACTGCTTTCTTAGTGCAGGGTTCCCTACTGTATGCAGCGCTCACATGGAAAACTTACCTACTCAGGGACCAGAGGGGGCAACTCCACAGAATTCCCCTCCCCGGATTGATAAAAATCACCTCCTTGCTTCTGTTGTTTGAATGTCCCATTAGTATCCTTGTTGGATTGCCAAAATGATTTTTAAACAAAGAAAAGTTGGCCGTGGAAGACTCTCTTCGTGGTGAATTGAGTTCCCTGAGCTTCATCTTCCAAGAGAAACAAAAACCAGAAAGCAAGGGCAAAGACCTGATTTTTCTGCCAAGTTCGTATTTCCATCTGTTCTGTTAGATTAATGGCTGGTACATTAACCCCCTTTTAGATTCAAACTCATTTTTACTAGAAATAACCTATTTTATAATGTATTCCATGATTACTATTTGAATACTAGGTGACAAAGTTCACGAGAGGGAAATGCATTAAAAAATGTTTTGAAAATTATAGGATTGTTTCAGAAATATTCTGAAATGGAATGCAATTTTCTGTACATTTTCTGGGTTTACTTACCATAGTTTTATTGTTTTATTTTGGGCAATTTGTGGACATCTATAGCCATCAGTTTACTTTCTCTCCCTCCCTCCTCGCCCCCTCCTGGAGAAGATGTTTGTCCCAGAGAACTATGGTGGTTCTAACGGTAGTTAACAGTGGCTATGAGAAGGGAAACTAGTGTCACTCATTTTCAGAAATACAGAAGTCACTGTATTATATTACTTTTTTAAACACATAAGAAAAAATGAAGGAAAAAGACAGTAACACGTGATTCTCCCATGTTTTGAGTAAATTTATTTCCCAGCAATAATTGTACATGCTTTGGTTTTTTTCTGACATGCTTCAAAACAACCTTGTCAATAACAAGCTCTAAAATATAAAATAATATGTATATATATATATATAATTAAATAAATAAATAAATAAATAAATAAATAAATAAATAAATAAAATAGGTGGGGTGCCTGGTGGCTTAGTCAGTTGAGCCACCGACTCTTGATTTTGGCTCAGGTCATGATCTCAGGGGTGTGGGATTAAGCCCTGTGTTCATCTTCACACTGGGCATGGAGCCTGCTTAAGATTCTCTCTCTCTCTGCCCCTCCCTCTCCCTCTCCAAAATAATAATAATAATATAAAATTGAAAAAAAATAAAAATAAAATATAAAATTGAGTTATTTTAAAGCCAGGTTTTTAATTGTGAGATTTAATTATAATTTACAATCACTACATTTTGTGTTCAGGAAACTTTTTTTTTTCAAGACTTTGGATATAGCCAAACCAACAATTTTGAGTAACTTGCCTTTAATTTGTGAGATAAAGCAACCCATCTAGAGCTACCAATTTTCCTAAGGTTTCAAAAAAAAAAAAATGCTATGGTGACAGAAACTCAAGAAAATAGAAGACCAAGTGTAAATTAGTAAATTTGCTTCTTAATGCCAAATTGTTTTCCTTATCTATATAGCCTCCTGGATATATGAAAGTATATATATTTTTTGGTTTTGTTACCATGGAGGTCTTAAAAACAAAATGAGGGACGCCTGGGTGGCTCAGTGGTTGAGTGTCTGCCTTCGTTTGGCTCAGATCATGATCCCGGGATCTTGGGATAGAGTTCCACATCAGGCTCCTCACAGGGAGCCTGCTTCTCTGCCTATGTCTCTGTCTCCTTCTCTGTGCCATAAATAAATAAATAAATAAATAAATAAATAAATAAATAAATAAATAAATAAATAAAATCTTAAAAATAAAAGGCAAAACCTTTGCTGGCCATGTCTCCCTCTCTGATTAGCAATTATCTAGTAGGACACACACAACAGAAAATAATAGAGTATTTATTTTCAAGCTAGAATTAAGCAAGTGAGCCACAGATCAAGTCAAAACCCATAGCCTTCAATGTAGACGCACATGGACACACATGACACTACACCTTAGTACAGAGAATCATACTCTCTTCTCACGAGTTTCTTCTCTAACACTTACGCTTGCTTTCTACTGCACTTCATTCCATCCCGACCTCTCCTTTCTGGGATAGAAAAAGTGCCACTGCAGGTGACCATAGTGAGGTCACCATCATGCTCACTTAATGGTGATATATCACCTAATGGCAGTTCAAAAATATTACCATCCTGCTCACGTAATACAGATGTGTTTGTGAATTCTCAAAGCATGTGCCATCTCCAGGAATCTTTTTCAATCAATGAATTTTATCTTAACCAATCTGCATGAACATTAACGAGAGGACCAGAAGGGAATTTTGTTCAGACCTAGATGGTTTGCAGAGTGTCCAGGTTTGGAATATAAAGTCCTGCCTTTAGATATAGTTGACAAGACTAGCTGAGGTGGATTACAAGCTTATTCCATTAACCCATTTGATAAATCTGTGGATAACTAAGTAATAACATCACCCAACTTCTCTTGGATGGCACACCATAGAGCACAAGGTCTAGGGATGTTAGTGGTATTACATGCAAAGTGGACACTATGATCAAATATTAGGAAACACAGAGTTCAATAAGCTGGACAGATTTCTTTACCTGTGGGAAGTTTGCAGAAACTTTAATATACCAAGACACACTGTCCATCACCAAGAGGTAGATGCTGCGTGCAATGTTTCTCAAACCTATTTGACTCCCAGACCTTTTATTCCAGAGCAAATCCCAGGACCAGAGTTCCTTTAAACACACTTTGGGAATTGCTGTAATTCTCAAGGGTTCTACCAAAAATCATTGCTAGAGCACATAGAGTTACAAGCTAACGGTACATTGCTCTAGAGAAAGACGTCATGGACTTCCACATTATTTTGATAAATTCTTAGAAATTAATTCCCCTATAAAAAAATAGTGAAAGGGAATAAAGGGGAAAGGAGAGAAAATGGGTGGGAAACACCAGAAAAGGAGACAGAACATGAGAGACTCCTAACTCTGGGAAACAAACAAGGGGTGGTAGAAAGGGAGGTGGGCTGGAGGTGGGGATGACTGGGTGACGGGAACTGAGGGGGGCACTTGATGGAATGAGCACTGGGTGTTATTCTATATGTTGGCAAATTGAACACCAATAAAAAAAAAAGATAAAAAAAGATTTAAAAAAAATTAATTCCCCTTATTACTTCATGGCTTTTTTCTTAAAAAAAAAAAAAAAAAAAAAAGACTATCTCACTTAATATGTCCAAGTTTTTAAAACTAAAATTTGGGGAAAATAAACCCGTTTATTTAATGCTATTTTTTCCAACTTCGATTTCTGTATTTTATATTAAGTGATATTTTCTATAAAACGATTATATCATTGCCTCTACATTTGGATGTTTTCCCTTCTTTCATTTTCACTCTTGGCCATTTTGCTTTATTTTTCCTCCATGTACTGTGATATAGAGGCAGAGACATCAAGAACAATAAAACGTGCTCTTATTTTTTTTTAAGTCAATACCAAACAAGAAGTAAACAGCGTACTTGCTAATCTGAAAACTCAAAGCATGAGTAAAACTTTCTACTATCCAGGCACAGGAATATATCCCCCTAAACCTGAAGAATTGGAGTTTCATACAGAAGTGACCCTGATGCTGTTGTATCTGCCCAGATTTCCTGGTGATGACCAGCCCTCCTTCCTCCCTTCAGCAGTGGTTTTCTTCTATATTCAGGCAAAACTGGGATAAGCCAGTTCTTAGGCTCCCCGCTGAGCAGGAGCTCCATGCGGGGACTCGATCCCAAGACTCCGGGATCATGACTTGAGCTGAAGGTAGCTGCTTAACTGACTGAGCCACCCAGGCGCCACCCAGGTAATTAGTTTTTATATTAAAACTCTATCACATAGTTTAAATTCTACTGCTGATCCCCATGATAGAACATTGGGATTGCTCTGATCGTGTTGGGAAGGCCCGTAGCCCCCACCTCAACAGTGTACTATGTGATCGCCCCCTCCCACTGCTGCACCATGGCTGCTGGACACCAGCCCCAAAGTCAATGAATGGCACAGTCACTATAAACTCTGACCTAAACAACTTATTTCCAGCCCTATGTCCCCACTTGCTAGGGCAGATTTAGAAAACGTTTTATTTAACATATTTGTTTAGTACCCCTTACAGGAAGAGAACTGAAAAAAGTATAGCATTGTTCCAAATTTCATTCCACCATTTTAGCATCACCATAGAATTTTACTGTTTGAAAGAACCTTGGAGATCACCCCGTTCAGGTTTAGTGTGCCCAGGCTTTAGTGAGCCTCAGCATCCTCTGGGGAGCTGTTAAAACCCAGATGATTGCCACTCGCGCCCCAGAGGTTCTGACTCAGCTCCTGTGGGATGAGGCCAAGAATTTGCAGTTTTAGCAGTTCCTGGGTGATGCTAATACTGCCAGGACCCCGCACTGGGAACCGCTGTCCTAGGAAGCCCTTCTTCCATTCTCCTCCACAGAATCAAAACGTTCTTGGAGCTGGCCTGAAACCTAAGTCCAGCAGAGCAATCAGGGAAGGGAGAAAATCATGATTTCTGCAGGCCTGGGGCAGCTCAAGGGATGATGAATGATAGGTGTTTATCAGGGGGTGTTCATCAGGGAACACTAACCCCATAACACCCATCCCCCAAACTGCTGTGGATTTATCTGCCCATCGGGGACCATTTTTGAGAACCCCCCGAACCCACCCCCCACCTCACCCCACCCCCGTCTAGTTCAACCTTCTCCCATCACAGACGGGCCAGTGGAGCTTGGGCAGGACAAGGAGGCACACACACCCCAAGAGCCGCTTACTCAGGGCCTCCAGGGCCCTGACCCCAGCCGCTTTGCATCCCGTCCTCCGTTCCTGGTGGTCTAGCTTCTGCCTCCTAAACGTGGGGCCAGTTCTCACTAGTTACTGCTATTGGCAAGACATGTTTAAACATATTTTTCTCCTCGCTGATTGGGTGGATTGATTTCTTCAGTGACTCTCCACTCTCTTCTCCCTACGTGCGGAAAATTCTGACACAGCTTTGCTTTTGCTTGTGGTGAGATTAAGCTTTATGTTTTTTAACCTATGTTCAGTTTTATTAATGGAAACTTCCCGAACGATCTATACAACAACTTTTTATATTTTCTTGGCTTACGGCTCCTACAGGTAGTGGTTCTTACTGTTAGCTTAATGTTTTCAGAACAACCTATAACCAATATATTTTGTGAGCGCAGAAGGATTTTATTTACCTCTGAGCATTCTGGCCATGTTTTTTGCTTTCTCTTTCGTGTACTTATCTTCCTCTTTCTACAGAATCGTATTCCCTCTAATAATTTGGACCATTCATTTTTCCTAATGGCCAAGTTTTCTGGGCACAGAGGCTACCGTGGGTCTGCCGTGGGCACAGCAGCTGTCCTTGTGATGGGCAGACACCCCCCACCCCAGAATTATCCCTCTACTATTTACAATGAAGGAGCTCTCATGATATTAGCCCAGGGTTGCAGGACACCCTCTTAAAGATGGGGGTGTCTTGACCAAAAGCAGCATTTTCTTCATCTTAAAGTTTTTTAAGATTTTATTTATATATTCATAAGAGACACAGAGAGAGAGAGGCAGAGACATAGGCAGAGGGAGAAGCAGGCTCCCCAGTGAGAAGGGAGCCAGATGTGGGACTCCCCAGGATTGGACCTGAGCCCAAGGCAGATGCTCAACCACCGAGCCTCCCAGGTGCCCCTTCATCTTAGAGTTTTTTTTTAAAGATTTTATTTACTTATTCATGGGAAACAGAGAGAGAGGCAGAGACACAAGCAGAGGGAGAAGCAGGCTCCTCGCAGGGAGCCTGATGTGGGATTCGATCCCCGGACTGAGGATCACACCCGGAGCCAAAGGCAGACGCTCAACCACTGAGCCACCCAGGCGTCCTGATCTTAGAGTTTAAATGGCCAATCCGACCCTTATTGTGAATTTAAGGCATTAGGTGATGTAAGGGTCAATTGCAGACCAACCGCAAATGGGTGGATTTCTGTTGATTTTCTGTCCTTGGGGAAAAGTAATGCATGACCCAACTGTAGCACTGCTTTGTGGGGAGAGGAGCATTTCCTCTGACTGGCTTTCTTGTACAACAGCTGTTCAGTGAATACATTTTATGAGGCAAACAAGCCATTATGCATAATAATAAAATCCAGTAACAGTTTCAACAGGTTCTCCACTTGCCAGTGGGTGGATAAAACCAAGATATTATGTGTAACATTTCTTACAAGCGCATTTTAATATCCAATGTGGTTATTGGGATGAAAGCAAGAAGCAGCATATGTTTTGTTCCTCGTACATGATAGGTTTAGCTGGTTTGGACTTAATAAAAAGTTTCTTGAGTTTCAACAGTAAAATTACTACCTATCCATACAAAATATACGTATTCAGGAGTAAAAAAAAAATAGCTCCAAAGTAAATAAAAACTTCCACCTTCTCTGGGCAGAAGGTCAGAGACCCGAAATCTTTTTTTTTTTTTTTAAGATTTTATTTATTTATTCATGAGAGACACAGAGAGAGGCAGAGACACAGGCAGAGGGAGAAGCAGGCTCCCTGCGGGGAGCCCGACTTGGGACTCAATCCCAGGTCTCCAGGATCACACCATGTGCTGAAGGCGGCGGTAAACCGCTGAGCCACCCAGGCTGCCCAGAGACCCGAAATCTTATAAACTAATGCAACCCATATAATTAACTTATCAAATTATAATTTATAAAATCAGAGCTCAGTCTGCACCCAGGGACCCAGTGGTGGATACCAAGGTAGAAACATGGATACACTTGATCACTTATCATCCACCTTTGTAATTTTTTTTTCACCTTTGTAATTTTTTATAAGAGAACGTTCTGTACTTTAAAAGATGATGGCTTTTTTTTTTATTCATCAAAATTCAATGGTTAATTTTTGGTCAGTCAGCAGTTCAGATATGCCTTTATATAAAATACATGAAAGGATTTTATGACTCAATGACTATCAATTAGTGTTGTTTCCTGTGCTGCAAGGCTGTTAAGGCTACCGCCATAATATGGGTGTGAATATTTAGGTACTTTCATAGCAACAGCTTGCAGGGAAATCACTCGGGAAATGCTCTATACCATAGGAACACAGCCACGCCATTCACATACGCGCTTCCTATTTTATATCTTCCCACTTCCTTTCTCTGCCTTAGAACCCCATCCAGAATTTTCCTGCCCTACTTGTGCTCTGGCCATTCAGAACACACCAGGCATTCCGATGTTTCCATAACTTTATGCTTATTCTTCTATTCTAACTGCCTTCTTTCTCCTGTTTAGTCGATCTGCCATTTATTCAATTGTTTCGAGAAGCTTCCCTGACACCCCTCTTCCCCCTCTGAACTAGCCAGTTCCCCAGTGTTCCCACAGCTAACTGAGCACACCCCTAGCCTGGCTCGTACCCACTGGTTCCTTTTTAAAATTTACGTATAATTGACATACAGCATCATATTGTTTCAGGTGTATAACATAACAATTTGATATTTGTATATATCACCAAATAACCACCATAATCAATCTAGTGAACATCCATCACCACACATAGTCACAAGATTCCTTTTTTCTTGTGATGAGAACCTTAAATTTTCCACTCTTAGCAATTTTCAACTGTGCAATTCATTATTGTTAACTATAGTTGCCATCCCATCACATCCCATGACTTCCTTATTTTGTAACTGGAAGTTTGTGCCTTTGGATCCCCTTTACCCATTTCCACCCCACCCACCCCTGCCTGACCTCTGGCAACCACCAATCTGTTCTCTGCATCTGTGAGCTTGTTTTTTCTGTTGCTGTTTTTGTTGTTCTCCATGTAACTGAGATCATACAGTATTAGTCTTTGTTTGACTTATTTCACTTAGTATAATGCAGCTGAGGTCCATCCATGTTGTTGCATGTGGCAAGATTTCATTATTTTATATAGCTAAATATTCTAATATATATTATACATATGCATAATAATCACAATGGATATTTAGCTTGTTTCCACATCTTGACTCTTGTATATATCTTTTCAAGTTAGTGAGTGGTTGCATTTTTTCTCTCCCCCTTTCCACCTTCTTCTCCAGTCAACTCCTCATCATCCTTTAAAAAAAAAAAGATTTTATTTATTTATTCATGAGAGACACAGAGAGAGAAGCAGAGACATAGGCAGAGGGAGAAGCAGTCTTCCTACAGTGAGCCCGATGTAGGACTCGATCCCAGGACCCAGGGATCATGACCTGAGCCGAAGGCAGATGCTCAACCACTGAGCCACCCAGGTGTCCCCTCATCATCCAGTAAAATTCAGTTCCCAACTGGTCTGGTTGCCCAGGCCTATTGAGGGCTCCTCACCTGGGTTCAGGGCATCCCTTTCTTACAGGACCACAGCTACATAGGGTTGAAATCCACAGTTATTGGTTTGACTGGAAGCACCTAAGACAAGATGCTCTTGCCTTGTGTGTCTGTATCTCTGGGTCCTGGCTTAGAGCCTGTACCATAGTCATTGGGCAACATCTCAAACAAAACTGTCTGGAGGCCACATAGGGCAAACCATGCCTTGTCCTTCTTTGATTTGGGGAGCACTGGAAGTAAATTAGGGACGGGTAGGGACAGAGTGAACTGTACATTCCCATAACTAGAAGCCAGAATAATACCAACTACTGTACTGTGGCAGCAATTTATTCTTAAAAAAAAAATGAGTATAGCTTCTTTCATCACAGGAGTGCTCCCGATCACTTGTTTAAACTGGATGATAGAATAAAAAATACAGAAAGAGTAATTTTGAAATATCAACAAATTCACCTAACTAATGTGCCATGACAATAGGCAATTGGTAAGAGTAGCAGTATTGTATGTAAGTAAGAAAATAGCATGAAACTCAATAAAAAGATAGATTTTCAGGTTATTAAATGGAGGACTAGACAGAAAAGGAAATGAGATGTGTAAGCTTGTGGTAACACAGTATTGGGCTACACATAACTTGGATAAAATCTGATTTAGAGTTGGTATGTTTCCATAATGCTGACCTCTCTGCTTCAAAATCAAATGTATTGGGTTGAGTTAAAAGCTAGTGTTTTGTTTTGTTTTGTTTCCCCTCAACTCTGGGCTTGACTATTTTATCAGTAAATTTAAAAATAAAAAAGAAATGCATCCCTCTAAAGAGCTTCACAGTGGTTTGCCACTAAATCACAGTGTGATGGCCACACTGGTTTATTTCCTTCCCTTTCTCAAGTGACCCAGCTCCCTCCTTATAGAGCTACTGATCATCTTGCATTACCTGCCCCCAGGCCCCCTGCAGGATCTACCTCTCCCTTGAGCGTACTTCTAGAATACTCTCTAGGGCATCTTCGTGTGCTTGCAGAGTCCCCTCTGTCCACCCGCAATGATGTCCAGGGTTTGTGAAGCCATCCAAGTAGAGACTTACTTCTGCCTCTGCACCCAGGACCTCCCGGAGCCATTAACCATCTAAATGCCCAGGTGGCCCAACACTTTGTGAAGTCCTGCCACAGTGAGACCACACAAAGGGGGAATGTGCCTCTCCTTAACTGATCCACTCCCTATCACCTATCCTCAAAGCAGCATTGCTTGTGTCCAGGGACAGATAGGTCAACCCTCACATGGGGAACAGCCCCCTTCTGTTCCCACCCATGCCATTATCCACAATAGGCTTTGCTCCCAGGAGGCTGGGCTGGGGATGCTGACTCCCAACATGCGGTTTCATTTCCACCACCACAGCCCAACAATTAAAATATAAAAGTTTCCTTGCCTGCCTCCTTATCCTGCAGCTCCCAGGTAACACCAAACCTAAAGATTAAGCCCTCCACTCAGCCTTGTCCACATTCAGTTCCAGGCATGCAATTTCTAGGGATATCAGGGGCTTTGGGTGCAAGGTATCCAGGGAATGGCTGGGTCCTCACCTTTAGACGCTGCCATTATTGAGTTTTATATCCTGGAGGATCCTGGGATTCCTTGCAGGAATCTGCCTCAGCCACTGAGAGGAGTCTGTAAGTGCTGACTCACAGGATGGAGGACACATCAGGGATCATTCAGGAATCTCAGGACTGCATCCCACGTTTGAGGCTCTGGCCGGTCCAGCCAGCATGATGTGAGAGACGATAAAGTATGGTGGTTTATTTAAAAAGAGAAGTCTTAGACAAATTTACCTCCCAAATTTTTACTCTTTTCTATATATATTAAAGGGCCAAACTCCACCCAAGGTCCTGGGCAGGCCCACATAATCTTGACTCACTTCTTTTGTTCATTCGATAAACGTTATTTCAGGGCCCCTTGGTGCCTGGAGCTGTAGAAGGAGCCGAAATCTATATTCTAGAGAGGGTGATGAGGGGAATAAACAAATGAGAATATTAGACTCTATTAGTGCTACGAGGTAAGCAAGCGAGAAGACTAGATGGGGAATGAATAGGAATTTTCAAAAACTTTATCATGGGAAATTGCAAGTATACACAAATGTAGAACAAATAGTAAAACAAACAGTACATGTCTACCACTCAGCTTCCACATGCTCAACCCAAAACTGCCTTCTCTTTCTCACCCTTCTCCCCACCCTACCATGGATTATGTAGAAACAAATCCCTGATGTCATATGTTTCCTTATACATGTCTTGGTGTACATCTCTGAAAGAAAGGGAATGCCTTTCTTTCTGTTAGGGTGGTCAAGATAGGTGTCCCCAGGAGGTGGCCTGGGAGAAGAGATATGTGGATAGCAAAGAGAGCTGTAGACACAGAGCCAGAAAATGCAAACATCCTGACATAGTTGAGCATCTGCCAAAGGACCACTGTGTCTGCCCTGGAAGAGACAGTGAGAGCCAGAGGGGATCCAATCCTACAACAGCATGAAGTTCCTAGAAGGAGTCAAAATTCTTACAGCAAGACCTAGATAATGCTTGCCATGTGCCAGGAATTCCTCCAGTGTTTTGCATATGCTAACTTGGGTTATTTTGCACAACAACTCTGTGAAGTCATGACCACCATTAATATTCCTACTTTACTAAAACTGAAGAAGCCTGGACACAGAAAGTGTGTCAGTCCGTTTGGCTGCTCCGATGAAAGACCACAGGCTGAGCAGCTCGTAAACCACAGAAATTTATTTCTCACAGATCTGGCCACTGGGAAGCCCAAGAGTGAGGCACTAGCATGGTCAGGTTCTGGTAAGAGGCCTCTTCCCAGTTCATAGCACCTTCTCACCGTGTCTTCATGTGAGGGAAAGGACTAGGGATTTCTACAGGGCCTCTTTTATGGGGCACTAATCCCATTCATGAGGGCTTCACCCTCATGATGTAAGCACCTCCCAAAAGCCCCTCCTCCTAATACCAAAAGTTTTGAGGGTTAAGATTTCAGCATATGAACTAGGAGGGGAGAGGACACAAACCTTCAGACTGTAACAGGAAGGTACTGCTAGTTACCAGCTGGTTATGATCAGCCTCAGAATTAGAACCCAGGCAATCCGGTTTCAGAATTCAGCCTCTTAATCCTTTCAGGTAGAATGGCTCATCTATTGCCAGGCACATTTCTGTGCAACTCCGAGAACCTACAGGTGCGAAGACTCAGAGCACTGCCTTCCAGTTCTCTTTGGACGGCCCCACATCTCTTAGGGGCCTCACCCCAGACTACCACTATCTCCAGATCTGGATACTGCTCCTTAGCCAGCTCATCTTTTTCCACTTCCCTCCTCTCTCCACCAAAGTCTCTTTTCCCTGTGTAAAGCCCCATGATGGTAGGGAACAGGTCAGCTGGTCATCATACTGTACCCTCATACTGTGCCCACAACATAGTGGGTACTGAATCAATGTTTGTGGGAGGAAGACATTAATGAGTGAAAAGAAGTGATGTTTGCGCTGTAGCAGATAACGATAATGTTCCACCTAGGTCCCCTGGATTCACTCTTTTCTGTGAGTTGCCTCCACCCTCCTCGGGGTGAGGGGCTTTACACAGCCAGCACCTGCAGCTCTTCCTCCATCCCTCAGGCTCCAGTATGCATTTTCTCCTGAGACCAAAGAGCCAACAGTGCCAAGGATTTGATTTCCAACCCTCCCTTGACCCCAGGGGCTGTCTGTCAACCAGGACTGTCAGGTGCTGATTGAGAGCATCCAACTTCCTTGTCTTAGGGTGGGACAGCTCTGAAACTTCAGTCACAGTCCGCAGCCCCTATAGGATCAGAATCCTTCCCTTCCCCATCCTATTTCTGGGGAACCCAACCTCAAACATTAGGACACTTTGAAAATTCCTCTGTTACCCAATATGGCTGGTTATTAGAGCATTATTAGGAAGTTACTATACTTACATTTTTGTCAGAAAATAAAAATAAAATAAAATTTATCCTACAAAAAGTAGTGGAATCCATGTGATTTGACATCGATGAACAAAAGATATTTTTAAGATGTGGTTGTGCCTGGGTCATCACTGCAAACCTCAGGCACTCCAGCTGGAGACTTCTGATGGGCAGAGAGTTGGACGGTCAGCATCTAGCACATCACCATCTCTGCAGGGAAGTGGGCAGAGAGCAAATGGCAGAGCTGGGCTTGATATTAAAACTCACAAAACTGATTTCTAACTGTTATGTTTGTATTACATAACAATCATGAGACCTAGGGGGAAAGCCTAGTAGGATAAAACCCACATCAAATAGGTTGTTGAGATAAATATGGCCAACATTCCAACATGGATCTACTGGTATTTCCTTGACCTTTTCAGAGAAGACTTGAGGGTAGTAAGTGGAAGCATTGATTTTTAAAAGAGTCTCAAGGGACCAAGAGACACATGTTTCACATCTACAGTATAAGAAAGTCAAGGACCTAATGCACATAAATGAACTAGGGAAGCTACATCTAGGCAGCCACTGCAAGTCATTCGGACCTTACATGGTAGTGAACTGTGATGAATGCATTTATGAACATCCTCATTTAAAAACAAATGGTGCCACTATTTTAGGGTTTTAAATGGAAAAGTTAGTAGTAAAAAGAGCTGCTCCAAAATCCATACTCTATGAAATCCACATAGCTCATGAGAAAAATGATAAAACTATAGATCATGGGCAATTATGCTCCAAAGAAAGGTTTTGAGCCTGCTGCATTCACAAGTCCCTCTTGGAATAAAGGCATAGACATAGAATAGGTAAGTTGCCTCATCATGCTGCCATATTTTCATAGTTAAGATTCATAATAATAGAATGTTGTAATCAGTGATTTCTCATGAAAAGTATTGTGACTGCTAATGCTCAGATTCAAGAAACCTGAATTCTTTACCAGGCTGTAGGTTATGAGTCTTTCAGAGAAAGAGAAGATGGGGCAAGTACTGGAGAAAGACCCTTCCTTCATGTAGTGACATAATTTATGGTGACATTTATATGGTGTCATACATATGACATCATCCAGTGCTCCTGAAAGAGACTCTATCAGAGTTTTTCTTCTCATCACCATTTAGTGTTCCCAGATAACAAAGATGTGCACAAAGCACTGTAGATATGGGAATATGGATTTTTTCTCATTATGATATGAGCACCCACTATCCATCTTGGTATGTGGGTATAGAAATAAACCATTGTGAATCCTAAGGAAAAGTTTAGACAAGACTCCCTGCGTGCGTTCACTCTCAAATCAGCAAGCATGGGATAGATTCATTCACCATGTTTTGAGATGAGGCAGGAATTAAACTCCAAAAAGGGTGTCCTTACAAGGATAACATGGTAGAAAGGAGATCTCCTTTCTCTGGTCTGTCATGACCAACCCTGGCCTTGGCGTCAAAACACTGCTTTCTCCATAAATAACCAACTATAAGAAGCCCGAGATAAGTAGGGAAAGCCAAGTTTTCAGAGTTCTTTTTGATGTCCTCCAGTCTGAAATATTTTTAAGTGGCTCATATGTCTTTTAAGTCATGAAACTCGCCTCACCTAATAATCATGTTATCTAGCTAGTAGCTTCCTTCAAGCTACTCTTTAAAAATAAGTCAAATAACATTGGAGAATACAGTTAAAATATCAAAATAGAGAATATAGTTGCCTGTGTCTACATTATTTCCAAAGAGAGAAGATATTTGTAAAGGTGAGTTCTAATTCTGAAATAAGGATGAGTAAAAAATCCTCATGCACAATACGAACTGTGAGAATGATAACTAGCATTTACATACATGATATATGCCAAGTATTTCATCCTCATCACAACTGTGTGGATGGTACCATCTTTACACTCATTTGATCCATGAGACAATGAGGCATGATTTACTTAAACTCATAAGCAAAGACAGTCTGGTTTCAGAGCCAATGCCCTCCCCCATGGACAGACAGGGCTCTGGAGCCTTCCTTAACTGGTACAAAATTATTTTTAAAAATTATTCCGTTATGTTCTCTAAAATTGGGGGAAGGCAGGGGATCATCTTAAGAAATTAGTCTTTCCATTAGGAGGTTTTTAGACTATCTGTGAATTATAGAATGATAGCTTGATGTATTCAAGGCCCAGAATCCATATGGAGGTAATGTGAGAACTCTAGGGCTCTGCAAATCCTTGCTTGGGGAGCTTCCACATTTACAAACAAGCCTGCACCAGAATTCAGCACGACTTTTGAGTTTGGCTTCGAAAATGCAAGTATGTAATACAATCAGACTTCGTTTGGGCCATCCTTTGCTACTTAGGTATATTGGCAATGAAGGATCTGAAGGCGTAAACTTGGCAGCAACTTCAAAATATCCAATCGGGTCCCAGAATGTCAACATGCTCATTATGTACATTTATTGTGCCCGGACTCCTCGCTGTCGAAATCTACCCTGAGTCTCCAATCAAGAAGAAGTACTGATAGGAACACTGCTAATATGACATGACTGGGGACAATACAGAGTGACATGACCCGAGGTGATGAAGGGAACACTTATGGTTTCCTGACCATTCCCTCCCCCTCCCTGCCACATATCTTGATGCATATTACATCCCTGCCTTGGCAGTCACAGACAGAAAAGCCCAAAGATATTTATGAAGCTGCATCCATCACCACCACCAATGGTCCACCTGAAATGCTGTCAGTGCGCAGATTGACTCGTACCCACTGTCTGTGTGTACCACAACCCTTCGCCTTAGGTTCTAGCCCTACTTTCAGGAGCCAGAGAGGCATCTCCCCAGAGCCCCCCATGCCTTTCCCAAAGACCAAGGGAAATAATGAGTCATCGAGGTGGCATTTGTTCCATGAAGAAGGAAAGGCAGCAAAGGGAAGAAGCTAGGACAAGGATATCGAGGAAATAAACATGAAAAATCAATAAAATCTGTACATTTGTGGTTGCTTCAGCAACTTTCCAGAGCAGTACAAGTATACCTGTTCCCGCCCCGTAACAGGAAGACTTAGAGTCTGCTCTTAGGTAGCTATTTTGTTTCATATTCAGAACCATAGTTTATCCTTTATATAATGCAACCTACAACATATAAATGGGCCCTATAGCTGAACAATACACTCCTGTCCTAAATGTAAGGATTTCTCCAGTATACCACTATATCCAGAGTAAATCCGTAAGTAGCCATTTGAACTTTTGATTGACCTAGATGTTAGGGAAATGTCTTACAACTTCTGAAAATATTTTCACTTCATTAAATGGGAATCACTGTCTATCTTTTTCAGAAAACATTCTGCACGTGCTGATTTAAATTTTTTCACCCAAAATTCGTGGACAAATTTTGCATATTCAACACTAGCACCAAACTGTACACGATTTCATTTTCTTTGAGATTACGAAGTTTATTTTGGGATCTCTGTGAACCTGGGGTGGGGGGGTGGGTTTCCATTGTGGTTTTAACTTGTATTACATAAAAGAAGTGTAAACGCAGCAGCTGGCACGTGGGCTGAGACGGTGTGCCGATAGGCAGCATCTGTCCTGGCAGTTTAGGGGAGGTATTCCCAAAGATCTCCTCATTTCAAGAGTGAAAAAAAAGGCACACAATACAAAATCTTTCACCTAAGATAGTCAACCACAAAGCAGGGAGAGTTTTCACTGACCATCCACCACTATTTGCTTCATCTACACTATAAAAATAAAAAAACAAGACCAGGGCCAACCTGAAATTTAAATCCCATGGTGGTAATCTGGGATAAGACAGGGTTTCTTTGAGGCTGATGAATGAGAATTTTTTTTTCTCCTTAAAAAAGGAAAATCATTCCTGTCTTTTAGGAGAGAGAGATAAAGGCAAAAGACACATAAAGTCATGAGTCCAAGATGGATTTTTCACTTCTTAAAAAAAATATGCTGGGTCAATGGGATTTCTGTAGAACTAGTTACGTGAAATTTGGTTGTAGATGAAAAAAGAAACCAAAGAGATAAGGATATCACGTTAATGAAAAAAAAAAGTACTAAATTCCTCTCCCTTTTGGTGTTTCCTCTGACAATTAGCATTCCTGTCCTCATCGGATGTTATAAAACTCTAGGCAAATTTCCAAAGGAATGAAGCTATCAGATATATTTGGAGGGAAAGAAAGAGGGAAGGAGGAAAAGAAAAAGAGAATGGAGAAAGTAAGAAAGTAGAAGAAGAGCTTCCGGGACATTCTGGCATTAATTTTTTTTCCCACCAAGTCTTAGTCTTGGCAGGCTTTTGCTAAAATGCAGGAATTTCATGGATGTGGGAACTGGTGATGGAAAAATGCATTATTATACACAACAATCGTTGTACTTGAGAGGAACTATATGGGAAAAAATAACACCCTAGAATAAATACAAATGAAATTCATGTATCAAAACCAATACTGTGAAAATAGTTTAAATGTTTCTTGAATTTATATCTAGTCATTAACCTAAATGCAGATTTTAGTTCAAGCTACTCTCCTGCCTCGTGGTCAGAAGGCCTGAAAACCTGTGGCGTGGAAAATTGGCAGGATAAAGAATATTGAATTGGTCTCCATGGAAAAACAGGTTTTGGCAGCTATAACCTCCTCCTTGAGTAGGTTCCCTCTACCCAAGTCAAATTCTCCTCCCGATTTCACTTTTGTCCTAGGAAAGAGACTGAGGGAAGGCCACATATTAAACAGCAAACAGAGAGATGTCCACCTGGCCATTCACCAAAGGACCTTCCTCATTGGCCTTGAATGCCGTGATCGGTGTGAGGCCCCCTCTGCCCATACCCCACCACCCCCCCAAACGTCCCAACCCTAGACTCCTCCTCTAAGAGCACAGAGACCGGAGCTTTCCATTTCTACCAACTTTGGTTTTCTTCTTCCTTGGAGAAGAAAGTGAGGCGAGGCATCTGCCTTATCCAACCACCCGAAAGGAAACTTCAATTCACAAATAAAAATGATGGATTCATTTGCAGAAATCCTTAAAATCTGGTCCTCCCCTCTACTCCTACTCCCAACCTATTTGAATCCCCATTCCGTCCGCTCACCTCAAGTCAAAGAGACATTTCCCCAGAGTTTTATTTAGGCTGGAGGACAAAATCCAGGGACTTCTCCAAAATCACTGGTCCATCTGGCAAGACCCTACCGGCCCACTGAACCCCCGGGACCCACCTCGCTCTCCCCTGGGGCTCCACTAAGCAGCCCAGGGTTGGGGGAGACTTCTCTCTTCCCGGCCTCAGGTCCAACCATCCCAAGAGCCCACAGCTTCCAAGGGCATGTGTGCCAGGCTCCCTCCCATGGGTTCTGGGCCCTTTGCATGAGCCAGTTGGAGGGAGAAGGCCCTTCCCCCACGTGAATGTGTATCCATGTGCTGTGCCGATGCCTCTCTTGGTGGTTTCACCCTAATCTTTTCTCTCTTTGCAGCTGGTTAATAATCCACTAGCAAGTCAGGCTGCAGCGGCAGTAGCCATGGGCTCCGTAGCAAGCTCACAGGCCTTTGGCAATGCCCTCTCCAGTCTTCAGGGGGTCACGGGTCAACTAGTTACTAATGCACAAGGACAGGTGAGTGGGAGATGGGAACAAGAGTGAATTTTTATGGCAGATTGAACTCGGAAAGGAAATGAATTTCTTTTGCATGACAGTGATATGTAACCGCATCCATTCAAGGCGAATAAATAATGTTTACTAGCAATGTCAAGAATAGGAGAGGGGTTGGGAGGTGTTTCTATATTTTAGAAGCAAGATTTTTTTTCCCCTTCTCCTGGAAGGTCTAAGTTTTATTTTGTTTTCATTTCTGTACAATGGCTCGTGTTCTGACCTTAAGTGAAGGAAATACTTTTCATGACGGGGCTTGCTTGCTTGTTTGCTTGCTTGCTTTTTTTTTTTTTTTCTAAAGGTAAATTTTAAAAATAAATGTTTCCATTTTGCTATTTTATTTATTCATTCTTTTGAAACTTGGACCATGGGGGAAACTGGTCATCTTCCTTCCCTTATCGCTGTAAGATTTCTAAAGCAGCCCTAAGCAAGCCCATTTCTGAGTGGTTGGGGATGTGATGGGAGGGACCAGTATAGTCTTGTAAGAGCAGCCCAGGGAAGGGGTAAGGGCCTCTTGCAGATTCTTCTGGAAGCCCGGCCAGTTCTTGTACACCTGCAGGTTTACTTCAGCCTGTGGGGGGGCCCGCAAGCCTTCCTCATGTCATGGGCAGAATGCCCGCTCCCTTACACCACTCCTGTGCCCTCGTCGTGACGAGGATGCTGGTCCTGAGGTCCCCAGGATGCTGACCGAGCTTCAGATGAGGGGGCCTCCCCCCTTAAGACCCCAGGAAAGCGAAAAGCTGCGTGAAAAGCAAAGCGGCATTAAAACCCGAGGGAGTCAGAAGTACCCTCCACTCGAAGGCTTGACACAGCCCCTCAGGGCCAGGGCACCTTGACCTCCAATGTGGCCATTGCTGAGGATGGAACACGAGGCACACGGAGCTTGCAGCTTCTCCAGGATTTTTCCTCCCAGACCTCCTTACTCAGCAGTGAGTTCCCGCATCCCTGCTTGGCCTGCTCCGTGGAGAACAGGCATTGCGACGCCTTGAACCCTGTTTTTATTTTACATAAAGAGTAAACAGAGATGCATTATAAGCTAAACCATCTCAATCTACGTCTCAGGGGAAAAAAAAGCTGACCTTGTTATATTTCCTGGGCGGGTGCAGGATTGTCCCGTCAGAACCCCGAGGGCTGAACGATGGAGCTTGTCAAAGAGCAGCCCCAGGTAATGAATCATCTTATCACAGGTGCACACCACACATATTAAAGGACGGTTGTATGAACACCGTGCCCTCCACAGTCACCTTTCAATGTCGGCTTTAACCCTTGTTCCAATCCCTTTTCATCAAAGGATCATTTTATGCAGCCGGCTCTAAATGGAGGCTCTCAAAAGCCTATTAAGATTTCTGGAGGGACGGGGTTTTGGCGTGGAGGAAAAGTTGGCTATAATATCTATAACTCATACTCAGATCAGGTCGGTCCTGGAAGCTGCTTCCTAGAGTTATGCCCGAAATAGAACACCCCGATTCGTTCCTGCCAGGCGGCTGGCCCTTGAGATGTAAATTTGAAGAGTTCAAGATAAAAAGCTTATCCACCACCCATGTGTATTTCCCTCTGATTTTTCTGTTCCAGCATCCCAGTAAAATGTACCACTCTGCCCCACCGCTTGAGAATTTGTGATGGAGAAAATGCTTTATTGATGAGAAGGAATTATTAGCAGTTTATTCTTCCAGTGATTTAATGGTCGGTCATTTTGCCAGTTACAAATCCATCCCCTTCTCAGGGGCTAGAGTTGCAGCCTTTTTGCTCTGTTTGGCCTCTGCTGGGTCCAATCCCAGGGCCAGCTCTCCTGGCCCATGCGTAGTACCCACAGGAAAATGAGCTCCAGATGAAAAGCTTCGTTGGCACTCCGCATATATATAGAATAAGAGTCGAATTTTTTTTCAAATTCTTTTGTTTTAGAAAATGTGCTATGGTATTGATTCGATGGTGCACAAACCTCCTCGAGTGAAAAAAGAATTACATCACAGAGGAATCGCTATTGCCCACTCATGAGGTCTTGTCTGAGAGTTTTAGAAACATATCCAATGGCATCATGCCCTCCTAGTGCCAGAGAAGACCAAGGCGCTCACATTTCCAAAACAGATGAATTGGCCATATTCCTGTAGCACTGTATGTGCTCGTGTGTTATAATATAAACACAATCATCTTCCCAGAAAAAAAGTGCATGCTCTGCACCTCTTGACACAAAGATCCTTGGGTGAAACTTATAAAGTGGCCAAATTACACCAAAGAAGGGCAGAAATTATTTAGTGTGTGTGTGTGCTGTGTGTTGTGTGTGTGTATGTGTATGTGTTCCTTTTGCTTGTATTAATGCCGTACCAAAAAAATAAGACTACATTGGAATCAGGTTAATATAATTAGCCTTGCTCAAAAAACCGTGTAAACTAGAATTACTTTATCTAGCCCGTTTTCAATTCCTTAAAAAATCTCCACAGAGCTTTCCCAGAAAAGGTACAAAGAGAAAACTCTTAATATATTTATAGATTCTTTCATTTGAGTTCTTGACATCAACTATTTTTTTACATTTGAAAGTCTGCCCAGAAGTAATAACATTAAAAATCTAAACCTGGGTTTGAAAAAGCACGTTTACCTCACTGATACTTTGGGAGGTGGGGCTGTAAAGGAGGTACCAGTGGGGGTGCCCTGATTCTTGCTCCCCACTGCTAACATTCTCTCTCTCTCTCTCTCTCTCTCTCTCTCTCTCTCTCTGTCTCTCTCTCTCTCTGCTCCCCTCCCTCTCTCTCCTACTTGGAAACCAAGTTGGGATTACCCAGTAAAGAGCCCTGACAATACAGACCTGCCTAGGATAGGGTTCAAGCTCTCCATGTTTCTAATTTCAGACCTTGGGGCAATGAATGACTTAACCTTTCTAAACCAGAGCCTCATCCTCAAAGTCAAAGGCAACCTCTGTGAGAAGACCCTGGGGCCAGTGGCTCATGGTCTCAGGGCAAGTGTTTCTAGGTCTTCCTACACAGCAGGGCGGATGCCTACCCCATACAGGGAGGGAGACGTGCCCCAATCTCAACAGGAAGAAAGCCCACCCCTCTGGGACTTGGAGTTTTGCTTCCTTGTCTTGGAAATGTAAAGGGATGAGAAATCTCCATGTATTTAAGGACTTTCGTTTTTCTCTTCTTTTTGTTTCCTAACCAGTTCAGTCATTATTTTACCTTTCTGACTCTGCCATTCATTTGCAGTTAATTCGAAAGTCAAACACTATTCCAAAGAGTGATTAATTTTAATGGAAATACTATATTCTAAAGTTGCAACACACATGTCTTACCCATGTTCAAATGTTTTAAAGTGATGACATACCCAACTTCACTCTGACATGGAAGGTAGCAAGTTTCCTATTGGTAATTCATGATCATGTGATTTATAACGACTATCACAGTGCTGAGAACAACATTCTAGTTCCCTTTGCTTACCAAACCAGGAACATGTATGAGTGTGGAAGCCAGACAAGGGAATGAGCACTAGCTATAGACCTGTTTGAATCCCAAGTCAGCCAATAACTAACTAGTTCTGTGACCTTAAACAAATTACTTGAGCTCTCTGAGCTTCAGTTTTGCTATGAAGTGAGGACAATAAAATCCAAGTCCCTAGATTATGAAGATTAAGTGAGGTAAAATGTATAAAAAGGCTACCATAGTGCTTAAGTATACAGTTAAAGACTCAGTAATAATAAGTGGCTGCAGAATCATCATCATCATCATCATCATCATCATCATCATCATCATCGTTTAGAGTTCTGTTTAGCATTTTCTGGAAACCTATCTTTGATTTGGGTAGATAGCAAGAGGCAGTACAGCATACAAGCAAAAAGAATGGGCTCTGGAATCAGGCAGCAGTTCATCAGCTGTGAGACCTCAGGCAATTGATTTACCTCCCTTGTGCCTTAATTTCCTCATCTGAAAAAAGGAGTAAAGGGCGCCTGGGGGGCTCAGTTGGTTAAGTGTCTGACTTCGGCTCAGGTCATGATCCCGGGTTCCTAGGATCCAGCCCCGTGTTGGGCTCCCTGCTCAGCGGCGAATCTGCTTCTCCCTCTGCCCTTGCCTCCATTCGTGCTCTCTCTTTCTCAATCTCTCTCTCTCTCTCAAATAATTAAAGAACCTTAAAAAGAAAAAAAAAGAAAAATGAGGATAGAAAGGGAACCGGCTTCTAGGATTAAAGAGTTTAGTGCATAGACACATAGCCATTGTGCAATAATGCTAACACTCAGTATATGCCGTTATTAAGAGGCTGTGTGTTTTCAGTTCACACTGCACACACAAACCCACTGTGTGTGTGAGGAGTTTGAGATTTTGAGAACCCTAGCAGCAGAACATTAAGTTAATTTAGGGAAATCTTATCCTTACCCTGGATAATGCAGTAGGTGTGTGTGTGTGTGTGTGTGTGTGTGTGTGTGTGTGTGTGTTCTTAACGCTTATTCAGTGGGTATGCTCAGGATTTGGCAAGTAGATTTCCTATCGATTTGTTCAGCTATAGAACTGGCTTCCCTATCGCCCCTGGCAATATCTCCTTATTGGCATTATTGCAGAAAAGTAAAAGCAAATGAAATTTCATTTTATCCTGGGGCGAAGGAAAGCATTTTACATTTTAACTGAAGCTCAGAATGTTTCCTGATGAAATTAGTTCTCAACCGCTGTGACATTTTCTTAAGTGGCAACAAGTCAAGCCAAAGTCCTTCCCATCCTTAAAGAGCCAGTCAAGTAAAAAAAAAAAAAATCAACTAAACCACATTACTTTTTTTAATGTATAAAAAAGGAGGGGGGCACGTGAGTGGCTCAGTGGTTGAGCATCTACCTTTGGCTCAGGTCGTGATCCCGGGGTCTGGGATCAAGTCCCGTTCCCTGCTTCTCCTCATTCTGTGTCTCTGCCTCTCTCTCCATGTCTCTTGTGAATAAATAAATTAAAATCTTTTAAAAATAAAAATTAAATAAATAAGAGAAAAATTAAAAGGACTTACCCATTCAATTCATTACTTAAGAATACACACAGCTTTGTATGAATAAACAGTAGCTGAGCAGAGCTGCTTTGGCAAGACAAAAGGATTTGCAGTAGGCAGGAGCTGCCTTCTGAAAGGACCACAGGCCACAATCAAAGAAAAGCAATCTGCTCATACTCATAGTAGCCTACGCATCATAGCTTAGAAAGTACACCCTTGACTATGCAAAACCATGGATGGTGAGTCGCCTCTATTCAGCAGCCCTGGGCTGCAGAAGGGCAGTTGCCAAGGCAGGATCATCACCAGCCCCACATCTGTACACAGCAACTAGAAGAGCATCATATTCTCACAACTTTCAAATGTGAGAAACATACGTGTCTTAGCACTGAAGAAGCATGATGCTCACATTTGAACATTCCTCTGAATTATAACAATCAAAAGCTAAATAACATCTCTGGAAGAGCAGCTAAGAGTCTGGACTTTGAAGGAAACAGGTCTGATTGGAACACATTTCTAGCTGTGTGGCCTTGGATAAGTTACAGAACTTTTCTGGACCCCTGTTCCTCATCAGTAAAGATGGGAATGATAAGACATCTCACATACTTTGTGGAGCCTTTAAACATAATTGTAGCAGAAATGTGCTCAGCACAGGGCCTGTGGTCATAAGTATTTAATACATTGTATTAATTTATCAATAAATTCATGTTATAGCTCTTCTTTTTAGAATGAAAAGCCAATAATTGACCCTGAACTACGGGTTGCTAAAGTAATTCAACACCTAATTTAAATAAAAAGATGAGAATCTTTTAGAGAAAGTCACTACAAGATAGACGAAAGTGAAGTTATAATAAATGCAAATCTCAGCCAAAGAATTGAGATATAATTCATTTTTTCAGTAAGCATCCATTGAACCTCTCTGTGAGTTTTATTAGCTCTGCATAGGAGAACAAATAAAGCCATAGCTGCCCACATTTGTAAAACTAATTTCAAACCCTGTGCAAAGGAGGTAGTGTGTAACTCTGACAATGAGACCAGAGCAAGTAAGGTGCTTTAAACACATCCAGCTGAAGTCAGTTGATCAGGAATTTAGGGAATTTCACATATACACTTTTATTTTGCTAAAGATTTTATTTATTTATTTATTTATTTATTTATTTATTTATTTATTTGAGAGAGAGAGAGAGAGAGTGAGCAAGCACAGGGTGGGGAAGGGGCAGGAGGAGGAGAGAAGCAGGCTTCCCCACTCAGCAGGGAGCCCAACTCAGAGCTCAATCCCAAGACCCTGAGCCCAAGGCTGATGCTTAACCCACTGAGGCACCCAGGCACCTCTTGTTTTATTTTTTATAATGAAACACATGAAATGTGTAAAAAAAAATTTTTTACAGGGACACCTGGGTGGTACAGTCAGTTAAGCATCCAACTCTTGATTTCAGCTCAGGTCTTGGTCTCACGGTCTTGAATTCAAGCCCTACATTGGGCTCCACGCCTAATAAAATAATACTAATAAAATAGTAATAATATTTCACCAAAGATAAAGTAATAATATTTATATAATATTGATAATATAATAAATGTTGATAAATAATAAAAATAATAATTAATAATAAAATATTTTACAAAAAATACAAAAGGATCCTTGTTCAACCACATTAACAGTGACATAAATGTTAAGATGTTAACATTTTTCCTTATAAGCTTCAGTTGTCTTGCTTATTTTAAAAGAAATAAAATATGACTGATACAACTGAGGCCTTGACACCTTCTCCTCTTGCCCCCTCCCCCAAGGTGATACTATGACAACGTTGGTAATTCCTGTCATGCAAATTTTGCATCTTTACTAAAAAGTGTTATCTTTTGGGCAGCCTGGGTGGCCAGTGGTCTAGCTGCTGCCTTCAGCCCAGGGCGTGATCCTGGAGACCCGGGAATCGAGTCCCATGTCAGGCTCCCTGCAGGGAGCCTGCTTCTCCCTCTGCCTGTATCTCTGCCCCTCTCTCTGTCTCTCTGTGTCTCTCATGAATAAATAAATAAAATCTTTTTTTAAAAAAAGATGGTATCTTTTTAAAAAGCTGCCACTTTTAATACAAAAAACAGAGCATATTGTTTAGATCTTTTGCATAACTAAGAATTAAACATGTTTTACTGAAAATTCAGAGTAAGGTCCTAAAAATTCAGAGTTGGTATCTGTTTTTCCCCAAATACGAATAGAACAATCTATTTAGGTTGTGGTTTTGGCCATGTTTGCTAAACCAAAACTCAAAACAGTCTGACAAAAGATTTTATTTTCTCATTTGCAAATATCATTATGGCAAGTGTTTAAAAAGGTGTAAAAATTCGATCACGTGCAGTAGAATACATATCAAATAAGCATTCTGTTAATCGCATTTTTTAGGACAGAGGGAGCACCCACGTGCATGCAAGGCTGGGGGGGCGGGTGGCGGCAAAGAAAGGCAGAGGGAGAGAGAGAGAGAATCCCAAGCAGGCTGCACACCAGGGCAGGCCACACAGGAGGCTCCAGCTCAGGACCCTGAGGCCCTGATCTGAGCCTCAACAGAGAGTGGGAGGCTCAACCGACTGAGCCACCAGGCGCCCCTTAACCGCATTTCTAAAACACTTTTTAAATCAGCTCTTTCTAGAGACTGGGAAATAAATGTTCATGGGGTTAGTAACATTATAAAAATTTTACCCTGGCTTCATCTGAGTAATAAAGATGAAACAATAACAACAATAAACAACCTCAATCTTTCCACTAACATACCAAATTCCCCCTCTGAGCCCGATTGAGAGCTTTATTTCCTCATTTCAGGACAGGCCATTGCATTAAAGCCCCGTTTCCCTAAGTGTGCGCCTTGGCCATGAACGAGCCCCCACCCCCAGCCCGGGGCGGTGCGCGAACCAGGGTTGGGAGGGGGTGAGCTCCACCTTGGGCGAGGTGGGGCGCGGCGGGGGGGGCTGGACTCCCGGACCCGCTCGCCCCGGCCTCCTGCTCCGCCCGCATCTCGGGGAGTCGAGCGCGGCAGGGCGGGCGCCGGGTTCCGGTCCGCGCGGAGGAGCAGCCCCTCCCGGCCCCCGGGAGCGCGAGCGCGAGCGCGGGGAGCGTCGGGGCCCGAAACACCGACCCGGGCGGGGGGAAGGGGGAGGGGGAGGGGGCGACCCCGGCCGGGCCCTGCGCACCGCAGGGATTTCGCGGGACGCGGATTTCCGCGGTAACCGGAGGGACGCCCGGGGCTCGGGCCCAGAGGGCGCGCGGCAGAAGCGGGTGGGTGCTCAGCCTGCACCTGTCGGCCCCTCCTAGCCCCGCCCCTCCTAGCCAAGCCACGCCCCCGCCTCGCCCAGCCCAGCCCCGTCCCTCCTAGCCAAGCCACGCCCCTCCTGTTAGTCAAGCCACGCCCCTCCTCGCTAAGCCACGCCCCTCCTTGTCAAGCCCAGCCCCCGCCTCGCCCCGCCCAGCCCCTCCTAGCCCCGCCCCTGTTAGCCAAGCCACGCCCCTCCTCGCCAAGCCACGCCCCTCCTAGCCCCGCCCCCACCGAGCCCCGCCCCCTGGGGCTCCTCCGGGCCTCCCCCCAAATCTTTTTTTTAATTTTTAATTTTTAAAAAATTCTTTAAATAAATTTATTTTTATTGGTGTTCAATTTGCCAGCATGTAGAATAACACCCAGTGCTCATCCCTTCAAGTGCCCACCTCAGTGCCCATCACCCAGTCTTTTTTTTAATTTTTAATTTTTTTAACTTTAATTTTTAACTTTAATTTTTAATTCTTTTTTTAGTTTTTAATTTTTTTAATTTTTTTTTTATTTTTTCATCCCCCACTTCTAAAACGAGAGGGCTAATCCCCTGAATGCCAGCTGCCCAAAGGGCTGGCCAGCTTGAACCAGAAATAAAGCACCCTCTGAGATCCTTCTTCCTCCCTCCACTCTTCGGTACAACCTGTCACGCGCAGTTAAAGGAGTTGGCCAGAAATACGCAATTTTTTTTTTTAATCTCGTTTTAGGGGATTTGTCTTGTAGATTGAGCCAGAGAAAACTAAGGTCTCTCTTATGTAAAGCAGAATTTTGGATTGTAGTGTTGTTGCTTTTTTTTTTTTTCATCTAGCCACTGCTTTTCTTTTCTTTTCTCTTTTCTTTTTAATTCTTCATCTATGAGTATTTCATTTTCCTGGGAATAAGGAAATGTGTTCTTGTGTAGGCTCCTGAATGGAGACTGGGCACATCCTTTCTAGGTAAATAGGAGAGGGGCTGATTAACTGATGAAGTAGCCTAATAAACAGCTTTAATTCTAAACAGGTCATATTTACAAGGCACTGTTCATAGACAGTTCCCTCAGAACGGGTCTGACTTCTCACATCTTTGACTAGCAGGGTTCGCAGTTGGTGCACTCTGACGACTAAATACTATCACTATCTGGTGCTCATGGAGCTCATTTCATGTGCCACGTTCTAAAACCGTGTTAGTTCTTAGAAGAGCACTACTAAGTTTTAGTTGAACATTCCTTCAGGCTAAGTGATTTCTAGAAGAGAATAATGGAATTAATTATAATTATATAGTATATTATTAATTATAATTATATAACCTAATTATGCTCCCAGGCACTGAGCCTTCACCATGGGGCTGGTATCATCTGTGATCCTGCCAGAAGACTTGACCCTAGTTTGATTACACCAGCTGTACAGAGGAGCACACTTTGGGGATGACACCTTTAGGAACTGGCGGAACCGAGATCTGAGCCCAAACTCCACATGCTTTGTCCCATACCACCCTCACTTTCTTGGGGTTAAAGACCTAGGTTCATTTCCTGGATGTTCTGTTAGACAGGTCACTAACTCCGGAAACATCCTTGCCCCATCTGCAAATGGGAACCATAATTCTTGCCCGATCAACCTTGAAAAAATATATAAACACACACACACTTGAAAACTATTAGAAGCTTGCCAAATAAATATGTTACTTTAATCAATATTTTCACCATCATTATTTTTGCTGATCAAAGGAACTGAAGAAGGAGTTCAGGAAAGTCTCTAAAGCAGTGAGATAATCTTGAAAAAAGATGACCTCAAGTCTCCACTTTATCTTTCCTGGGAAAATCATCCTCAAGGCATCAGGGTCCAGGGGACTGTAGGTCACCAAGCATCCGAGCCAGGCAGGAAGAGTGCATGGTATGTGTTTCATATGGGCGCTCACCGAAGTGAGCCTTTCAGAGTTACATAGCAAACTCGATCCCAGCGAATCTTGGGTTTTTTGTAGTATCACACAACAAAATGATTTTGGAAATGAAGAAGTTCCCAGAGTGGCAAGGCACCATATATTTCTATATCCTTCCCTTTGGAAGCTGACCCTCTAAGGAAGTAAGCCCTTCCAAAGAAAAAGAGATCTAATACTGTATTATCAGTCTAAGAAACTACTGATACTAAGTTATACCATCAATTTAAAAACAGCTTTTTTCAGAATGGAAGAAAATACTACCACATTAAACAAATACATCACTTATTAGGACAACCTGATTTCACAAGTATTAAAAATAGAAAAAATGTGGGAGTCTTATAATTGAGGAAGTATGTTATTTATTTAATAAATAATCTTAACCAAATCCTGTATCAGAAAGACCGTACACTGGGCCGTGGATCATGACTCTCTTTTCAGTAATTAGATTTTAGTAAAAAGTCAAGGATGGAAGCGGAAGCTATTTATGTCCCAGTTTCCAAACTAGAGAGTGAAAATTAAACTTGATTAGAGTCTGAGGGCGAGGAAGGAGAGGAAGTATTGAATTTAGCCTCCCTAGAGCAACACCAGTTTTTTCAGCGAACCGTTTTTACAGGTAAGCAGAACATTACTAAAGAGGGGATACATCAAATTCACATGTGAGATGCAACTCGACCTCCAAATAAATGTTCACTGGATCCAACTTTCTTGGTGGCTGGTGAGTTGTTGACACGATACATTCTTCTTAAAGACGTGAACAGCATGTCCTCAACTCACAGGCCAATAAGAGTGAAATGAGAATAGATCAGAAAATAGGTAGGAACGGAAAAGTCACAACTCAGAACAGAGGGAGGAGCCAGGTTCGAGTTCAAACGTATGGAGGTAGGCCTTTGCACGATCCACTTGAATTCGATACGTTAGCATAGAACATTGCTCCAAATTGTTAAATCATCTCATCAACCAAGCTTTTCCATCTTGTAAAAATAACAATACAAGTAGATCCTGAAAAGATGTCATAAGATGGAGCATTCAGGATGACAGCAAAGTCAAGATGTGATACAGCTTTATACTTAGAAGTGAATGGCATCCATCAAGCACCACCCCAATACACAAAGAAGACACATGACACCCTCCCGAGCTCTGATGCTTATCAATAGATATTCACAATAACCTGGTCTCTCAGAGTTACAGAGGTGGACACGTCCACATGCTCATATGGAAGGCATGCATGGGAAAGAGCACAGGCTATCAAGGTAGACACTGTCCCCAAGCAGCTCTGGGACCCCAGGCAAGGCAGCTTGTCTAGCTCAGCTCCAGGGATAATAGTAGCTTCCTCTCAGGGTTGTTAGAGGGCTTAGCATTAACAATAATAAAATTCATAAATTCCTGCCATCTACTAAGCGCTTTATACATACCAAAGAGTGCGTAACATTCAATATATTCTATTATTTCATTTCACCCTTCCCACAACCATGGAACAATAGGGGTATCCCTATTGTACAGATTAACAAACTTCCAAGATCACCCAGCTCCAAATGGGCAGGATCCAAACTCAGTTTTATCTGCTATCAGAGATTGCTCTTAAGTGCTGTGCTCCGATAATAATTTTAAACTTTTTGTCTTATTCATCGATGTATCCCAAGCGGCTAGGATGACACCTGGCCCACAGGAAGCATAAACATCATAATGAAATCTGTGGAGTGAATGAATAGAGCATTTCATATAAGCTAATAGCTATTCGATAAGTATTTTACATAAATTCATCATTTCATTTCATTCTTACATTGATCTTGCCCTAGTATCTCTAAGTGACAGCTGAGCAAACATGGGTTAACCAGCTTCTCAGGGCTACACAGGAAGAGTCTGGATTCGAGGGCAGCTCTGGCTGCTTCAAAGCTTGGCTTTCTTCTGAGTGAAACTGCTTTCAGCACCCGGGGAACGAGTGCCTGATACCGTGCCTGCCAATAAGGCAGCCTTTCCATAAATATCACGGGCCCCTTACCCATAGATATTTTAATCCACGTAAGGTGACTGATCTAGAGTAGAGTCTGTTTAACGGATTGAAGTTTTATGGGGAGATGCTTTTAAGCATCCAGCATGACTGTACCTGATGAAAATGGCTTTGTTGGTTTACCTCACTTTCTTCAATTTTTTCAACTTCTGACGTTTCAGGGTTGCTGCAAGGAGTGAAAGTAATAAAGGATGTTAAATGCTTGCCACTGCCCCTGCACTTAGTGTGCAGCCAGCAAGCCCCGCCCCTCCCATCTTGTTCTCTTGACCACGTGTGTCTTGGGACCCCATGGTCACTCCAGCATGTGGACGGCCAGGCTGATGATTTTGAATCCGCTGTCCACACTGCTAGCAACAGGTTAAGCTGACTTGTTTTCTCTAGAGTATCAGCAACAGAAGGCTAGGTGACGTGTAACTTGCCTCTATAACATGACTATGTGGCTGCTGGACACGTAGCATCCACTTTTTTCTTTTAAGAAAATATTGCACTTTATTTCATCAAAATACAGGAGTATCACCTGCTAGGTTCATTTAACTACTGCTGGTTTCCTTGATGCTCTAGAATGAAAAACATCTCCATCCACCTTCAGTAAACCTGTAGGTGGTGATTTCATCTGGCACGCAGAATATGTGAAACATACTCCTCATAAGGCTATATGTCAAAAGTAGCTTTTGGAATTAAAATTCCAAAATTCATACCATAAGTTGTATGGTGGCATAAGCTGTAAATTATTGAGCCTAGAATGGGACAGTTGAGAAATAGAGTGGTGGTTTATTTATCATGATAAATTACACTTTTTCAGGACCACCTTTGAAGTACCAGAATACACACACACACACACACACACACACACACACACTGAGGGGCACTTAAAATAGGAAGCACAAAACTATAAGAAACCACAATAGTGAAGAGTGTGGTGGCCCTTTTCAATCATATCCATCCACACCTGCCCGATGGTTAGGGGCAAGGGTGCAGATTGGTCACCTCCGAAAATGAGGATGCAATTTTATGAGAAAACCTCATCAGCATAATTCTAATGAGTTATGGTCTTTGTTGTGAGAAATGAGAAACTCCGTGGTCTCACCCTAAAGAACATTATAAAAACATTACTCAGAGGAAATTGAAAAAGTAATATATGTTGGAGTGATGATGGCAACTTTTTTCTGATTGAACAAATAGATAAATATGGCAAGCAAGTATCAAAATACATTTAATTTTGCCACAACAATGGATATTCTCCTGACAAAAAGCATATGAATCATCTTGGACTCATGAAACTGGGTGGTGATAAATAGATGCATCTTTAATCATGCTTGGAGTGGTTTCATTGCCCACTTTTCTTTTTTTTGGATGCTTATTTTGTTGTTTATATTAATTTAAATTCAGCTTTGCAGGCTGGATGCCCTCATAGCACTAGGTAATGCTAAATATGCGCAGCACTTTTCTTGAGCAATTGCCAAACGTTTCCTTCACCAGTTCCCATTGCTCCAAAGAACCTAGAATATTGGAGATCACTGGTCTCCGATTTGGGAGGGTTTTTTGCTCTCATTGCAATTGCTTTTTTTCCCCCCCTCCCATCTGGGAAGAAATATAAAATATACAGTTCATAGTTCCAGGGCTTCATTTAGGGATGTTTACTAAAGCTTCTAAGGGCCAAGGCTGAGTCAAACGAAAAGGTGTTCTCCCAAGCAATAAATAACATTAATCTGATTTAGTCACTTAATCTGGCATCAGCAGGCAGAAGCAGAAATACTTCCCCACATTCTAGGTATTTTTTTGCTGGTATTAAAACTTAAAGTCTTAGGCAAAGCCATATAAAATCTTACAAAGTTGGTCTTTCTGCAAAATGATGGCTTCACTACAGTTATGATCCTCTTTGGAAGGGAAAAATAATGTTTTCGGAATTCCACAGTGTTAGTAGCTGTAAAGAAAATAAATAGTACTCAGAGTTTAATTTGTAGTCATTGGGGAGAACGGGAAGGATGATGAATAACGAATATTGCTAGTTCATCCTTAAAAATTTGTCTCTGCTATCGGGTACGTGGAACATCCTACTGAACAAATATAACAATTACTGAAACGAAAATGTAAAGTCTTTGCAAAGAATCAGAAATTTGAGCATTAGATCATATTCAGAAACATTTTCATTCCCTACCATTGAAAATCAAGTGAGGAGCCACACATTGAAACCCAGGCCACCGCGGCTTGAAGGAATATGTCCTTGCTACAAATTAACCATGGGCCGAAATATGCATTCTTTAAATTCCAATTCGTATTCTATATAGGAAAGTTACAATACATTCATAGATGAAGTGGGGGAGCTTTGTGAGAGAACGGTGGAACTGAGACCTTGTTTGCCACAAAATGAATTCATACAGATCCTGGTAGTGAGATCAAGATGACAGAGGTCTTAGGACAGTGGCGTGGTCACTGAGGAGGAACATCATTCTGCACAAACTGAAGGGTGTTCCGCACTGCATGCCTGGCCTTCCTAGTTTCCAGTGGGAAACCAGCAGTTTCCATTAATCTTCTTAGGGACCAGAAGTCCCATTGGACCTACCTCTACCTACCCCCCTGATGGCTACCTGATTGACACTGGACTTCTGCAGGCATCATAACCAGCTTCTTTTTTTTTTTTTTTTTTTTTTACAATCAAAGTGATTTTATTTGATTATTTTAAAAAGATTTTTATTTATTTATTTGAAAGAGAGAGAGAGCAAGATCGGAAGGTGGGCCAAGGGAGAAGCAGACTCCCCACTGAACAGGGAGCCTGACTTGAGACTCAATCCCAAGCCTCAGGATCATGATCTGAGCTGAAGGCAGATGTTTAACCCACTGAGCCATCTGGGTGCCCAATAAAAGTGGTTTTAAAACAAAATTTAGGGTCATGAGAAATTTCTCAGACTCCCAAAATGTAGATCAGTGCCTGGCACCTATCTAATGGCCTTCTTCAAAAGTTAAACCAAAAAACCTGCTACTTTTCAGGAGAAAATAAGAACTTATTTCAATGAAGGGTGAATTCAGTTGTTCAATGATGCATGTGAGCATGCAAACAGTCCTCAAAAAGGAGGGACTGCAGGAGATCACCTCAAGCCACTGACAAGTGCAGCAGTTTTCCAGAAGGAGAAAAAAGCCTGCAGGACTAGTCAAGAGCAGGCAAGCGCTTAGCGTTATGTAATTGCTCTGTCTTAACCATCCTGCCTACTGGAAACCTTAGGCTTTCTTCTTCAATGGCCAGTTGCTAGAGCCATAGATGGCAAGATTTACAGAATGCTCTTGTTAATCCAAAAGAAAGGATTTTCATGAATTCAGATGGCTGGGTGATGGTTTCCGCATCTTCTATAGTAGGGATTAGAGCAGGTGGTATGGCCCAGTGCTGGGCACAGAGCAGGTCCCTGAAAGGATTTGCTGAGTGAATGAGTGAGTGAATGAGTGAGTGAATATGTAGGGGATTCATTTGTGCATGAGGCAAATGCATGAATAAAACAACACTCTTAATTTTGGGTTTTTTTGTTGTTTTGGTTTTTTTTTAACACTCTTAATTTTGAAGCCATATATAATAAAGCAGAGATGTTCAGATTATCTGGCTTTTCCAGATGAGATTGAAGACATTTTTGTTCCTTTGCTAGAATCATCTACAGTTACCTCAATCCTCCACTCTTTCGGACAATGAAAATGTTGGCAATATGCCTGTATTATCTCTTCATATAAAAATACTTTTAATATGTATCAGTATTTGTATAAGCAATCAACCAACCAAACAAACCAGTCACTAACCATAAGCGATAGATTTCCAAGGGGAAGATGGACTCGGAACAAAGTGGAAATTTCTCCATCCATTTCCAAAAGAATCTCTCCAAATTCCATTTCCCTTGCCCAAAGAAAATTGCATCTAGTGCTGAGAATCTTGTTTACTTGAGCTTAGCTGGGAGAACCTTCTCTGTATCACTGGGTGTTTCTGTCCAGTCGCAGATGAAGCCAGTCAACTTTGGATTCCACATCATGCCCAGTCAAACTTTGAGCTGATATTTTGCAAAATTGACTCTCCCCTCTTCTGTCTTCCTCATCCCACCTTCTAGTTAAGTAAAAGCAGAGTGGTAGAAGCAAAATAGCACCATAGAGAAATAAACAATTAATCCAGAGCTTACCAATATGCTTTTCAGTAGTGCAAATTCATAATTCAGATGCAATTTCAAAACATATGTTGATGGCAGATGCCTATATTGTGTTAAAAAAAGGATTCGTGTCCTTTTTTGACACTGATCTGTCCCCACTGGTCACTCCACAAATAAGCCATGCAGGCAATTACAACGATTCCCCACTTAATTCTTATCTCAATGCCGGTTCATCTTGTGTACATTTAATTTAATCTTTTGAGGATACTCTGGAGCAAAACTTTTACTCTGTCAATGTTTCCTAAAGCTTGAGTGGGAACCCAAATAAAAGGGAGAATAGAAAAATCTCATATTTATAGTAAAATACTAAGAACAGATATCACGATGCATCTTAAAATTAAAATTTAAAAAACAAAACCAGAAACACCCACATGCAGAGTGTCGAGTGTGCCAGATTCAAGTTGTAGTGTTATTATAATAGGAACTGTCAACAGTTCAGACCGTGGCCACAGCTGCTAACTTCATTTTGCCAAAGGACTCAAAAAAGATTCAGGTCCAATAAGAATGATCACTGTATCAATTGAGTTGACTCTTACCGGGGAGACCTGTCAGTTCCCTGAGATGGGAAGTCTCTTCCACAGTGTTTGCTGCTAATGGGCCACAGAACCAGAGTTCAGGCCATGCTCTACAAGCAAACCATTCCTATAAAACCCCTTTAGAATTGACATGACTTACCCTGTCTTAGATCATGAAAGTCAAGTGGGATCCTCTTCCCCCTGCCTCATGATTTGGAATTGAAAAACAGACGCACATACATTATTAGATTTCTTCTTTCTCAACAATTAAACAAATAAAAGACTGTGTTCGAGAGTGTGTTTGGGAGGTTGGGGGTAGTCTTGTACTCATTAATTATATCTAATTAAAGATCAGATAGGAAATGAAGACCCATATGCACGTCTTTGTCATGCCTTTTAAATACTGCTGTTGCTGATGAGAACAGTCTTGCTAAGATAACTGCCAAATGACCACGTCAGATTCCTCCCGAATCTTCTGACCTTCCCTTAGGTATTGTCACTGCGTTCTCCTTTGGTGGGCACTTGGCTTTTCCTGGTGCCACTTTCAGCTTTTCAAGAGCTTTTAGTAGTATTTCAGCAATGAAGGCGTTGCCATAGTATCGTGTTGAAGTCAGCTGACTTTTTTTTTTTTAATTTAAACTCAATTAGCCAACATATAGTACATCATTAGTTCCAGATGTGGAGTTCAGTAGTTTACCAGCTGACATTTCAACAATCAATGTGAGAAATAGCAGCCACCAGGTCTCAGAACTAAGCCAAGTTCATAGTCTATGGGAAGGTATATTTTGTGCTCACAGTTTTAAATCCTCCCTCCAGTAATTCGTCAAATCCTCTCTTCTCTTCCAAGTCTCCTTCTTGCCTTCATTTCTCCTTTACTTTGCAAGTGTTCTTAGTGAATAAAGTCTCGTGACCCACAGATACTCTTTTTTTAGTATTATTAGCCTTAATGATTAAGGTAAAGGCAGTCTCTAACTTTATATGTTTTGAAAATTACAGATAGGAATAGCTTAGAAAATACTTGCTAATATTCATGATTAAGCCATGTTTAATTCATACAAAACCACTGACCTAAGGGCCCAAAATGCTAACATTCAAAGGAAAACAGAAAAAGATGGTGTCTTCTACTCACACTTGCTCCTCACAAAAGTAGTGATGAGATAGTCAGGAGGGGTAGGACACCAGGGGAGAATGACAAACTCAAATCTCTTGGTCACATAATTGACAATTATCTCCAACCCCCTTCCCATAAAGTGGGAAAAGAGGACAGAAGTCACCAAGTCAGCAGGGTATGATCCTCAGAGCCTCTCACTGTCCCCTGCCATCACCTCCCCTTGGATCTGAGCTTAGGCTCTTGCCCCATGACTTCTCTCAGGCACTCAGGGAAACACAGTCTTCTCCAGTGACCTTAAGTTGCCAACAAGGTGCCCCGTTCCCAGATCATAATCAAAACTTGGAACCCAACTTATATTTCCCATGGCCGCCAGCAGCGTCCCCAGCTGGGCCTCCTCCCTGGTCCTGCTGCTGCTGCTGCTTCTGCTACTGGGAAAGAGTAGTCTGGTCCTTTTGTCTTTCCTTGATTCTCCTTTCTTCAGCTTGCTGACTCTGTTCCTGACAAGCCAGGCCAAGGTGGGGAGAGGACAGAGGGGCACACAAAAATGGCCCTCTGTTGAACTGCTAAGAGATGCCCTACCCTCTGGGCCAGCAGATGCCTCAAGCCAGGTCATCTGAGGCCCAGCTGGGACCTTCCCAGGGCATAGAGCTACAGGCAGTGTGTTTTCTTCCAGCTGCCCACTCCCCTCCCAGGGATTGGTTTTCTCCAGGTCCACCCTTCAAGGCTCTCTCTGTGATGCTGTCCCGGGGCCCACTCCCCAGGGGGTCCTCCGGGACATGATTTTATATGGCTCAGACTGATGACAATGAATCCAGGGAAACACTCATCCATCTTCACCTTCTCTCAGGGGGAGTGTAGCAAGAGCTAATGCAGTACTGCCCTCTCTCGTCCCTCTCCTTTCTCTTCTTTGCTCTTCTGTCTTTTTCTCTCTTCCCTCTCAGCTCAAAAGCCATAGCATGTGACCTTTAGATTCCTTAGGGATATGTTCCCCAAATTTGAGGGGAAAATATTTGTTCAACCACTGTCATTAATCTAGAGGTGAAGAGGAACTCCCCGTGCCCCATCCTTGGGAGTGAGGAAGACACGCAGAATTTTAAAATTCTTCTGTGTCTGCCCCTCTGGGTTCTGGAAATGCCTAACTGGTCTTCAGCATCACAGTCTAGTCCCTCCCTTGGAATGCAACATCTACTGAATCTGGGTGCTTCTATGGAAACCTCCAACTTAGCATCCATAAGACAAGGAGGATTTCATTATTTTTCATGGTAAACTTCTGTTTTCTGTTGCTCGAGCTAAACTGTTTTCATGGTGAAATCATAATTTTCAGAAAAAATACAAAGGAGCTTTTACAACTTAGCACAAGTGGCAGGAGTTACCACATAGGCATGTGAGCAAAATTAAGTTATAAACGAACATTCATTGAACCCCATTTTGGTTGGTAAAGCAGTGTTCGGCACTTTGTGCACATTATCTTATCCCGTCCTTACAGTATCCTTTTGAAGTGGACGTCACTATTCCCATTTTACAGATGAACATCCTGCGGTCCTAGGATATGAAGTAATTATCTAACAATCTTCCACCGGTTAGTGGCAAAGCCTGGGCTTGAACCTGGCCATGGAGAGTTTTATTCCTCTATACACATATCTTAAATTCTATTAAGGAAAATTATCTTTAATTACTCTTAAGAAGATTTAAAAAAAAAAAAGAAGATTTTAGAAAAGAGGATTGTTTTTACTGATGTTCCTTGCTGTCTTCACAAAGACCAGATTTCATGCAAATTAACCTTCTCATAATGTGACCAAAAGTGACATTGTAAAGATCCTGGCACCTCTAATTCTTTACTGTCTGTGAGTGTGTTTCCAAAGTTGAAAACCAATGGTAGAGCAGCCAGCAGGGATTCTAATTCCAAATGACAGTGGGAAACATTGGGTAGGTAGATATTCCCAGGGGTGGAGCACCTCTCAGCACCCGTAACACCCATAAGAAATTCTTTCTCACAGTTGCTCAAAAAGTCATCCATTTCTTGCAGATGGCCTAAAATAATTTGTCTCATCTCCTGAGCTACAGTGATGCCACCTTCAGGCATTGCCATTCCCTCTGCCCATACCCAAGCCAGACATTGTTAATCACTTGGGGTGCTGTATTTTTTCTGAACCCTGGAACCTCCAGAGTTTGGGGACGCCAGGGCCAACTGTTTGACATCGCCAGCAAGATGAAACCCAAGCATCCTTGGTTGAGTGTCTCCCTCTATTGAGCTCCTTCATCTGCTCATCTTCATGCTTTACTCTTCTCTGGTTCAGATCCTCTGCTAAAGCCCCTCTCAACATCCACACTTCTCTTTTTCCCCATCTTGGACAGAGCTACACGCGAGAAGGCACGATTGCATCATGGAAAAATAAATTTTCTTTGGGGAGTAATTGTATTCTCCCGCCTTTCCTGGAACCAACATCCCATCCAGAGCTGCCCAAATAATTCTAAATGGGTTTAACCTTACACCCGGAGCATGGTGAGATCACGATGAATGTGTTATAGAAAGAAGACAAAATCCTGCCTTGGAGAAAGAGAGAGAATGGCTGTTGGCAGAAAGGAAGGGGAAGGTGATGGGCTGTTTCCATCCTAGGGATTGCTCACACCACCAGTTCTCTGGCTCCCCAGCGCTCTTTGTTCAATGCTAGTGTTAACAAAAGCCTCTTGACCAAAAAAGTGCTGAGGTTACACAAATATTTGGCAAAGAATTGTCTCTGCTGATGGATTGAAGATGCTGAGAAAGCCGCCGATTTACAGCTTTGCCGGATTTCCTTTTCTTAAAGATATGTGCAACAAAATTGCTTGTCAACTTGACATCTGCAAACACATTCTCCGTGGCAGAGTTTAACAGCATGTCAGAGACAATTACGACATGTGGCCCATCAGAGGACTTCTCTGGATGCCCTGGGCTTCTGTGATGCCAGCATCAGCTGCTGCTGATGACACCAACTGTGGGCAGTGAATAAATTCAGGGCACGTTAATCCTTCATGAGTCCTAATTCATCCCTACTGAGCACCTCAACTGGTGCAAAGTCCATAAGGGCGCTGAATGATAACCTGGTGACCCTGCATTGTTGAGGTTTGCTACAGTCCCAAGATGATTTTTGTGATGGCTAGAGTCCTAATAGCTGCTGAACTGACGACGGTTGCTTTTAGGTGTAAGCCACCCAAATTTTTATGGGAACAGGGATTCATGTGCTAATGAACACCGGTCGTCATTTTAACGATATTTTTCCTTTGCCCTTGCAACGCGGATTTTATTTTCAGTTGTGGTTTAAGCTCTTCAGTTCTCTACAGAAAAAGGCAGGAGAACACGAGCGGCAACAACCAAGTAAGTCCTCTGTCAGAGAGGCCAGAACTCTTTTAGGTTGGAAGTCATCATTACAATACCGGTAAGGACCTCAGCCTGGTTAAAGCATTCATCGGATGAGTCATTGCTGCTGGAGCCACGGCAAAGACGTTGAGGATCATTGCAAAGGATGCCCGAGCTCTTTGCTGTGGGATTGATGGGGCAATAACTTGACTCAAAAATTTCTAATGTTGCAACCCAGCCATAGAGTAGGTTGTGCTTTTGAATTGAAGTGGAAGTCAACGAATCCAGCAACCCCTCTGTCAAGGATTCATGGAGGCATTTTGCTTCACACTTGGACAAACCATGGTAGCATCCTGGCCACTGATCTCCTGTCTGGAGTCTCTCACCACTTCAGTCTATTCTATGTACACCTTCGTCTTCACCCAAGAAATAGCTCCATTTGGGCGCTCCTCCCCATACCCTCAAAAACCGTCATCGAATCCCTTTGCCCGGGTGGAATTTGACACCTTCCATGCTAACCTGTCCCTGCTCTACTGTTGCTTGAAAACTAGTCAATGCACCATCCCCCATGTTTCTCATATCCAGCTAACCTCTTGCTTGGCATGGTTTCTCTGCCCTGCAGAATCCCACCCAACCTTCAAGACTCTGCTGTGCCCTCGTTTCTTCACTCAAGTCTTTCTAGCCACCCTCATCTTTCTCTGGTATCACTCATTCATTCCCAGTATGTCTTTGAGCACCCATCACATGGATATGGAGATTCTTATCGGATAGTCCTTGCCACTTGTTTGGTACATATCACTTCTCTGGTGAATTGTTAGAATCTTTGCAAGCGATGTACCTGCCTTGTTGCCCCTTCCTCTGCCCCCAGGTGCATCTTTTTGGCCTTCTCCTTTGCAGGTTAAACAGAGAAGAGTCTATAGGCACGAGGCTGCTCTGCCAGAGTCCTTGGCATCTTAGGACAGCCGGAAGTTCTCTTGTGGAGTTAATGCCTTGGTCAAGCATCATAGCCTCCTGGCCTTGTTCGCTCAGCAACACATCTTTCCATCCAGACTCTCGTAGCAGCAAATCCTTAGCTCTGGGAGTCACAAACTTAAACTCCAAAGGCTAGTCTTAGGGTTACAGAAGTCTCCGGAGCATCCTGTCTCTCTTTGCCCTCAAGTCAGAGGTCTCCTAACATCAAACCTCAGTTTTAATTTCCTGAGAACATGTGTAGATTAATATCAAAAGTCATCTAAATTAAAATACAATTTCTGCAAGTAAAACTGCGAACTTTACACCAGTGCCAAGAGCCTCACACCACAGCTGCCTGGGCGTCCCTGGCTTCCACGTTGAGCTCTCTCTGGCGTCAGGATCCAAGGAGCATTCTGGTGAGATCTGTGGAGGTCCTGAAAGGAGTCGTGGCCAACCTAAAAAAAAGAGGCACATCTGGGAATTTTTAGACAACACAGTGTGTGATCATCGGTACCCTCAATGAACGGGAGCACATGAAAACCAGCATGCTGTAGTACACTGTAGGATGTTAGAACAAACCCCGTAGGGCGCTGCCAAGTTCTTGACGTGCCCAGATAGTTGTCCCAACTCGCCTGCAAGGGGAACAAAAATGAGAAATGCATAGCTTCACAGAAGCTTCTAGACCTTTGAACTGTCAGACCCCACCCCACCCCATAGCTGGTGGGCAAACCCTCCTTACTACAGGGTCCTTCCACTCATGAAATTCTAGATGCCTCTGGCTCCAACACTAGTGCCGTCCTACCCTCAGCAAGTGATGCTGGGACCCACGGAAGAAGAGAGAAGCCGGTGGGGAGGAGACGTAAGTGGCACCATGTTTTAGTAATGTCAAGCACAGTGTTGGGAGCGAGGATCCACTTACGGGAAAGGCTGGTGAGTCGTTTGCATTCACCTTTCTTCTTTCCACCAGGAAAGCAGGCAAAGCATCTCATTACCATGAGGCACGCACAGACTCACAGACTCGTGTCAATCTTCTCGGAGCCGAATGCCTCCCAGCATCACAGCGTGCTCGTAGCTGTCAGGTGCTGTGCCTCACTCTGAAGCCTTCTCCCGGGTTACTTACTCACACTGGCTCTGAAACACACTGACATTCTGCCTAAAATAGAACCCACCACCCTGCCACCCAAACGAATCCAGTTTCTATAGGCTTTCAACTCAGGCCCATCCATGGAGTGGGCTTCTCAGGCCTAAGACATGGGGAGGCCAGAGAGGACTGGTCAGCGTAGACACAGGACAAGGAGCCGGCTCCCCAGGCCTCTCCACACTGCCCGTGGGGTCAGAGGAACAGCCTTTGAATCCCGAGCTGCTTCATGCAAGACCACTCATCATCAATCAAGTACTTATGTGCTCTGATCTATTGATGTGGACTCCTCTTGACCTTGCTGGCCCTGCTGAGGCTGTGGGACGGATCCTGTGGGCTTGCTCAGTGAGACCGCAGAGCTCCGGACTCCCTGAGGGCCTGCTGACCACTCTCGAAGCAATTACTTGAACTCCATGGGCATCCCCCCGACAACTGCCACCCGTTCTGAGTGTTCACACAGCTCCTCCATTAGTGCCATCCCACAGGGACTTTTGTGGTGGAAGTGACGGTCAGGTGGGCAAGGGGGCACCCTCTCCGTCCCTGAATGGTGTGGTCTTGTGATTCTTCTGCGGTCCTGGTTGCATCTGGGATCTTGGTGATAACTGAGTCTAGAAACCATTCGTTCAAAAGATGGGTTGAGAACATCTGTTCAGAGCCCTGTTTGGAGTACTGTGGGGGGCGGAAGACAGAATCATCTATAAACTCAGACCACAAGCAGCTTATTGTTGGGAGGGAAATTGCAGGGATGCAGTGTCCTCTCTCAATGTCCTCCATGTGGTGGGAACCAGATCACAGAATGGAAGAGCAACCACCTGGGGCTCAGCAGACTCGGACTCCAGCTCTGTCACTTACCAACGCCCCCATCAAGTGACAGCTGAGGCTCCATTGTCTTATCCACCTCTAGGGAGTGGACTAATGCCCAATTCATGGTGGATGTAAGAATGTGGGATGACATGAAACCATATACATAAAAGCACTCTCCGAGACAGTATTATTACTATGTCTTAGTGGCCCCTAGGCCACGTTACCACAGTTCACATCTGGGAGGGGACCCTGGAAAGTGACTCAAAGAGCAGAACTGCTTGCCCATCCTGTGCTGTATGGAGGGGAAAGCATCTAGCTGTCAGCTTTGTGACTCCCCGAGGAGAATCCAAAACTTTGGAAAACATATATCATATTTTCATTTGTACTGATTAAATTGGCCTCTAGCAACATATGAATGTGATCTGTGTCTCCCGGTCTCATAGACACCCTGAACATTTACTACCCTGCCCATGCTCCCTTCCTTCTAAGCACGGTGACTGGGGCCAGCCGGGTCCCTCTTGCAATACTCCACACGATCCTTTCACTGAAGCCAGAAGCTACAAGATGCAAACAGAAACCTTCTCTGCCACCTGCCACCAAAACCCTGAACTTCTAACCCCTAAGACCCAGTTTCAAACATGCTGTTCATAATGCACATTTTCAAAATTTTCATCCTCAGTTGTCATTCCAATTCTATTTTAAGAGTTTCAAACACTTGTTTGTGATCATAATTCTTGAAAGCCTTCAGAAGGCTGAGGCTCCTTGACTGAGCTTGTAGGTGACACCGCTAGGAATGGAATCTTGTCTCCCTGATGTCAGAATCTGGGCTCTCAGCCACCACAAGCATCAGGGTGCTGAGGCCCACTCCCTGCTGGGGTGCCAGGGACCCTGAGAGAGGAGCAGGATGCCCGTGAAAGGAAGCAAGACGGAGAGAGCAGAGGAGAACGGGGAAGGGGAAAGGATGTGAGGGAGCATGCTGGGTCTGAGACCCTCCTCTGGGAAAGGGATATGGCTCCCCCGCTAGACGAGGGCTTGGGTGCCATGAGAGCTCCATCTTCTACCTGGTTCTGAGACAACAAAGCAGACGCCTCTACTGCCCCAGCAGAAATCCCAGGCTTATCCGAAGCTTGACTTTACTTTCAAGTCAGATGCTTTCCCTGCCTTTCCATGCACTCTGTTCATGCGTGCTTATTCTCCTGCAGATGCTCAGGCCCTGCCACTGCCTTCCACACCCACCACTCCTGATCTGGTCAGTCTCTTGGTCAGCTCTCGGGAGCCTCCTGTACAGAGCAGGGCATGAGTGGTCTTCAGTTGCATGTGTATATCCAGAGCAGAGCCCAGCACCTCACCTTTGGGCCTGTCTCTTGCAGATCATTGGGACTATTCCTCTGATGCCGAATCCGGGGCCATCAAGCCAAGCAGCGAGTGGCACTCAGGGCCTCCAAGTACAGCCCATCACCCCCCAGCTCCTGACCAACGCCCAGGGCCAGATCATTGCCACAGTCATCGGAAACCAGATCCTGCCAGTGATCAACACCCAGGGCATCACGCTTTCACCCATCAAGCCCGGCCAGCAGGTAACAGCTCCACGTCCAGGCAGCCATGGCTACCTGGACCTCTCTCCTTACTGCTCATCTCCTGTTTGGTCTCAATCAATGGAGAGTAATTTTTAAATCACAGACTATTTAATCCTTGATCTGAACACATCAATCATTTTAAAAGGCAAGTAGTTCTTTTCTCATTCTTAGAGAACATGGGTAACAGCTAGTGCTCTAATCCAAAAATAGGAATATTTAAGTAATAAGCAGATAGTGCCTAAAATCCAATAGGAATGCACATCCTTTCTCTGTCACTTATGATACTTAAATTTCAGACCATTTATTTTTTTAATACAAAATTTTATTTTTTAAATTACATTTAGTTAATTTATTTTTATTTTTTATTGGAGTTCAATTTGCCAACATATAGCATAACACCCAGTGCTCATCCCGCCAAGTGCCCCCCTCAGTGCCCATCACCCAGTCACCCCAACCCCCCGCCCACTTCCCCTTCCACTATCCTTGTTCATTTCCCAGAGTTAGGTGTCTCTCATGTTTTGTCACCCTCACTGATATTTTCACTCATTTTCTCTCCTTTCCCTTTATTCCCTTTCACTAATTTTTATATTCCCCAAATGAATGAGACCATATAATGTTTGTCCTTCTCCGACTGACTTACTTCACTCAGCATAATACCCTCCAGGGCCCTCTACATCGAAGCAAATGGTGGGTATTTGTCGTTTCTAATGGCTGAGTCATATTCCATTGTATACATAGACTACATTTTCTTTATCCATTCATCTTTCGATGGACACTGGAGCTCCTTCCACAGTTTGGCTATTGTGGACATTGCTGCTATAAACATCAGGGTGCAGGTGTCCCGGCGTTTTGTATCTTTGGGGTAAATCCCCAGCAGTGCAATTGCTGGGTCGTAGGGCAGAACTATTTTTAACTCTTTGAGGAACCTCCACACAGTTTTCCAGAGTGGCTGCACCAGTTCACATTCCCACCAACAGTGCAGAAGGGTTCCCCTTTCTCCACATCCTCTCCAACATTTGTTGTTTCCTGTCTTGTTAATTTTCCCCATTCTCACTGGTGTGAGGTGGGATCTCATTGTGGTTTTGATTTGTATTTCCCTGATGGCCAGTGATGCGGAGCATTTTTTCATGTGCTTGTTAGCCATGTCTATGTCTTCCTCTGTGATCAGACCATTTAAAAAGGAGTCAAGAAGAAACCAAGACTGCTTATGCTTTAACTGTAAATGAAAGAAAAAAAGTTCCTTTGCACAATAAAGCAGGGAATGTCCCATAACAGGGCAGGTCCATACCAAAGTTTAGTATAATCACAGAGGTGGGAGTGACCAACTTTGTCTGAAGATTGTTGAGTTCTCACAGAGAAAATGGTTCAGAAGCTGAGTCTTGATGGGGAAGTTGGAGTCATGATGGGATCACCCAGATGCCAGGCCATGGGGATGGCAGGCACCAAGGCAGGGAAATATGAAGGATGGAGTGTCATGAAACAGAAGAAAGGGTCATGTGACTGGAGCACAGGGGGAGGCTGAGGACAGTCATGGAAGGGCTCTGTGATCAAGCTGGGAAGGATGGGCTTTGTCTCTGTGTGATCTTGACCACATCTTTGTGCCCCCATTCCTCGTCTGTAAAATGGGAAGAATCAGCACCAATCTCCCAGAGTGGTTGTGAGGATTCAATGAATCAAGATATATGGAGTAGTTAGTGCCTGGCTACACAGCAAGCACTTACATAGTCTTGATGATGGTGATGACCATCTACTCTGCAGCCCTGGGAATCTATAAGAGGTATTTAAAGAGAGGAATGACACATTCAGCTTGATTTTTCAAGAAAACAACTCTTACTTGGGGAGCAGATGGAGGCTGAGCTGAAGTGGTGAAACATCTATTGTAAACAAACCATTTAGGAGCTAGAGCAAAACACGAAAAGCAATTTATGAAAGCCTGTGCTGGATAGCTGGAATGGAGGATCTGGAATTGTAGTAGCACTCAGGATAGGATCTGAGAGTCACGAGTGTGTACCTTGTAGCTGCAAACAAAGCCAGCAGCTAGAAAAATCAGGAGGAGCAAGAGAAGGAAGGAAGACAAAGGAGTTACTTTGGGAAACATCAGCTTTTAAGGAATAGAAGAGGAAGGGAGAGATGGAAGATGCGTCTGAATAAGTAGGAGAGAAATCCAGAGGCTAACGATCTAGCATCCAAAAGTTTTTTTAAAGTAGGAAGTGGATACAGTGTCAAAGGCTGCAGAGATGAGACTAGGTGAAGCAATGGAGAAACATCAATTCCTCTCTTTCTTTGTTGTAACGCTTTAAAGTCTGGATCTGCTCTGTTTGAAACGTTTGAAACCAGTAGCTGGAGGAGTTAAGAAGCAAAAGTTGGACGAGGCTAAGACCCAGATTTGCAGTTGGAAGGGGCAGTAACAAAGGAAAGGTATCGAGAGGGGAAAACAAAAACTGACAGTGAGTGCGTGACTGAGTAGATGGCCTCGTGAGTTGTTGGAAGTCTGTACAATGTAAAGCACCCAGCAAGGAAATAGAATACAAAGAAAAAAGGAGGAAGAAAGCACTGCTAAATTCTTCATCATCCATCTGCACCAAAGTAGAAGTATCTTTCCAGATATCTCAGCCATTTGGCTTCTGATCCAGCCATGCATACAGCCCATTCTTAGTGGCACTCAAGGGCTGTGCTTGGAAAATCCAGTTGCTTGTTCAATAAATATTTTTTAAAAATCAGTTTACTATATATATTTATTGAGCACCTGCTATATGTCAGGCACTGTACCTAGAAGCTACGCTGGAGGACAGGACTGATATCAGGAGCCCTTCCTTCAGGGAGTTCACAGTCCAGTGAGGAAGATGGACATTCATCAAAGATTTGCACAAATATGTACCCAAGGTCTACAGTAAGTGCCATGAGGGTGTAGCGAGGGGATCTGTGAGTGGGTCTAGCAAGGATCTTCTCCTTCTCCTTCCCCATCTCCTCCATTGAGGGTCGAACATTAGGAAAAACCAAGTCAGGTGTGAACACGCTTCCCAGAGACGGAGACTCTGGTCTGATGCCCTGTGGTTCTCCCCCCAAATCTAATCACTGCCTGGGGATCCCAGGTTCCCAGCCCCTACTCTTCTTCCTCAGCTTAATCATAGGCAGGGTTGCAGTCCCTGCCAAATGTATCACTGAGGACTTCCTTCCCCTCTCCCCACCCTGATCTCTCTGCCAGCTTATTTCTTTTACTATGTACAAGATGCCATTGGACTCTCTACCTTCTAAACGGTTCCCTAAATAAGGCAAGAGCTTCTATCTTTTATTGGCTTTTTAAGACCTATTTCTATCTGTTCAACCTTATGCTAAAATTATCTCTAGGGGGAAAAATGAGATCAGCCTCTTTTCATACAGTCTGCTGAAAACTATTTCTGTCAGCAAAGCCAAGTTGTAAATTGCCACAAAGGTGATGAATCAATTAGAAATCATCAACATTTAATACAAAGTAGCTCTCATTCTCATCCTGGATTTCAGAGGAGGTGCATTTAGGTGATAGACAATTTCAGTTACATAAAATTACAACTCTAGATTTGAGGTAGTACGGTTTTAATCCAGGAGAAGGACCTAATCAAGAAATGGCAAATAAGAGACAGATACGGGGCCATTCCTCAACAACTTGCCCGAAGTAGGCATCATTGATCCATTTCCACAGTCCCTCTCCTGAGCCCAGATGCACCTCAGAAACATTCTCACACCGCACCTGTTGGTCCTTGGAACAAACTTCATTTTCACTGTGGGAACATTTGGTCCTGTGCTGGTCCAACCACCATGACTGGCTTCTTCACTATAGAATTGGAGACCTAGCAACTGAGAAGAAACAGGCAGGCCCTTGGGGGTGTGCCTTGTGAATCCACTTTGTGGCAGTTATGACCAACATCCCAGGGAGCATGATGGTCCTGGGCGACGTATGCACAGGCACCTCTCCCGTGTGTGCCTGCTGAGAGAACACACAAGCACAGCCAGAGAAGAGTGGCATGCGAACCTTCCTGAAAATCGACATCACAGCAGGCACCCCTGAGCCTGGCCCTCTTGTTCCAGGCATGTGCCAGTGGTCTATTCTATTCCCAGAAAGATCAAGGGGAATGAATGGAGAACCGGGTCAGAGACATCAGGAAATGGCAGCAATAAATGGACAACTATTTCTTGGCATCCACTCTGAAACACCTTGAAACACCCAGGAGCATATAGTAAAGTTAACAAGTTGGGTGAATTGACAGGAGATGCTCAAGTCTGAGTCCTGGATATAAAAGCTGGGATCCTGAGGATAGCAGATCATAAAATGCCCAAGAGTCCAAAAGTACAAAGCTCAGAGCTGGAAATATAACAAGAGTGGTCTTCAATTTTTTTTCTTTAAATATTACCCTTTCCATTGAAGAAATATAATACAGACAACCACTAAAAAATAAAGGATTTCTATCATACAGTAGAGAAGTTTCTCAATTTATTTTTTCATATGATTTATGACAAATGCCTGATCTCACAAGAGCGTAGTTCCAACAGTAAAATACGTCATAAATTATAGGAGCAGAAAGTTCCCTAACTCACACTCAGAAAAGACTTCACTTTCATGGAGTGAAGTACAGAGCCCTCAGACCAGACAACCTGGGGTGATTTGCTTTAATTTAATAAAAATAATTACATCTTTAATTTCAGTTTTATATCTGCTTACCAGGAATTAAAGGAACCTGAATAAAATCTTAGAGTGGACCTTTAACTACTCTTGATGATGATTTATTCCAATGATAAAAGATTGAGAACCTGCAAAGTTATCATCTAGAATACAAGCAATATGGTTTTTAAATACTTACCAAAATTTGATAGACCTAGATATAGCCTTCACAGCATCACGTCAGAGATTCTTGGTGAGCAATGCAAGAGAATAAAAGTTAGAAAAAGACTAGATAAAAAAAGAGACAGAGAAAGATATAAGTATCTTTCTGTGCATGAAAAAAAAAAGCTACTTAAGACAAAATATATGATGGAGCTTGAAAGTAACGTTTTCTTCCTTCCATGAGACTCTATACTGTGGACTCTGGTGGACTCCCCACCTAAGTGAGAAGGCCTCACATCCCCTGGTTTGCTCTTGCGACCCTGTGACCATGAATTAATGATTTCTCCATAAGCAGCAAAGACATCATTTTTGTGTATATTTTATTCTCCCTTTGACTAAACTCCAACAAAAGTTAATGGGAGTTTTAGCGTCATTAACGGGGTAGAGACATTTGAAAGAAACAATGTTGCAACTTGTAACATCAAAGCATTGAATTTTTTCAAAAAGCTTTTTCAAGATTTTATTTATTTATTTGAGAGAGAGAGAGAGAACACAAGCAGGGGGAGCTTCGGAGGCAGAGGGAGAAGCAGAGTACCCCTGAGTAGGGAGTCCTCTGGGGGGCTCATCCCAGGACGCTGAGATCATGACCTGAGCTGAAAGTAGATGCTTAACCATCTGAGCCACCCAGGTGCCCCAAATTTTTCACCAATTAAAGGCCATAGCTATAATACTTGGAGACCGCCATCTATGAAGGCTTTCAATTTCTCTTCAAAAAGTAATCTTGGTGTTAATAGGAAACCAAAAGAGGGTAGGACATTTACATTGGCTCCCCCAACAGGCCATTTGATTATCCAAATCCCCCACTCATTTTGTTTCTCAAGCAAATACAAAATGTACTCCTTTTCCTGTTTTTGAAAATCAACTACACTTCCCAGCCCCTGCCCGCCTGTATCGGTGGCTCCCAATCTCTTCCTTGGAGCCACCCACAGTGAGACATCGGTGAGCCGCTCCCACCCACAAGGGAGTCAAGATGGCACAGGAGTTTTCCTAGATGCATGAAGTGTGTATCAGTGACTCCAGCCACGCAGCTGGCATCCACCCTCCTGGTCTCCCCTTGCCAGTCAAGCCCGGCCCACAGGGGACGTGCTCCCTGCTCATGCTGTGCCCTGGCCTCCAATACCTTTCCAGCCTTCTCTATCTGGCAAACTCGGGCCACCGTCCCTCTGTCCCTCATCTCTCCTTCTGGAGGCTTCCCTACACTGCTCCCCCAGCCCTGTTTTCCCCATTTTTCCCCAGCCCATTCATTTTTATCCACTGTGCTGTCATTAGGGATCTGCATCCAAAAAGCAGGGACCTGACTGACTTGGCCTCGTTCAGGACCCTGCCCACGGGGGGCGCTCAGTCAGTGGTGTTTGGTTTAATGGCTGCTCCGTCATGGGCACCAGCATCCCAGAGCCACACTTCCAGAGCAGCCCAGCTCCGGCCTTTCTGTGCCTTTCCAATTCTGCATCTTCTGTCAGTTTCCAGTATGTTCCAAGGTAGTGCCTGCAGGTGAGCTTGAGAGGGGCTCCCACATGGAGCTGCCCTCATCATTCATCTCTTTTCTGAATGTCAACGTGTTCCTCTCATCAGCCTCTCCCACCTAAGCATCTCAACTGCATTTAATCCCTCGCTTCCTGCCCTGCTCTGGGCCATCATCGTGCTTATAGAGCTGTCCCGGGCTCATGGAGAGAACCAGAAGGGAAGTCCTGGGAGTCTCCTGGACCATGCCAGAAGGAGAGCTCCGTCCTTGCTTTTTTCAAACTTTCCAAGACATAATTCAAATCTCCACTGAATGTCATGTTTCAGGTGCTCAAAATCGCTCAGGCCAGCTTGTCGTGATGTAAGCCCTAACTCTTAGCAAATCTAAGACCCATACTCCTGTCCTACCCACAGCAGAATAAGCAGCTCAGTTACATTCAGGTGATCATTATATCCTTCCTCCTTCTTGAAGGTTCTTATTAAATCTGGGCGGTGGCTTCTCTTGTTTGGACATAATAAATCCCCTTCCTATACCCTTTTTTGAAGAGAAGCTCTTTCAGAAACCTCATGTTGTCCTTCAACCATCAGCATCACTTGGAAACTTGTTAGAAATGCAAACTCTTGAGCCCCATCCCAGACCTACTGCATCAGGCACTCTGGGCAAGGGTAGGGGGGTATGATCTGTGTTTTAACGGCCCTTCCAGGTGATTCTGACAAATGCTAAATCTTGAGACCCACTGACTTAATTTCTCTTCAAGCTATTATAAGGTACACAGTGGACACTCAGAAAAATGCCAGCCAGTGCAGGGAGGGATGTCCTTCTGCAAGCTCTTGCTTCTGCTAGAACTCTTGGGATAGTGTTCACGTTCTCATTGCATCACATGGGGATTTAACGTGTGGTTCATTATGGCTCCCTGACACATTTGTAAAAGGCCAGACCTCTTCCATTTTGCCTTGGCATATTTGGAGAGTTTTCCCTTCCCCAAATTCATCTCTCTATATTTAACTCCATTTGAATTTTACTGTTTATATGCATTCATTTTTCCAACTTGTCTAGCACATTCTGCATTTTATTCCACTTTCCAAGACACTTGTCACCTCCACTTATTTTTATAGCACTTGTGGATTTAATTAGAAGATGCTGTATTCCAGAAACTAAAACATTATTAAGGATATATTGTGTTACACATGGAAGCTATAAGGGGAGCAGGGGCATAGAAAATTAAGAACGTCTATAAAGGGTGCTTGTACTCAAATTTACTTTTGTTGAATATGTTAAACACCCAGAAATTCCAACCAACACAAATCAATGAAGCCAGCCTCTGGAAGGCAACAGGAAGGCAGAAGCTTTTCAGACCCTGTCCTTCCCTGTTTGTAATTTCTGTACAAAATAGACATTCTTCCCTCCTTCCCTGGATAGTCCAAAGCCCCAGGCTAACATCAACTGGCCTGTCCCCTCTCCTTTTTTGTTGGGTCTGTGCTCTCAGCTTGTATGAGTCTGCTTGGGCTGCCATGACAAAGTGCCACAGACAGGGTGACATTTATTGTCTCACTGTTCTGGAAGCTAGAGGTCTAACATCACTGTGTCGGGCAGGGATGCCTTCTCCCGAGGCCCCTCTCCTGGGCTTGCAGGGTGGCCACCTTCTTCCTGTGTCCTCATGTGAGGACTGCTATACCAGTCTGTGTCCTAATCTCTTCTTTTAAAAATGCCAGTCATATTGGATGAAGCCCTGACCTAAGGACCTCATTTTAACTCAATTACCTCTTTGAAGACCCAATCTCCAATTATAGTCACATTCTGAGATACTAGAGGTTAGGACTTCATCCTATGAATTTGGGGTGGGACACATTTCAGCCCTAATGCAGCCTATTTACATCTGACTTACAGCTCAATAAAAGGCAAGAAAGTGATTACCAGAACTTAGATGGGAATAAATTCCAGCTCCTTTAGGCAGTGCAGTGAGGGTATTGTGAATAGAAAATATGATCAAATAAATGGGATACTGAGAAAAGTACATTTGGAGGACTGCAAATAACTGGGACTCATTATATTAAGCAAAAGACAATCTATAGGCAACTCCATCGAGGATGTGGCCCAGACCACACCAAAATCACAATGCTCTGGCCACCTCTGACCACCATGTTTTTCCTGAAAAAAAAAAATATATATATATATATATAATATTTTAAATACTTCAGGACCTGTAGAAAATAATCCCAAACTAGAAAAATACTTAAATTGTGGTATTTAGCAAAACAGATGAGATATGGTCAAAATTATAGACCATGATTTACCCTCCTGCCTATTAACTCTAGCATGTGTTCACCATGACCAATGTGAACACATCTCATTTGTTTCCACACCACTCAGCTAGAGCTTCCTGATGCCTCCCTGACTCATAACTGTCTCCAGTGGTAGACAGGAGTGGGGCGGCCATGTGCCTACTGGAGGGAGCCCTGGCTCCTGAGTCAGACTTCGCTGGATTCAAAGCTCAGTTATTTATACCAGCTGTGTGACCCCAGGTAAGCCAGCTGGTCTTTTTAGGTCTGTTTCCTCTTCTGTAGTGACAACACCAATACCTAACCAAGAGAACTAATCTCAAGATTTAAAAGTATACGTAAGAACACATGGGAAGCATCCCATAAATGGTATCCGTGTAGTTGGCCTCTTAAGATCAAGGCAATGTCATAAAACATCTGCCTCATAGAAGCTTCTAAGTTTCCCTTTCTCTCCAGGAAGGAAAAAGAAAGAAGCCTTTCCTCCAGGATCCTACTCGCTCCCTAATTCCCCGCACTTTCTTTTGTAAACACTTCCACTTTTTATGGCCAGTTACATTTGAGGCATTATACAGACACCTTGTTCTTTTGCCAGTAATTATGCAATACAAGTCATACATGATTTTCATGTTTAAGTCAGGGTCTACAAAAACAACATAGTTAAACCTAATTAAATAACGTTTTTCTAATACCGGTTATTTAAAGTCTTTGAAATTTTTATACTGAAATCCCAGGGGTTTCATGAAGTGGCTTAAGTCTCTGCTTTCCCTTTCTTTATTTGATACATATATTTTTCAGCATAATATTTCTAAATTAATGCACCAAAACCATTAAGCAAAGAATATCACAGATGAGGATATTTTTTTTTTGTCATTTATCTGAAAGAATTGCAGTTTTAGGGATGGGAAGTAACAGAAACGTTACTCTAATATCCTCTTTTTCTGAGGGAGGAATTTATCAAAGAAGGTCAATCTCTGGGTTCTTTTTGATAAGTACAAAAGGCTATATTCTATCTGGACTTATAAGTGATTCTAGAATTAACAGATACATGTTTATACATTCCCTACACTGGACTGAGATATATGAGCTCCATTAAGGATGCTACTGCTAATATAATCGTGATTCTTGACAAGTAAGAACTTTTTGGAATTTTTCTTGGTTCTTCCATACTGTTTGGCTAAACTTTGGAGGAAAAGCAGTACCCCAATTTCCTGGAAGAAATAAATCCTTCTTAGATTCTTAGATATCTTAGAGTCATCTCATTCTTTGACTGTGTGGACACAGAACAAGCTCTTACAAGAACAATTTTATTTTCCTCTTGAATCTTCTCCTGCATTGCTTAATGCATAAGCCCTGTTTGCCTTTTGACTATTTTGTGATTGCAGCCCATTAATTTTTTTCTCTACTGAGTTGTATCTGAAGAAGAAAAATTTTAATTGATTATTGTCTTACCCAGTTTCTTGATGGTACCTTACCACACCCAGGGCCAATAAAATATTGATGGCATGGTAAAACGGAAGGCTATCTCATGATTCAGTGACTCAAAACTGTGAAAAGCTTTTGTCAAGTAACAGTATTTAGAAGGACAACTCAATAAGTTAGAAGGGGTAGACTGACATGCAAATATCTATCACATTTTATTAAGCAAATTAAAAATAGATTTAATCTTTAATATGTGTCCCTACAGAATAAAATTTACTGGATTCCATTGTTGGTTATGTGCTCAGCAGATTGCCTAATTACTTTGGGCAGATGCTTGATGCATATTAATTGGGGTTCCACGTCAATTATCACTATCTTTTATTCACAATATCGCCTCCACTTAGCACAGTTCAGTAACAATAAGGATGTTCATTTGAGAAGGAATGGCAAGTGATTCTGAAGGGGGACAACATGGCCTTCCAGAAAGAGCTCTGAGCTATAAGTGAGAGTCCAGGTTCTAATGTGCTTCAGACTGCATGACCTTGGACCAGTCATTTATTCGTCATAATCATGCAGGGTGTATCTGCTGCATAGGGATGTCATGGGAATCCGGGGAGCAAAAGCATTGCCACAAGGGGCCAGAAGGGGAAATAGCTCCTTATGTACCTCTCCAAGGTAGCACCTTAGTCACAGTTAATTGAAGGTTAAAACACATGTTCCAGAATTTAAAAGACTGGTTAAATCCCAAGCATTGGCAAGAATGTAGAGCCGCTGGATTTTTCAGATATTTCTTGTGAGAATACGAAATGCTCCAACCACATCGGCAATCAGTTTGGTAGCTTCTTTTACAAAGTGCAACATGCGTGTATAGTACAATGCAGGAATCCCACGATTCCACTCCTAGTTATTTACAGAAGAGAAATGAAAACACAGGTATACACAAACACTCGTATGTAAGTGTTTATGACCATGCTGCTCATGATAGACCCAAACTGGAAATAACCGAAATGTCATGTCATTCATCAATGGATGAATGGATAAACAACCTATGGCATAGATATCTATGTAAATATAGATGTATACGCTACAAACATATACTATATGTTCTACTCAGCAATGAAAGTCATATTGCTGACACATGCAACATAATGAATCTTAAAAAGAGTATGAAGGCAAAAAAAGCCAGATAAAAGAAAAATGTACCATTCCATTTTAAGGATTATGCCAAACGAGTCCATTGTGAAGGAAAGCAGAGCAGTGGTTGTCTGGGGCTGGGCATTGGGAGGAAATCGATTGCCAGGGGGTTTAGGGGACTCTACAGGATGATGGGAAGGAAGGTTCTATGACTTGATTATGATGGTAGTTTCACAGGTGTATCTATTTGATAAAATGCACCAAACTGACCGCTTGAAATGGGTGTGTTTTATTATGTATAAATTATCTCTCAATAAAGTTGAATGAAAAAATGAACACACACACACACACACACACACACACACAGGGAAAGCAATGACAAATGTGAAGTTGACACATTCCAGGCTGGCTGTCAGACACTGAGAAGGTGATCAAAGATCAGGTCAGGCCCTGATCTATCCCACCAAAGTTCAGGACCTGACCTGATTCTACTCCCAGGCTGACTTCCTTCTATAAAAACTCTGCTACACCTCTGTGATTCACACTCTGGGAGTGTGAAAATGGCCATGAAGGCAATTTGCAAACCAAGTAGTGCTATCTCCAATCACAAAGCCAGTGACAGCTGAGGCCGATCGTGCACCTGCCCAGGATCTTGAGCAGCCCCCTTCGTGTCAGCTTCTTGGGAAGGGCAAAACACAGATGGTGGGATCCCCCCTGAGTCTCCAAGGGGACCCCGTATTTGCAATCACTTGCCTTTCCTCCAACCCTCCTCTCCTGAGCTGGGCTTTTCTCACTACCCAGGACAGCCGGCCTTTGAGAACCTGTAAAGGAGTCATGAATAAATGGACATAAAGACAGCCTTTCTCGAGGCTCCCTAAATTTTGAAAATTAGGTTAATGCTTGCTTGTGGCATTGTGATTAAGAGCTTGAGCCTCAGGGTCAGACTTCACATATCCAGACACCAGCTCCCCCACACCTACCGGATGAACCTACAAAAACCCTTTAACCTCGCTGAGCTTCCGCTTCTTTGTCTGCAAAAGAGAGGTCAAAACAACACCCACTTCACAGGCTCCTAGGAGAATTAAATGAGCAAGGGCATGCATGAAAGCCCTTACTTAACACAGGGTGGCACACAGTAAGAAAATGACGACCAAAAACTACAAATGTTACTGGATATTTTTGTCCTGGCTGCCCCAACTTCTCTCCCCGTGGCCCATAGGACATCAGAGAACATTTTTTTTTTCCCCAACTTTACAGTAATCCAACCAGACTCTTTGATCCAGGGGAGCAGAAAGTTCTCAAACTCCATTCACGCTCAGCCCAAATGGGACCTTTCCTAAAAATACCAGCTACAGAAGGCAAAATAGGTGGGCGCAGCCACACCTTTAAGCTTGAGCTGCACACTCCGAGGTGATCGCAAGCACCGTATTTTCTCTGTACATACTTGAGAAGCCTGTCAAGTGCGCTGTAATTGTGTGAACAGGCAGAGAAGAGTCCAGCCACACGCTGTGGTCGAGAAAGGTAGAAAATTGGGTGTTCCAGCAAGCCAAGTAGGGAATTAATAATATATTTAGGATTACTAATAAAATGCCTGTCAGGCAAGCAGCAAAATATTATATACAAAAAAAAAAAATACTGCCAGTTGCATAGAGTTTGCACCGTTCCTGAGAAGTATGTGTTCTTGGAAATATAATGCTTCCACCCCAGATGAAACGTCTATTCTCTGGCACTTTCCCCCTGATTTCTTACTCATGTGTGTATTTTTTTTTACATCCCCTCCCATGTAGCTCCACCAACCCTCCCAGACGTCAGTGGGTCAAGCAGCCTCCCAAAGCAACCTTCTGCACCTGGCTCATAGCCAAGCATCCATGTCTCAAAGCCCCGTCCGGCAGGCCTCTTCTTCCTCCTCCTCATCCTCCTCTTCTTCAGCTTTGAGCGTGGGCCAGTTAGTCAGCAGTAAGTATCCTTTCTGGCTCTGTTAAATCATGGTGGCCTTCTTGTTGCCTATCTGCAATGCTTTCCCTCCTCCCCGCCTCCTCCCCCTCCTCCTCCATCCCCTCCTTCAGGAGCTCCCCCTCCTCCTCCTTCCCCTCCTCTAGGTCCTCCTGCTCCTCCCTCCCCCTCCTCCTCCTCCCCCTTCTCCTCCCTTTCTCTCTCCTACTATGCCCCTGTCCTCCTTTCTCTCGTTCTTTCAACATCAAAGAGGAATTTCCTGGCTCTTCTAAGGCCAATGCTGGAATAAGGTCACTGCCCAGGGCCACATGGTTCCTTAGGGAAGCAGCCCCCCAAAGCACACCCGGTGGATGAGTGTGCTTGGGGCCAGGGTCTATCTATCTCAAGTGCTCTCTGCCCTGTTGAGTCGGCCCATCCTCTTCAGAAGGGAGAACTGATCAGTTTGCAGGGCATGAGCCACAGAGCTCAGAACTGAAATAACCAACAACAGGCACTCAGCCAGCAGGTCAAGCAGCTTTTCTGTGTGTTTGAAGTCCCCTGCCATTCTATTTGTAGGTGTCAGAGGAAATAAAAGAGAGCGTGCCCGTGGGCGGGTGGGTGTGTGTGCGCAGGGAGCTGCCTCCAGGGGCCCGTGGGGGGAGCGGCATGGGCTGCCATGGGATGGGAAATCTCTGAACCACCATTCATAAAATAAAATAAGCCTGGGAGTCTGCTTCCCTGAGCGGGGCTATATATATATATATATATATATATATATATATATATATAATTTTAATTTTTTTATCTAATTTTTGGCCCCAGGTAAAGACAGCATATGTGACACATGCAAAGTGAAACATGTTAGATGTGTGGGACAATGGTCTAATTTCACATAGGTTGTTCACCTTCAGTGCAGTTTTTACCCATAAAAAAAATCATAGAATGCGCACTTAGATTATAATTCTCCAGGAAACGAAAATCCAGTAATTATAGGTTTAAAGGGCCAAAGCACTGCATGGGCAACTGTGCCATAAACTGAGAACACATCTGAGTATCTCTGTTTGATCAAGTGTCATGAATAACTTGTTATAATGGGAACAGTAGGGATCCTCACATATCATCTGTCATGCAAAGCAAAAGGGAGGGTTGCCATGCCCTCCCCATACAAGCAACCCCCCTAAAAGAAATTATATGTGTGCGTGCATACATACATTCAATTATAGGGATTATACAGGCAAGGATGATACAGAATGGAGAAGAGAATGAGGAATTAAGGGAAGATATTAAAATGCCCAAGTGTCTCAGTAGACTAGCCTGAAGGCTCTTGATCCCACAAATGGGTCAACACCAAAATTCAGGTTACATATGGAGTTTACCATCAATCAGTTATTATAGGTTGTTTAGATATACAACCCCTCTCGTTTGGGCCAGAAACTCTAGTCTTACTTAAGCAAAATCACAGCTAAGTTCATTTTAGTCAGATTTTCCACAATAGAGGCACTCCTCATAGGGGCATTACAAAAGATTTCAATTTCATTCCAATTCGATATTCTGCATAAGTTTCCACGAAATACTCTAGTTGTAAAGAGCAGCAAGGTCACAAATTTAGGATAGGCTGTTAAGCTTTGATCCTGAGAGAAAAGGAACTGAGATCAAACATCTTATAAAGAAGACATAAGTTAAATATGAAGTCAAGTACAAACCACCCCACAAATATTACACAACGTAAGCATTCGGCACGTGCTGGATGACTAGAGATGGATGAGTGGATGAACACACGGACAGATGGATGGATGACATCCGGTTCTCTCTAGTCACTTGTCTCAAACTGGGCAGGAAAAGATTAGCCTTTTTTAGACATCAGTAACAGAGCTACGTAATGGGACAGATGGAACTTCAATTGCACAAGTGCCAATGGAGCATCTAAGTTCTAGGTGTATAATGAGTGACCTATATTACATATCCTGATATGAAATATGAAGAATGGGGACAGAGACTCCTTTACTGTATGCACTTGAGGCAGGAAACGCCAAACCCACATGCAGAGCCTGTATCAGGAGCCTTCTCAGGCAGATACATAGAGGCTCTAGCTGTAACCCGGGGGACAGACTTTACACAAACCCATTACTAGGCTTAAAATTGCTACAGATTTTGAGCATGTTGCTTAATTAATTTCTTTCTGTCTCAAAACCCAACTACACAATGAATGATACACGGAGCATTTCTCTGATGCAGATTCCCCCAACAAATCTTTGTTTGAGACTTCATGTGTAAAGTAGGGTTTTCAAAGCACTTTCAATATTGTGCTTGTCTTAATACTCACAATGAAGTCCTAGAAATGCTCATTTTCAGATCTTGAACCTGACGTCACATAGATCCTGAAGGTACAACCATTTTGGCCATCTTCTGTCAGAAGTACCACATTCCGTCTTGGTTGAGAGATCATGACACTCTGTGTGACAAATCTAATGGGCGGCAAGGCCAGGACGATAACCTAAAGAGTCTGATTCAATGGGTCGTATACACACCATACAGCACAGCTGCCTTAAAAAATAAGATGCTTACACATAAATTTTATCCAGTGAAATCTGAATGACAAAATATATCAAATCACCTAAATATTCCTCAAATAATCCTTTAAATGCCTGGACCCACACCTTACGATTAAAGCACAGGCTTTTCTCTGAGCTAATATAAAGAGAAAAACTAGACATTGTGCATATTTTGAAGTTTATATTCAAGCATGAACTATCCATTTAAAATTATTTTTGTCTGAGATAAAGCTTCACCAAACCTGCAGATAGGATATTCTGGGGAGACCCAACCCCATACTTTAGATACAGTTGCTACACAGGTTCAATTCACAGGGGAATAAAAGGGTGGTTTAGTCAGAGGCTGTCAACTTAAAAATAAAAACACTTATTGAGCACCATGTATATGCTGAGCACAGGAACAGAAATGAGGAAAGCAAAAATAAGCCAGATGTGCTTCCTGCCCTGGGGGAGGTCATGAACTGGTAACAAGAAACACAGTTACAATAAAAGGAAATGAATGCTATGCTCAACACAGGAATAGGGACTCTGGCAATACAGCCCACAGTTAACTCAGTTTTGGAGGTTGAGACAGAACAGAAGGACTTGCAAGAGTAAATAATTCTTGAATTGAGTAGAATGGTTGGTTAATCAACAAATCCCTCCAAGAGACCAAGGCCATAGTAAGAAGCAGGTCACACTGGAGTTGAACCTGTGGTCGAGACCTTGGTCGATGAACCCTCCCACTTCACGGTCAAAGACTGTCATTGTAACCCTGCACGTCTTGCCATCGTTCCAGAGAAAATGGAACCAAAATCTTCCCCTCTCCAGGCAAAAGAATGCAGAGTTAATGCCTTAGCAATGATGACAGGATCTTCCAATGCAAAGAACACCACATCCGAGCTCAGCATTACCAAATAGTCGCAGGTGGTAAGACATCTGTATGGTACCTGTTCACAGTAGCTACACAGCTGGCCCTGTGTTAAACTTTGCTTAGTCTCTGCAGTCCTCAGAGGTAAATATAGTTTCAACAAGCAGGGCTTTCGGAAAGCCTAATAGGGTCAAACAGATGACTAGACGAATGTCCCAAATTGGCCCAAGACACACAGTGCTATGTAAAAACAGGTAGATTTGGGGTTTTTAAAAATTCTTTGCCAAGTTTGGTTTCGTTCTGTTTTTCAGTACACACTTTTTAAACCCCTGGCCTGTAAACTTGATCTTTTGGACAGCAAAGGACCTCTGGGTATTACCACAAAAAAAACAAACCATCGAGTGACTGTAAAGATGCACGGTCATAGCTAATGGCACGCCCGATTCCCATGATCACAATTCACATTCTCCACAGTGAAGTAACCCTATTGTAAGTCAACTGTTCTACCAAATTACATTGCACGTTCCTAAATGGTTTCTTATTTCTTTGGAATATTTGGTAAATATGCCCGCTATTGGCTGTGAGAATAGCATTGAAAAAAAAAAAAAGCAGATGAGTGTTTACATAAGACAGTTAATTCACCCTTGGCAGTTTCTTTAAAGTTGCATATTTTTCATATAAAAATCCCATAAGCAGAGGTTGTAGGAGGATGATGTTGATGGATGCTGACCGTTCGACCCAGTTAGCAACCCCTTATATGACGTCCGCATTAACGGGTAGAAGGGGCTGAATTTTTAAAATTAAACAAAACAAAACATCTGTGCCCGTCCAGCCTTAGCATTCAGGATGGGGCAGATCCAGCAAACATACAACCAGATTCTGCAGAACAGGTTTGTTTTCCCCCAATTTGCATTTAGTTCCCATAAAAATCTTTGACTTTTCAGCCCTTGCATTCCAGATTTGACTTGGGAAGCGTCATCAGTATACTTATGAATCCCTGCCAATTTTCAATGCCAGTGGAGTCTAAATCTCTCGGCCAGTTAATCTCTATATAGGTTGATCTTCTGGCTCTTCCAGCGAGGGTCAGATTCAGGGCGGGGGCTGGCAATCATTGCTGTCACTTTCTGACCCTGTCCTTAATATATTGGGCTGACTTAATCTGGAGCAAACTTCTGTTAAAGGTGTCACTTCCTCCTCAATGCAGAGAAATCCCAGACTGGGTTGCTCTAGTGGTGAGTCCACCCACTAGGGGGATCTGAGAGATCCCTCTGGGGTCCCCATCAAGGTGGCCTCAGATTCATCCTTGAAATTGACCCAACCTGGATGAGCGAAAGCCAGACTGAGCTACCCCTGGGTGGAATGTCAACCTCCGAGCCAAACTGAGAGCTGAAGTCACGTTCCAGGGAAGAAGGTCCCATTTACCACATTCCCTACTTGTTTTCTCTCCTCAAATAGAAAAGCATATGTCCCTTAAGGAAGGGGAATTGTTCCAAAAGTGGGGGGACGGGGGAGGAAATCCTGAAGAGCTTTAAGTCAGAAACTTTAGGATCCAAAAAAAAAAAAAAAGCATCAGTTTTTCTCATTAATTCAAAAACACCTTACAGGCACCACCTGATGAATTCTCCCCAAGTGTGAAGACAAGTCCCGCAGGTTGTAATCAAGGTGAAATGGATTTTTGTCCACAGGTGGGCCCCTTTTTTTGCATGGGGAGGCCTCTGTAGTCTTGGGACTCATGGAGAAAGCTGCAAGACATTTTACCATCTGCTTTTATGGGTAAGAACAAAAATGGAAAGAAAACCAGGCAGCTCACCTCCAGCAATGAACACATTGCACCAACCAGGAGATACCAATTTCCCCTCCCCAGGCCTTTATCCAACAGACCATCACGCTGCTTAAATTTCACAACCATTCCTGTCTCATCAGCTCTGTAAGTAGAACGAGGAGAAAGACAAGAGGGGAAATGCGTGAGAAGAAGGAGGAGGAGGAGGAGGAGGAGGAGGAGGAGGAGAAGGAGAAGAAGAAGAAGAAGAAAGAAGAAGAAGAAGAAGAAGAAGAAGAAGAAGAAGAAGAAGAAGAAGAAGAAGGAAGAAGAAGAAGAAGAAGAAGAAGAAGAAGAAGAAGAAGAAGAAGAAGAAGAAGAAGAAGAAGAAGAAGAAGAAGAAAATGAGGACAAGGAGGAGGAGGAGGAAGGAGTTCTGCCTCCTGGTGCAATGAGTGTTTGTCCGGAGCCACGGAAGATGCTGGGCTCAGTAGGGCAGACACTCAGGGCCCCGAGCCTTGGACTGAAAGTCCTGACAACTGGCCTCACACGTCAGTGCGGCCGTAAGAGGCTCTCTGCCCAGCTCCAGGGATTGTCGGGAATCCGGCACACACATGGATTGAGTTGCTAGTCTCCAGGAGACATAATAGGCCTTAAAGGCAAGAAGGCAGACGCGGGGTTTACTGAGGATTGCCCCCCAAGTCTAAGGCCCCAACCCTCACGGGCCGCCCAACTCCCTGATTTTCACGCATCTAGAGATGGAGTGAACACCGGGCAGCACAGTCCCCTCCCACGGAGGCTGTAAGCTTTGCTCAAAGAACAGCTGTCCCCCTTAACCCCGGACTAGCCTGGCAACCCCAGCCTGCCGACACCCGGATGGGGCTGGGGTCGGGGAAGGGCACCTGCCCAGGGCACCCCGCCACCATAGGGCCTTTTTGGCTCATCGCTCTTACACAGGTGGCACGGCAACTTTTCTGTGCAGTGGAACCTGGCGAAGAATGATGGTAAAGAGTCGAGAGAAGACAGTGATGTGCAGAGGGAGCCATGCCCCAACTAGGGCAGGCCAGAAGCTACCCCCAACCCTGCCCTGGGGGTCAAGGGATCCCCTGCATCAGAATCACCTGCGGTATCTGTTCAAAATGCATGTCCTGGGCCCCATCGGGTGACTCCTAAGCACCACCCTAAATGCCATGGCTACAAGGAAAGTCTCCAGTTTACAATTTCTCACCCTCGGGTTTGAACCTCCATTCCCACGCTGGTAAGGCTGCCCAGAGCCCTCTCTCCCTGTGCCCATCTGTACCAAGTGTCTGGGGCTCTGCTCCAAACCAGAGGGTCTCAACTAGTATTTTATCATCACCTCCTCCCACACACGTAGCCCCTTTATGCTTTGCTTTTAAATCCCGGTTGCCCTACCCCACCCCATGAAACGTTAATAGCACAGATCTACTGCACATCTGTCTCTGTAGCCCCGCAGCCCTCTGGGGCTTGGGGGTGGGCACAACCATTGTCCCATCTAAGACTTCGCCACCACCCCAGAACCGATCTCCACCCTGTTGGGAAGCACACACTAAACACAGAGTCGCAAAATAGGCTGAGCCAGGCAGCAGGTCTAAGAGGGCTGCAGATGAGGAGAAGGAGGAGCAGCTGAATGGGCCAGTCAGAACCAGTTCTAGCTGCCTGTTCCCCAGAAGCTCCAACGGAGACCAGGTACAGCCAGATCTTCCAACATCTCAAAAGAATGTAAAAAAAAAAAAAAAAAATGAGATTTTTTTTTCTTTAGAAATCTCCCAATGTTTAAATGTTGGCAAGTCCAAAAAAACTGTAAGCTCTAGGAAAGCTGAGTTTATGTGCAAGCTGCTCATTTGCAACTTCTGCTCTAGGAACGTTTAAATGAAGAAAGGAGAGAAGAGGCTCCAGGCTGCTATGTGCGTGGACGTGACTTCCCAGAATCCTTAGCAAACCCTTGAAGCTGCTCCAGGCTGCTGTGCTGGTGGGATTTAAGATCCAGAGGGCAGCCTCTCTCAAGGACAACCCAAACAAGTCTTTCTTGAACCAGGGTTGCCAGGCTTCTTGGGGGATGGAGAGGGTAGTTGGGGGAGGGGGAAGCAAGATTTTAATTAATCTTCATCAGTTTTATGGTCACCCTCTGCCCCTGCCCATGGACACAATTCTCAATGCCCTACAGTGAAATATCCTGCACTTCTAGCAGGAGCTCCCAGTCCAAAACCCTTGCAGACACCCCCACCGTGCTTTTGCTCCTGCCGGCATCCATGCCCGTCTGCATGCTGCTCCCACTGCCCAGAATATGGCCTCTCCATTCTGTGAATGGGCTGCCCATTGGGCATGACTCAGATGCATCCTCCCTCCTGTCACGTCTCCCTCCTCTGTCAATTCTGCTGCGGGTGTGACCCCGTTAGTTCCCCATTACACTCAGCCTGGTATTTTTCATGGATTGCTTCTCATTCATAATATTGACCCCCAACCCCCTATAGACTGCAAACTCCATGGAGGCCAGAACTGCCTCTCCTATTTCTCCTGCTCCCTTTAACCATCAGTAGGACACCCCTGGAGTCACTCAAGAAATACTTAGAGAACTGTTCGCAGGGGTTGGACCACTTTTCAACCTTTCCTCGGCAAAATTAGGACTAAGGATGTGCACAAAGTCCACAGAAGTTTTTTTCATGTGAAGATGCACAACTGTAGTGCTGATCCTACCGACAGAGTCCGTGTCCCCTGTTATGAGAGAATCTGTAGGGGAAGCTTGGACCTCTCCACCCACCCCAGGCCCCATATTCACACGTTTATCTAAAACTCTTCGAGAACTCTTGGTCCTTGCAATGCAAATATTTATTTCTCTGCCTGACAACAGGGGTTTCTGTAGCCCTGAGCCCAGAAGACTACTCTAGTCCACCAGAGTCCCTAGACAAGTACTTGGATTTACTGAAATTGATGGATTATTGTGCGGAGAGAGGAAGAGAAAAACTTCTCACCTAAGTCCGGGGAATGAGGTGGAGAACAATAGAGTCAGCTCGCAGGCAGACGGGCTTCGCTCCAGGCAGGATGGAGCAGCACTTTGAAATCTTCCCCTAGCCCCAACCCATGCTGTCCCAGCTTGGCGTACGCTTTCATTTATCATTTATCCGGGGATCAGTAGCGGGAAGGGGGGTGCATTCTCCAGCTGTTGTGTCATTTCCCTTGATAAGTCCTAAATTGACCGCGTTATCCAGCACCAAAGGAGCCTTCCTGCAGTAGGCATTTTTTATTATGTGCCCTTTTAGGGGACAAAGGCATCGTGTCAGTAAACTGCTATTGCTGTGGGGAGTGTGGGGAGGGGGGACAATATTATTTTCACAGCTTCATAAGCGGGCTCTTCGGAGGGGCTAATGTGAGCGAAAGAAATTAGACAACATTACCATCTGTTAGCCCGACTGCAGCGGTGAGCCGGAGAAGGAAAGATAGAAAATTCTACTTTTTTTTTCCAATGGCAATTTTTAGCTCTAAAGAATCCAATTAAGACATTTCAAGCGGCACAATTGTACTTTTCTGCACCAAATTTATATTCATATATTTTTGCTGAATATTTGACCATATTTATGGGCAAAATGTGTACAATTTTTGCCCAGTATTGGAACCTGTTTATGGGCAAAATGGAGATGCGTCCCCTAGCTGGTGCCTTCCTGCCCTGGCTGTTACCCGTTCAGCCCAGGGGAGCACACTCTTGTGTTGTGAAAGTGGCAGTATGTGAACTACCTGTGGCCTTACCTGGGATAGAATCACCCCGAAGGATGACTTGTAGAGGTGTAATGACTTGAGGATGGGATCCCGGGTGCCCCACTTGGGAGCAAGAGAGAACATTCCACAGTGTCTGCTTCCCCCACCACTCTGCTGCTAGAGAGAGCCGCTTTCTTATAAACCCTAATAAACAGATATCACTTGGATGTGTGTTGACGTATTGATCCTATTTTTAAAAACATCTCCACAGATCCTCAAACGGCAGCGGGTGAGGTGGATGGGGTTAATCTGGAGGAGATCCGAGAATTTGCCAAAGCTTTTAAAATCCGGCGCCTGTCCCTTGGCCTGACCCAGACTCAGGTGGGACAGGCTCTCAGTGCTACAGAGGGCCCCGCGTACAGCCAGTCGGCCATCTGCAGGTAACCCGTGCCCACATGCTGTCACCTGTCCTGGCCAGCCTGGGCCTCGTCTGTCCTCATGGCTCAGCTTTTCTTCTTCGGGCGGGCAGAGCTGGAGGGGTACAGTGTGGGGACTAAGTCTGGGGCGGTTATACACTGGAATCGGTGGCATTGACAGAAATGAAGGTGCTTAAGCAGATCGGGGTCCTGGCTTGATAACTCCTATCAACTCACAAAGAAGGCAGTCTCATTGGGAATCCCCCACTGGTGGGCCAGAAGCTTCCTTCTGGACCTGCCGTCCTACGCAGCTGAGAGCCACCGTCCCCTGTCTGCAGACAGGTATCCCGAGCAAACGTTGTCAGGCTGCCAGTCCCACTGGGTGTTAACCCTCCCACCGTTTCTGCCCAGGGATGGCTTTCAGGATTTTCCCAGAAAAATTCACCGTAGAAAGAAAATTAACCATCTCGTGACTGCAAAGGAATGCTTTAACATGGCTTTGCCAGACACAACTCTCAAAGCACATTTTTTTTTTCAAAGAAGTAGCTGCTTTAAGTGGCTCAGAAAGGGGTGGTAAGAATCTGGCCTAAGCTGTCCCCGCCCCCTCCAAAATGAATAAATAAATGAATAAATAAATAATAGAATCCAGCCTTGGTTGTGTTCAAGTTGATCTGGGTCAAGCCGCCAGCAGCAGACCCCTGCATGCATATGTGTGTGTGTGTGTGTGTGTGTGTGTGTTGCACTAATCCCATGTTTATGCATGAGGTAACAAAGGCACTTCTGTAAGAGCTTTTTCCTCTTGGGCAATGCCTTATGAGTCCTCCTCCATCAGGAAAAGCCAAGAAACCAACTCTAAACTCATTTAAGTGGATTTTGTTCTTGGTGATCCATGAAATGCTGTCTTTTTATCTGCTCTTTATACTTTTAATGTATTCCCCAAAGGACGGAAGTGTACTTTGCCTGCAGTTTAAGACTAAGGCTATAAATAACATCAGTATGGGGTAGTAGCTTGCAGCTCACATTTTGCTCAATGATTTTCCATAAAACCCATTGATTGTTGTTAAATACAAAAAGCGCCATAGGATCCTCTCACTTCTATGGTCTCCCCTACTGTTTTTTCTTATAAGATACCTCCCTGTAGAAAATAACCTTTATTCAGTCTATACAAGGATACTACTGCTGGGAAATTTGTTTCAAGGCTTGTATATGTTATTCCCAACAACACAGAAACATCAACACTAACAAGCAGCATCAGTGATATGAATACGCCTGCTCCCTGTTGGGAAACATTAATTTTGTTTCATCTTGACAGCCTCGTGATGAAGGCAGCCATAGGTTTGTAAGTCGTTGTCAATTTGTTATTTTTGCTAAAGTCCTCTTTGGCTTATTTTTAGTCCTAAAACGTGATTTCCTTTTATTGGTTTGAGTGCCATCTCAGGTGTTCACCAACACCCGTAGAGTGTCTGGGGCATTCCCAATCAAATATGTAGATTTCTGAAGTCTTCCCCGGGGAAGCCAAGAAAGCAATGGCTGAAATGGCAAGAGAGACCCTGGGAACTCCCCATATAACTGAATATGCCTCGACTTTATAGTCTTTCTCTAGCCTGTAGGGTCCGGCTGAGCCAGTTATAGGAGCTAAATACCAAAAGAAAAAAATGAAAGCCTTGAAAGAGACGGAGATCTGACATTGGAACAATTCACATTTATTTAAGGGGTAGACAGGAATCTGCATTTGAGCCTGCACACTCAGGTGTCACTTAGGAGGGAGGGGTGGCTCCCAGGCACCCTTTGATGAGTCCCTCCTTGAGAGAGACAAAGAGAAGGAAACATCACCAACACCCTGAACATCCCTATTGCAGCTTTGTCCCTCACACCATGGCACTGTGAAGCCTGTTGTCATGTTTATCCAGAGTTTAAGCTTTGGAGCTTTTATGGTCAAATGTAGTATGTGGCAAATTCCATGACCGTTAGAGCTTTTGTGGCAAGCTCATTAAGTGACATTAGATGATTAGTAGTTCATTTTTTATTGAAAGCAAGATGTACTTCTTCCCCCTCTGACCAGGAGTGGAAGTTGGGTTTAAAAAATAATAATAAACAAATAACCCCTTGATCTATAGACAGAGAACGCAATGCACTGGAAATCACGTTAAAACTTGATACTATTTGCACTGCTTTTCACAATACCTAAAATGCAGTGTCAAAGATAATATTATGGCCCGTAGAGGAAGCCTATCCTTTTGTGCCCTTCTGCAAGCATCCTTATAAAGCATACTCGGACTGGCTAAAGCAGGATCATTTAGCTCTAGGAGAACAGTCCATTGTAGTAAGATGCACTCTGCAGTCAGATGGTTGTCTTTCAATACACTGACCCCTTAAAAAGAGTGAATCCGAAGAGGATCCGAGAGAGAAGATCTGTGTGTCCAAAGTTGTCATACCGTAGGCCATGAATTTGGATTTAGAATAAACAGATGAAGGAATAAAAGCAATTGGTACTTTGGTGTATTTCGTGGAAGCATGAGGCTGAACTGAATACCAGGATGACCTCTTAAGACGTTCTATATAATTTTGTCCCAAGATGCTTCATATTTCTTAAAAATCCCAGAAATTTTTCTGGATTCTGTACCCCAGAATTCCTGATGGCCATTGATACTAGACCACATTTGCAGAAAATGATATCATTCAAGGACAGTTTGCAGATATCACACATTAAACACAGCTCGATGCCCCAGTGCCAAAGTGCACCATCGCCCCGGACAGTGTTTGAAAAGCATGAGGTGGCCTCAGCACAACCGGGGACAGTGAGAGGGGAGCGTTGGTAGCAACTACAGGGTGTCCGGCTGCATGAGGCCCACCGTAAAGTAGCAACGGGCTGTGCTTTGCCTGGAAAGGGGCATGTTGCTAACTAACATCTAGTGCAAGCGGTTTGTTATCGGAGATCGAGAAGGGACAAGGGAAGAGAGAGAGAGAGAGACAGAGAGAGGGAGAGAGGGATTCAAATGAGACAGAGATGAAAAGAACCCAGTCCCAGTCTCCATCCCGGACTCTGTAACCGAAACAGCAGTGTTTTCATAACCGAGTCAATGGGAGGAGTTTAAGGCAACCTCAATGAAGCACACGAAAGGAGTCATTCTTGGTGGAAGAACATGACAGCTGCTGTCGCCTGGCGCCACTCCCTGGCGTTCACTTTTGCCCTGAGGATTCTGAGTGTGGGGGACACATGGCTGGGGACGAACGGTTTGACAGGCTCTTAGATCTCCGGAGTGTGCCGGGTGGGGAGGGCTCTGCAGGTCGGTTTTCATCTCCCTCTCGATGGCTGTCGTGTGTCCTGGCGTCTGCAACCCCCCGTGTGCCCCCGTCTCCCCATCCGTGTGGCTGTGCGGGCTGCATGCGGGGCATGAGCATGCGGGCCGGGAGGCGCTGGCTTGAGCGGGGACGGCCACCTTGCAGCGGGCTGCTCCCCCGGAGTGAATTCGCTCTGCCAGTCAGTCAGGCAGCAGGCAGGCAGGGCGCCCACCCTGGCAGAGGACTCAGTGTAAGACTGTTCTTTCTCAATTCTCCCCCCAGACACACCATCCTGAGAAGCCACTTTTTCCTACCACAGGAAGCCCAAGAGAACACTATAGCTAGCAGTCTGACAGCCAAACTGAACCCTGGCCTTTTGTATCCTGCCAGGTTTGAAAAGCTGGACATCACCCCTAAAAGTGCCCAGAAGATCAAGCCGGTGCTTGAGCGGTGGATGGCTGAGGCTGAGGCCCGCCACCGAGCAGGTGTGCAGAACCTCACCGAGTTTATTGGGAGTGAACCGTCCAAAAAGCGCAAGCGGCGCACCTCCTTCACACCCCAGGCTCTTGAGATCCTCAATGCCCACTTTGAGAAGAACACACACCCCTCTGGGCAGGAAATGACCGAGATTGCCGAGAAGCTGAACTATGACCGAGAAGTAGTTAGAGTTTGGTTCTGCAATAAGAGGCAAGCCCTGAAGAACACAATTAAACGCTTAAAACAGCACGAGCCGGCCTCGGCCGTCCCCCTGGAGCCCTTAACAGACTCTCTGGAAGACAACTCCTAAGGATCAGAAGCAACATGCCCAAGAGCTAACTGCCGCCCTCGGACTCCACAGATCATAACTGATGATGATGATGATGATGATGATGATGATGATGATGATAAAAAATTGAAAATAAAATCGACAAGTAGCCCCCAGTCCTCACCCTCGTCCGTAAAAGACTAAGAAAGCGACCAAGTGGACAGAATGGTTTATACATGTCCGTTGGTTTTCCAAAAAGAAAAAAATATATAACAATTTTTGAAAATTTTTAAACGAGGCAGACACCGTCTGGCAGGTGTGTGCGGTAGGGTAGTCCCCCGGCCCAACCTGTCTCTACCCCCCACCCCTCCGAAGCCAATTTTCTAACGGACTTAGAGCAAACCAAATAACCACATACTTTTTTCTGTGTATTATGAAAATGTGAACACATTTTAAGGAAAAAGAAAAAAGACCAAACCAAAAACAAAAAGAAGAAAGAAAGAAAGAAAGAAAGAAAGAAAGAAAGAAAGAAAGAAAGAAAAAAGGAAGGAAGGAAGGAAGGAAGGAAGGAAGGAAGGAAGGAAGGAAGGAAGGAAGGAAAGAAGGAAGGAAGGAAGGAAAAAAAAAAAAAACCCAACAGCAAACAAAAACTTTTATCTGTTCAAAGCGAATACAAGCCTGCCACCTGGAGGAGGGACTGCATTCTTTCAGGGTCTAAGTGCTGATTCACTCTGAAAACCTATTAACCAAAGTCAGAAACATGGCATTGCAACCGCGATCGTTGGTCTACTCTTCTCTGCGTGTAAAGTTGTGTTACGAATTTTTACATTTGTACTTAAAGGAAAAATAAGAAGCCTGATTTCTCCCGTCTGACCCATCTCATTCCCCACCCGTGGGGTGGGCGCCACTGTTGAAGCCATTCTGTGAGGCTCACTGTTGGTTTTCTTTTGTGGTGGTTGGGGGGGGGGGGTGTTCTTCTTTTTTCTTTGTCTTGAGTTTTGTTTTTCAGGGGGAGGGGGCATCCTGGATCGTGTGCCAAAGTATCCATTGCTTTCTTCTCACTATGACTTGTGGGTTTGAGATAAGAAACTGGAGCTCGCATTTCTCATGTTTCCTGCATTTCTCCGTCTCCCTCATGTGCGGCCTCCAGGGTCTGCTGGAGGGTCACAGAGTGGGAACGGTGTCTTGTCCACTCAGATCCCGTGAAACGCAGGAGAGACTCCAGAATAACTAGGGCTTTGCTCGATGAACTGTCACCACTGGCATAAGCTGTAATCGTACTCACTGTCCCCACCAGAGCTTGGGATTTCTCTCAGTCTGTTGGCCACGTACATGGAGAGCTGACCAAAACTAATTTTGTAATATAAATATAAACTGCACATTTGGTTCAATACTTACATCTATGTGATGCTTCTGTGCAAAGCAATTTCTCTCAGAAGTCTGATAGCCAAAGAAATGTCTCAAGATTTCAGTCAGAACACACACATAGCATGCACACACCCATATGCACACACACAAAGGAAACAGGCCAAAAAGAAAGGGATGATCACTGGATCATTAGAGACCATCATGTATCCTATAAATCCCATCTTTTCTGCTACTCTTTTCATTCCGATAGGGATGGCCGACTTTTTTCAGGGGGGAACCATTGTTCTTTGTTCTTGGAATATATATATATATACACATATATATGTGTGTGTGTGTGTGTGTGTATATATGCGTGTATATATACGCATATATATACACATATATATACACACACATACAAATGGAGCAGAAAGTTGGAAGACAAATTTAAATGATTGGAATTGGGGTCTGGGTTCTTAAGGGGAACAGAGGTTTTAACAGTGAAGTACCTCCGCTAAAAGGAAAATTCTAGAAGCGGCTTATCTAACACATCAGAATAGCCTTCACTATTAGAACTAGGGGATTATTTCACTATTCAGAATAACTTACTCAGAAGGTCAGTGGGCCAAAATCACCTAATAAGCCAGAAGGAAAGGGTGAGACGTGAGGGTGGCTGGGCAAGAGGCCACCTGGAGCCCATGGCTGGTGTTCCCCACAGAGACAGGCAAAAGGTGTTCAGGCAAAGGAGCCGGCAAAGAGAACCACCGATTTGCCTGCTGTCTAGAAGCAAATATTCCTGAGCAATTAGTTCCAAATCACGCTCATGTACTCTCTAGAAGTAAATTGTGAAGAAAAAGGAAAACCTTCAAGTTGCCCAACCGAATACAAATGCCACCTTCTCCCCTAATACACTCCCTCCCCCAGGGGAGTTGGAGATCCTTCTTCTGTCAGTGCCTTTGCTGGCAATGTCCATGCAATGGTAGGACTGTCCCCACCCTACCCCGCTCCCGGAAGTTTCATGCGTGGCCATCGGGAGACCACCAGGAAGGAAACTCAAAAAGAAATCCTGCAAGTGGAATCATTCGCTTATAAAGGCATTTCCATTTCGCCAGTCTGATGCTAACTGGACCACAGCTAACCTGATCTTCGATGCCAACGACGTCATGGTACCCATTTCGCCACCTCAAAAACTGCACACAAAGAGCAACAACCCAGAAATCCCAAAACGTATCGATTAGACAGATTTTGTATTCTCCTAGGACCTGCTCCAAATTCCATCAGGAAAAGCTCCTCAGGAAGAGAAGTTAACAAGAGGACATATGATGGATGCTAAATGTTTAAACATATGCCAGCAGCAGTTACATAAGGCCTGCTCGGTTCGGAGATCTATAATTGGGAGGGTATAACTAGGACAGTGAAAATATAAAATAAAAGTAATCTTCCAGAGTGGAATAAAAAAGAAATATATTCATCCCACAGTCGTAAAACCATTCATGTGCAGTGATTTTTTTTATAGTTTTATAATTTTGTATTGTTTTATAAATTATTTATAAGGTGTTGTAATGCTTCTTATATTAATTTTTTACAGATAAATTTTTTGCTACAAGGCATAAAAAGGTGCCTGAACAAATTCTTAGGAATATAAATTATACTGTGTGACTTGTAAGTCTTCGGGACCTCACCTACTGCTTAATTTTATTATGACATTTCTTATTTCCACTTGTAAACAACTTCATATGCCAGTAGCACTTAAGAGTCTTTTATGTTTCCATGAACTGAAGGCTAAGGTTGCCATTAACAAAAAATAAAAGCCACTTCGGGCATATGTGATTGTATTTCAAGCTTCAATATTTTTCTTACATATTCTTAAATTATGATCATCTTCATTTCCTTCATCATTTGACAAAAAAAAAGAAATGACTGATGTTATATTTCACACTTGTTTGCAGGCTTTTTTTTTTCAACCAAAAACCATTTGAAAAATTGAGAATTTTAATTGCATTGCAAGGTTTTGGTTTGTATGTTGTAATCACACAACACACGCGTGCATACACACACAGAGACACACACACACACACCCCACAGGAGAGAGAATAAAAAAGCAAAAGGAGCTAGGAAAAAAGAAAACCAAGTAGAGGCGTATCAAAGAACTCAAGCTATAACCAAAAAGAAATTGTAAAATGCCTTTGCTCATCTTCTCTACGCTGGACCAAAGCTCAATATTTGTAGGTATATGCACATTGTATAGATATGGCTTAAATGTTGCTGACAATCTCGCAATACTAAACTGTTCCTATTTTAAGAAAAAAAAAGAAATACAAACTGTTCATCAATGTTTTACCTCAGCACTCTACTTGTACCCAGTTAATGACCAAGCTTAAAAAAAAATGGAGAAAAAGGAAATTGATTTTCATTTCAATGTTTGACTGTAAAATCTGTTTGGATAACATTTTGTAATGAGCTTTTTGTCATGTGGTTTGCTTGTCTTCAACTTGAAATTATGTGAGGCACATTTGTTTTATTTGTTGTTAAGAAAGTGATTTTTTTTATTTTTATTATTATTATTATTATTTTTTTTTGTCCTACGTGCTGTGATCTAGACTGGTCACCAGGGTCACTGATGAGAAACCACAGAGAGTTGCCTGCTCCACGTGTGGGGCAGGCAGCAGGAAGGAGGGCAGAAAAAATGACTGGGTTGTTTCGAAAAAATCCTCTTGATGAGAAGTTGACATGATGGACTTGTGACCAAGAAGCCAAACTGGATATTTAAAAGCTCCTTACTTGCTCTGACATTGAAACCAAAGCTGATTTATCTGCACAGGTTGCTTAACGTTAAAAAAAAAAAAAAACTGACAAAACTGTACTTAATCTAGAGCAATATCTGTATGGTCAGTAAAGCTGCACTTTGTGTATTTCTTAACAGCTTCAGATCTGTCACTTTTAATTTGTACCATAAAAAAATAAAGAATTGTTTGACATGAGCTTCTAGAGTAAGTGTGTCTTGAACTCAGATATATCATTTCAACTGTAAGCATGTAAATGAACATGTGGGATAACCCCAGGTGTTAAGAAAAGGAAGGGGTTCCAGGCAGACCCATTAATATCATGATTATTTTAACTTTTCGAATAAAAGATTAGATGAACTAAGACACCATTGGTTGCAGGTTACAGAAATCCGACTGAAACTTGCTGAGACAAGAAGAGCCGATGCTGTTTGACCTGATAGGGAAGTCCTGCTGCAAGCTCCGCTGCATACAGTGGTTCCAAGGATGTCACCAGCCTGCCCCACTCAGCTTCCTTCTCACCCGGGAACCTCAGATGTTGAGTCTTGCACCTGTCTCTAAATTAGACGCTGTGTTGGGGGATTATGTACTGCAATCAGCCACTCCGAGGTCACAGACCCACCCTGTCTGTGGTCAGGGGATGGGGCCTCATGCTAACAACCCCGAGGGACCCCAAGGAAGAATGGGGAAGTCTCCACAAGAATCTGAAGACGGAAGATGGGAAACCATAGCAAGCCGACACAACCCATGGCCATCCAAGTCTCCTACTAACACCCCGCCGTGTGCCAGGTATTGCAGAGGATTCTGCTGGGAAAGAGCTCTCGCTGCCTTTTCAAGCAATTTCTGTCATTGCATGTTCTGGAAAATTTAGGCATTTAGAATATGCTCCTGATTAAGTATAATGTGAGAACAGGAGGTGAGTTAACGTGGTTTTACAATTTACTGGATCAAAAGGAAGATGGGATTATCTTGCTAAAATACCAGTAAAAAGGGGGGGGGGTAGTTAGAATGACAATCTGCATGCTTTTAGTGACCTTCAGCAAACATTTCTTATGCTACATGGAGGTCCATATATCAACTTCATCTTGTGATTGATAAGAAGTGCTTCAGGACAAGCAACAGAACCAAAAATCGGAGTGCCCATACATTATAAATAGGCAAGAAAAGTGGCCAGGAAGCTCCGAGATGGATTTCTAAGAGGAGCAAAAAGATGCTGATGCTTCCGTCCTCGTGGGTAGAGAAAGACAGAATACAGTCACAGTTAAGCTTTCTTTCCATTTAAAATACTCTGAAAATACTCCGGGCAAAGGTCATGACCATAATTATACCTATTATTATAAAAGGTTTAATAATACATCTTTAAAAAGATGGTCATCTCCACTATACTCAAATTACAAATAAAATAAAGTACATTTCTCAACGAGATATCTGGACTTACACCTTCATTACAGCCTTATTCACAGTAGCCAAGATACACAAATAAACTGTGCTTTCTTTTGTTCATTATACAACTGCTTAATATACTAAAGGGACACAATTATTTCAACTTTCACAATAAAAATCTAATAGTTTCCACCGCCCTACAACAAAGCCCTTTCAACAAAGTTGGGATCTACTGTCATGCTGGACTGAAGAGAAACACCAGCATAATGGCACTCGAGGTCCTAATTGTCTCCATCCTTAATAAGGACATAATAATACAACATTTGGGTAACAACCACTGATATAAGGATAATTACTTGTAACTATGTATCTGAATTGTCATACTAATATACATTACCTATTAGAAGTCATGTAACAGAGCGCCTTGGTGGCTCAATCGGTGAAGTGTCCGATTCTTGGTTTCAGCTCAGGTCATGATCTCGGTCATGAGATCAAGCCCCACATCCGGCTCTGCACCCAGTGGGGAATCTGCTTGAGATTCTCTCTCCCTCTCTCCTGCCCCTTCCCCCTTTAAAATAAATAAACAAATCTTAAAAAAAGAAATAATGCCACAAAGTATAATAAAATAGATAACAAAATTATTTAAAATAAAAGAAAAATAAAAAGATACACTTAAATTCAGTCATTCCACATTCCACAAATATCTGCAAAACATTCATATGTGCTGGAAACTTTTTGTTGCGAAAACTCAGAAATAAACAAAATGAATCCTTGTCTCCAAGAAATTCATAGTTATGATGCAAAAGCCAGTAATACTTGCCCAGAAGCTAGAATCTTCCCATGTTTCTTGTATTATAATATTTCACACATAACACAAATTTCAGAATTAAAATGATGAAACACAGTTCTGAGGTTGACTTTGAAACAGTAAATGAACGGGTAGACAGAGCCTCGGCTATAAGACACTCACCAGTATCTGCTTTAAATGATTCCAAAAGCTGTTCCAACGAAAGTTTCCACTAAGCCAACCATATACACATAATCTATTCAGTGGCAACTGTAGCAGGACAATGGTTGATGAATTTAATCAAAAATCCATGGCTGGAAAGAGTTCAGGAGCAGGTTGTCACCAAGTAGATGAAACCAGCTCCTCACTAACAAACACAGGTCTGGGCTCCTTATCCATCGTTTGGCCCTTTGAAAGGAGTCCAAGTAGACGGCCCTTAAGAACCACTCAGCTTACCTGCAGTATCAAGGGAAAGAGACACCTACAGAGGTTTTCTGTATATTAGGTGAAAATCTATCTAGAACATATGAAACATTGCTGTTTTCTTAAAGCAGAACGTGGGTATAATTTACCCTCTTCTTTGTGGACTTTGTCCATCTATTTGCTTTACCCTTGTTAATGACTCCATCCATCAGCCATCCAGACCCACATATATACACTCAAGTCACCAAAAATCCTGGCAACTGTGCCTCGTGAATCCCTTTGACTCTGTTGACCAAAAAATAAAGAGCTGCAATAAGAGACAAATGAGCACTTATTTGACATCAAAGAATTGCAATTTGGGGAGCAAAGATTCAGAAACAGATAGTGGGCTCAGCACTTGAGTGTCTGCCTTTGGCTCCGGGCGTGACCCCAGGGTCCTGGGATCGGGTCCGGGATCGAGTCCCGTATCGGGCTCCCCGCAGAGAGCCTGCTTCTCCCTCTGCCTATGTCTCTGCCTCTCTCTGCAGGTCTCTCATGAATAAATAGATAAAATCTTAAAAACAACAACAACAACAACAACCCAGATTGTGTCCCACTTGTAGGATGAAAGCAGGGGGATATTATGAAGGACAGGACCAATTACATGAGTTGAGGGGGAAAAAACATTTTCTATAGGCGTTAACAAGCTAAGCTGCTTGGGTTAAACACTCTAGCTTCAGAAAATCCACAACCACCGGTCTTGTGACCAGGATGCCCATTCTCCTGCTGACTTCTCAAGCAATTGTTTCAACAACAGTTCAAAGACAGGGAAGGCAGTTTCTCTGCAGCAGCCACTCCCGGTCGGTTTCAAAAAGACTCCAGTCGTGTCAATTCTTCACAACTGTCTCCTGCTCTCCATCCTCCACTGCCACTACTTATCTCAAACCCACCCACCTCTCACCTGGACCACCGTGATATGCTGCTCCTGGCCTCTCTACTCATCAAAAGCACGCCACCAAAGAAATCATTCTGAAAGGCCAATATGAACATATTTATCTTCTATTTAAAATCTTTCCAGTGCTTGTGATTGCCTTCATAATGGACCCAAAAAAACCTCAGGCAGTGCATACAAGGCCTCTCGGGACCCAGCCTTTGTTTACTTCTTGGCCTCATCTCTTATCAACTCTCAAACCAAACTTCTGAAAATTTCTCCGAAACCCAGGGAACATTTTGTGCTTCTGCTTGGCACGTCCATCCACTGCACTATTGGCCTATCCAACCTCTGCACACTCTTTAAGACTCAATTCTATTCAATTCCTATTGGACTTCTACTATGTGCCGGGCATAGTGTCGCCTTCATCATAGCATGGACTGAGTTTGCATATGGATCATTTACATGTTACAAAATCACTGACGGAGACCTCTACATGACCTACAGATTTGGCTTCCCCAATGGACTTGTAGTTTGGCAATCTATTCTTTTAGTCAATTGTCATTTGTACGTGACAGGTCTTCCTGTCTGATAAGAGTAACAGTAATTTTATATTTGTATAATTGTATGATGAACTTCCTTCATTTATACTAGTCCCCTCTTATCCACAGGGGAGACGGGCCAAAACCCCTAGTGGATGCCTGAACCCACAGATAGTACTGAACACTAAAAATACTATGTTTTTTCCTATACACACACAGCTATGACAAAGATTAATTTACAAACTAAGCATGGTAAGAAATTTAGTAACACTATCTAATATTAAGGCAGAACAACTATAGCACTATACTGTAATAAAAGTTATATGAATGTGGTCTCTCTCAAAATATCTTATTGTCTAGAAGTCACCCTTCTTCTTGTGATGATGACAGATGATAGAATGGCTATGTGATGAGGTGAAGAGAAGTGAGTGATGTAGCATTAAGCTACTACTGACCATCTGAATACATGTCAGAAAGAGGATGATCTACTTCCAGACTGTGGTTGACCACAGGTAACAGAAACCACAAAAAGTAAAACTGTGGATAAGAGGGCACTGCTATATGTTTGTTTGTTTGTTTATTTGCTCCTAACATAAGCCCTTAGAAGTGTAGTAATTTCTATTTTATAGATGAGCACTAAGAGTCATAAAAGTTAATGGGCTTGACCAAGACCCCAGAGTTCATGAGTAGAGCTAAATATATTGGGAATTAGAGTATTCACCAAGATGGGTACACACTGAGCCCTAGTGAAACGGTGTCTGACACCCCCATGTCTCTCAATCCACCAGTATATAAAGCACAGTATCTGATATACGGCATCATTCAGGAAAGGCTGTTGTTGAAGATAAATTCTAATTATCTAATCACCAAGCCTACTCTTATTTAAGTGAGTATAGCCTGAATGATTAGTGCTGCTTGGCAGAAATAGTGAAAAATACCTAAGGGAAATTAGATATGCCTCTATATGTCATGCCGTTCCATCATCACTGAGCGTCAGGGAAGAATACAGGGTTCTAGGCAAAGGAGTTGAAACCAACAGAAAAGTGAAAGAGAAAGTATCTAAATCCTACAGGTTGTTTGACTAATCTCATCAGCAAGTGAATATGATGGAATAAGTGTAGAAACCAGAAGCTGGCCTCAGGCCTGGACTAGCGAGTCCACTCCAGAATTTTCTTTGATACTCCCACGTCAGCCTTAAGAATTGTGATTGTGCTCCCAGATGTTAAGTGCTTTTAACTTCACCAGACCTGCTGATTTGTCACTTAGGAACAAGTCACACTCACTTCTTTGCTCTGTACTGCAAGGGTCTGGCATCTGTATGTGTAAACGAGGTTCATTATCAAAATCACTAGGGCATTATCTCTGAAAGTGGCCATATTTCTAGAATGTTTGGCTACTTGCCATATGCAGTGGTGGGGAGGCCAATATAATCTCACAGATTCAGAACTGAAGTAGCTCCAGAAACTGAACTTCAGTGTAAGAGTAAGACACCCACCCCTATGTGTCAACAACACTGGTGGTGAACTGTACTACTACGTCCTTTACAGATGCTCTTGTTAAGATGCTGGACACAAGCAGAGACAGGCATTTCTTATATTCCTACCATATATAAGTATTACCAAATCTTGCACTGAGACTTGCAGCCTTGCTTAGACTTATTTATGCTACTAAAAATATTCTCAGAGAGGAAGATCCATCAAGTCTTAGTTACATCCAGACTAACTAAACTCTTTAATGTGTCCTCGAAGTGGATCATTGGGTCTCTGACAAGTCTACTTCGGATCCTGTGGTTCTGGTTACTTGGGCCACATCATGACTACAGATGAAGGCAAAGATATCAATTGGGAAACATTTTTGCTTGTTTTTGCTTTCAGTTTTTCTTGTTGTTGATATCTTACATTTTACATTAATCTATGTTTGTTGTAGAAAAATCAGAAAATCCCAAGTAACAAAAAGGTATTTCCATTGTCAGCATATTATAGGTCAACTGTTTATCTTTATATTGTTCTATTTTAACATTTATGAGCTGCTTCCAATGATTGTCTTGAACTACAGAGAATGAGGGTAAATTAGGAAATCGAAAATGGAACTCATATACCTTGAAATCCCATCTCTGCGAAACACCACAGCTGCATGAGTTGTTCAAACTTAGCAATTATTCACCCAAAATTTTAACTAGATAGACCCATCACACAGCTCATCTTAGAGGAAAATACAACAACCCTGGCTGTCTGGGAGATGTGATGCCTGGGACTGTCTCCACTAACCAATCAAGAGGTAATAGTGAAGAAAAGTAGGCGTCCCCATGTATCGGCAGGACTGTAGCAGCTAACATGAATTCCTTCTTAGGATTACAGCCTCTGCCTTACATATTTTTATTTAGATTTTATTTATTTATTCATGAGAGAGAGAGAGAGAGAGAGAGAGAGAGAGAAGCAGAGATATAGGCAAAGGGAGAAGCAGGCTCCATGCAGGGAGCCAGAAGTGGGACTCAATCCCAGACCCCAGGATCATGCCCTGGGCCAAAGGCAGGTGCTAAACCAGGGAGCCGCCCAGGGATCCCAGCCTCTGCCTTACATTAAAAAAAAAAATAGTTTCATCTTTATATCAACACTTTGAGTGACTCTTATATCATGTTCTCACTAAGCATTATACACATGCACCCCACGGGAGCCAGTCTAGCCTGTAACAGTATAGAAAGATGACTTAAACCCATCAAACCCATTCTCCACCATCTAATTTGACAACACACACCTCAACACACACACACACACACACACACATCAAATGTTTTTAATAGTTTCTTTCCGATGACACAAGCTTCATGCTTACCTTCTAACATGTTCTCACCGTGCCATCAATGTTCAGTTCCTACTTCTGCTTTAAATGGAGGGAGAAATTCTGCTCAGGCTCCTGGCTCTCCTTTTGGAAGGTTAGAGTACAACCTGTCTTTCCAAAAGATAGTGTGGCTCAAGCATTTGCCACGTATGTATGTCTTCTTTATGTCTGCTTCTAGGACGATCAGACCTCTTGGGAGGAACCAAGACAGGAAAGTGAAGCCTCCAAGATGATAAGAACAGAAAATTTCTGCAGTATTCCCCTTCACAGGAAGCATTAACCTCTATGGGAACTATTTGTACTTCCTGCAGAGAGCAAAACTGTGGGGACACACCAAAGCCACCTGCCCTGCCCATGGCAGAGCAGCCAACTGACCTTGCTCCTTCTCGCCCTAGTTCTTTGTTTTCTGCTACTCTTTTTTTATACTTACTTTTCCTCACTTTCCCCAAAACTGAAGGGGTATGCAGTGTCATCAACTTTCCAGATGAAGAGACCATTCACTGTTTCTTGCCCACACCCCCCCAACTTTCTTAGCTAGGGTATCCTCCTTACATTTTGTGTTCTCTTGTCTTCTTGCTCCTTCCCCATCCTTATATCCAAAGCCCAGATGAGAAGCCTAAGATATGAAAACATAATAAATGTGTAATTGAATGTTTGGAGCAGAGGTCAAGAGGAGAATCTGTTATGAGGCCTGGCAAAAGTTTTCCATAAAGGATCAGAGATAGCAAATACTGTAGGTTTTGAGGGCCATACTCTGCTGTTTTAGCGCAAAAGCAGTCATCAGTAGTTTGTAAACAAAATGGGAATGATTGTTCCAACAAAACTTTATTGACAAAAATAGGCAGCGGCTGGATTTGGCCTGCAGACTGAAGGTTGCTCACTCCAATCTATCAGGTTACATTGGTTTGGGGGGATAACAGAGTCTCTGTAAGTCTTCCACGGACTCAGAAGTAGGCTTGCCTTCTGTTCCACCCAGACTCCTTAGGATTCTTTTACCTGTTCTCTATGCATCTTTCCACCTGCTTCAAAAATCTTTATAGTCAAAATTCTGTACCAGTGACTCTTCTGGGGAACCTGACCTCAGGCATCATCTCATAATATTCTAGGAACTTCTTGCCTCCATGAAAAGTTTACTGACTCTGGAACAGATGCTCGGACACATACCAAATTTGCATTGGGTCTAGGAGCCCTATGGGAAAGACCTTAAGCCCATCTCACAATTGGGGTTCAAATATATGCAGAATACCTGAGACACTAAAGTCTTCCTAAGACCGAGATTAGAGGGAGAGAAAGTAGGGTCCTTGAGAGGAGGTGGAGGTGAGTGTGGAAGGACCTGGCTGAGAGGACCAACCTAAGCTTCAGCAGAGCCAAAGCATGGGTTCCCAGTAGGGGTGAAGTGGGGATCCTGGGTGTGTGGGAAGGGGAGAGGCTTTGAGGCTAAGGAACTCACCTCTAGAAGCAAAGCCAGGATGAGGATGACATGAGTGAGGCCCCCAGGGCACAAACTTTCAAGAAGTACCCAGGACAAGGCCTGAGAGTGAGCATCTCCTGAAATTTTACATCCTGGCACCTCACTGACTTCACCCTGTCAGGGTCTTTTTTGGGAGGCTGGTCCAAGAAGTGGAAGGAGAATTCTTGCCGGCCTAAGAAGAGCTTCAGACAGCAGCTTCTAGGCAGAAATTGGTGGCTTCAAGTACTGCCTCAAGCTTTGTGGTTGTGATCTCCGTGGGGTACAAGGGACTCAGCCTCCTTGCTTTTCCTGGAATGTGCTGGGCACCCACCCTAGCTCAGCAGTTTTTCCAACTGTGTGCACAGCCCAGAAAGCTCCTAGCCCCTCACCCTCTTTCAGTCTCTGCTCAGATCTCATCTTTTAAGTGGCCTATAGGGATCTCCTTAAAGAATGTCACTGTCTGTACCACAGCCTCCCAGCACTCCCTGAACACTAACTCACTCTGCTTTTTTTTTCCTTATAGGATTTATAATCCTCTCCTACATAATTTAATTGTTTAATACCTGCTGCTTGCTGTCTCTTCCTGCTCGAATGTAACCTCCTCACAATCAGCAATCTTGTTGGATTTACTTTCCATCAATAAGAGCGGTGCCTGGCATACAGTAGGTGCTCAGTAAACATGTGTTGCTTGAATGAATGAAGGTTGGGAGCATACTTGCTTAGAGTCACCTGATTTAGCAAGTAAGTATACAAAATAACCAGTTAAATTTGAATTTCAGATGAACAACAAAATTTTTTAGTGTAAGTATGTCCCGAATATTATTGCCTGGGACATCTTTATATTTAAATATATATATCTGAAATTCAAATTTAACTGGGTGTGGGCATCTTCTTTTTTTCCTGTACTACAATAGCTACAATAGTAATTACCATTTGTTGACTGAACAATTGCCACACACCAAGCAATGTGTTGTTTTTTTACATTTCATCTTTACAAACAACTCTAGAAGCTACTACTAATTTCCTCCCTTTTGCGGACAAGAAAACTAAAACAGAGAAGCTTCCTCCAGCCCTAAGTCCCACAGCTAGTCAGTGGGACAATGAAGATAAGAGACCAGGGTACTCACATACCCTTCATGCCCACCAACAAAATGCAGGTTCTCCCCAACGTAGATGCCCATAGAATGCATGAGGATACCTTTTGTAGCACTTCCTTTCTGTTTCTGCCCAGCATGATTTTCCCTCCCAACACCCGCCACGGGGTCTCTTCACCCTTCCATCCAGTCTAATCGTGGCAGGACAAAGCATGATCACCCATATTGCTAGTGGAAACCCCAGAGCTGACTCTGTGCTTCATTCAGCTACAGATGCTCACCACCAGCTCCCACCCCAGATCTCTCGGAGAGGGGAGGCACATGGCCAGCTTGAGAGACAATGAATGTCCTAAATAGCAACAAACGTTGAACTTTTTCAGCCAAACTCTGATAAATCATAACAAAATGTCCCAGCCTTCCACTCCAGACCTGAGCAGAGAGAGATGAAAAGGATGCTTCCTGGTCTGTGATTTGAAGGCCTGCTGATGATAAATGTCTGCTTTGGCTACACATCATGGGGGCACTTTGAAGGGAATGCTGTTAAGGACAACAGGCGTAAGCAGACCTCTCTTCAATATTGGTGATGAAGTAAAGCACTCATTTGGTTCTCATCTATATGTTGCTTTTCATGAGATTTAAAGTTATAAAAGAGCTCATAAACACAAACGCTTACAGGGCCGAGAGATAATGTAAAATGAACCCAGGAGAACATATAAGCACAAGGATAAAAGGGAACAGACATGCGGCCTCCATGTCAGGGACGACAGGGTGTGACATAGAATGTGACCAGCTGGACAACACATGCCTTATCTGAAGGAGGTACCCTTGCCTCAGCTCTGGCCTCTTATCACTGTGTGGGAAAGCAGAGCTAGTGGCATCAGATCTTCTCGATTTTTGTTTTTCCAGAAAAGCTGAAATCCCTTATTTTTATGTGAATTATCCTCATTTATAAATATTGGCAACAATTTTTAAAAATGTAAATTTTTGTTTATAGGAACACCTGGGTGCTCAGTGGTTGGGTGTCCGCCTTTGGCTTGGGTCCTCATCCCAGGGTCTAGGGATCGAGTCCCACATCAGGCTCCCTGCATGAGCCTGCTTCTCCCTCTGCCTCCCTCTGCCTCTCTCTGTGTCTCTCATGAATAAATAAATAAAATCTTTAAAAAATAAATAAAAATAAACATTTAAATATATGTAGACCAAACAAAATCTATCTAAACACTATTGGGTTTTGGCCTCTGAATATAAAAACTGGATAACTCATAAATTATGAAATCCAGCAACTTGCTGCTCATTATTTAAGTAATTCATTTATATGTCCACCTGTCCAACACTGTGATCTCAGGAACAGTGTCTTGTTCATTTCCAAGTGTCCAGGACCTACACTGAGTATACACTAGGTGGTCAACAAATACTGAGTTCAAGTACAATATCACTGCCAGATTGATCCTTTAGGGACTGTGGTCTTTGGGCACCTCCAGGTTACATAGGGAACACAGATAGACCTGGACTACAGGTATATGGAAAAATCTATTGACTGGATGTCCCCAGCACCCTGAAAGTAGCTTGAGTGGCATCTCAAGCTCAGCTCAGTGTCTTCCCTAATTCGCTTCCAAGTCAGTCTCCTTCCCCAACTTCTAATACCAATGCCATCAGCATTTATATATTATTTATATATAAATATGTATATTTATTTATGATTATAATAGAGTCTTTATCAAGAAAATGAGATTAAAGGATCTGGACATTTTACCATTGACTGATGTATTTAGACCATTCATATTTAAAGGGATTATTAACACAGATTAATATTTACCATATTTGTAATGATTTCTTTTTTTTTTTTTAAGATTTACTTATATATTTGAGAGAGAGGGAGAGAGAGAGAGAGAGAGAGAGTGAGGGTGAGGGGAAGAGGGAGAGAATCCTCAAGCCGACTTCTCACTGAGCATAGAGCCTGATGAGGGCTTGAGCTCACAACCCATGAGATCGTGGCCTGAGCTGAAACCAAGAGTTGGATGCTCAACCAACTGAGCCACCCAGACACTCCTATAACATTTCTATTCATTATTCTAATTCCTTATTTCTTTTTTTTTTTGTCTTCCTTTTTCAGCCTTCTCTGGTTTTCATTGAATATCTTATATGATTCCATTTCTCTCCTGCCTCAGCATATCGATTATACTTCTTTGTTTAATTTTTTTAGTGGTTGCCCTAGAATTTGCAGTACACATGTACAATAAACCCAAGTCCACTTTCAAATAATAGCATACTACATCCCAGGGAATCCAAACATGCTCAAGCAGAGTATGTCCCATCCTTCCCTGCCATTCCTTACACCATTGCTGTCATTCACTCACATGTAAGCTACATGACTGAATGCATTGTCACCATTATTATTTTGAATAAACTATTATCAATTAGATCAATTAAGATCAAGAAAAACAAAATTTTTCATTTTACCATCATGTCTTCCTTCTCTAAAACTCTTGTTTTATGTAGACCTATGTTTCTGACCTATATTAAATTCTTCTCCCTGAAGAACTATTTCTACATTTCTTTCAGGGCAGGTCTTCTGACAACAAATTCTCCCCATTTTTCTTTGTCTCCATTTTTCACTTTTGAAGAAAACAGAATTCTAGGTTGGTGGTTTCTTTCTTTCAACACTTTATTTTTTTTTCTTTCAACACTTTAAATATTTCACTCCACTTGCTTCTTGCTTGCATCATTTCTGAAGAGAAGTTTGATAGGCAAATGAGGGGCTTTCTTCCTTATTTTTAATGCTCTTTGTGATATCTCATTTCAAAAAGGAAGGTGTACACAATTGTATTAAATAATCTTAAGGGATTTAAACAGTTCTTTCAAAAACATTTTTTTAATTTTACACAGATGAGTAGAGTTAGAATAATCATAATAGATAGGCAGCCAGTTGATTGAACTTTCTAAAAACTAATTTGGGTTCACAAGGCAAAAATACACAGAACCAAATATAAGTCTCTTAGAGCCATCTCCTTGTCCCTGGGGATGATAGTCCTGTCACCTCAGGGAATATCCACATTGAACTTTAGGTTACAATAAAACCACAAAACACTGTCACATAAAGTACTGCTATATCAAATTTCCACTCTGTGAAACTTTTTATGTTTTCAATCCAAATGCATCATTTCACATGCATACTTGCTTAATTGCATCTCATTGGTTTGGGCCCACATCCCAGCCCACCAGGGTGTTCCTCACTATAATTCTGTCATTTAACAAAAACATTTGCTTGCTTTCCAAGTCTGAGGTCAACTTTTTGGAAATTCTAATGGATGCCTTCAGCCAATAGTTTTACAGAAATCATCTCTGCTTTCTTAGATCAGAAGAGGGGATTTGTGGAGAGGGGATTAGGACCTCAGAAAACTGATGTGTCCTACGGTGACCCAGCTAGGAAGATGTACAGGAACTGTCTCTTGAGGACTGAGAAGCAGGAAGCACATTTATCCCTTAGTAGCACTGGCCTAAGATACTTCCTTCACCACCATCGGATGCCATTGTCATCACCCAGGACTTTGATGCCACCTCCATATTGAATGAACACTAAAATACCTTTGCCTTGTTTGGATATGCTCAACAGAATACTGAATGAGTCAGGACTCTGTCACAGGTCTGGAAGCCAGTTGAAAGGGAGAAGAAAGCCTCCGACCTTTTACCATCAGGAGTAAGAGGCCAGCCATCACCCACTACATCATGAAGATCACACATAATAGGGATTCCCCCAATTGAGCAGTTAGGATTGGATATTAGAAAGTCAAACAAATGTCAAAATACACCATAAATAGGGTATTTTTATTTCAAAAAAAAAAGTGTTTTGGAATAGCAGAGAGCAGAGTTGCTATTCAGAGGATATATAACACTGCAGGTAAAACTGCTGGTCATAATCAGCATCTCTTCTGAATGACCTGTGTTGTCAAATACTTTATCACTCAGATATCACCCTGCAAATAAAGCGATATGAGGCAGGCTGAGCTAAATAAGATGGGTGACAATGTTAGGTAATATAATTTTAGGTCAAATAGAAAGATGTCATTAATAAGTAATGAGACCACTTTTCTGATGTGGTTTATAAATATGCTGCAAGGGCAGTTCCCAAAGAGAAGCTCAGACACTTTTGATCTTTGGCAGTAAGTGGTAAAATAAGGAGGCTATGGCAAGGGATAGTCTAGTTTTTGTTGGCTTTGTTTTTTGTATATAAATGCTAGTGTATTTGTTCAGGTGTCCATCTTTTTACCTCATGATCCCAGCATAAATGGAGCCACATATTTTTCTTCAAATCCTTTCTGCACAAAGACAATATGACTGACCAACTGTTCTTAGTCATGAGCTTTGCAAAGAATAGCAATAAGCAACATGAGCTAAGAAAGTGAGTAAGAGAAAAATTTCTTTCTAGGGCGTTACTGTGTTCAAATCGCCTAACATCCACACCAGCAGGAGACAGTTGCAAGGAAAGGCACCAGAATGAGGAGCATGAGTATGCATTCAGTGGACCAAAAGGATCAACACGAAGAGAAAAGCAAACTGGACTCACATGATAAAATTTTTGAGAGACAACTACAGGCACTGGAGGGCAGGGGAGGGAAGAAATTAAGGAATCTAAGTGAGTCAAGACAACATTTACAAAGAGAAACAAAATTCTAGATCTTGGGGCTGAATAAACAAACCTATGGAGCCATGGAAAGCCCCTGGTAGAGGCAGTACTGTTGGTTGTACTTTTTTGCTCTTTCAGTTTTCATCTGCTTGGCTCTGAACGCCAGAGAGGGGCCTCTGTCTGCAGACCTCGCTCCACTCCCCACTCCTCAGTGTTAGAAGTTGGATCCATCATAACTGAAAAGTTATCCTCATTCCGACGAGGCCCATTATTCTTTGCTGTACTTTTAACGACAGTCAATAACTTGTCCCTTTTCCTTCCGTTATTATTCCTCAGTATTTATAGATGCTCCAGTGGTTCCTTTTCTTCAAAATGTGCATATTCAATTCCCTCGATCCCAGCTGACTTCAAAATGCATGATTTTGAAAAAGTAGGAAGGAGAGAGAGAAACAAGGGTCATCTTTATGATCTTTTGCATATCCCCTGTTTATCAATGTGTCCTCGAAAATGAGAAAGGCCAACCTGGACCAGGCATTTAGTGCTTTATGTGGGCACATCTACCAGCCCTCCTTACATATTGATCAGTTTATTGATTTTTAAGATTTATAGACATGCACTCACTGCCAAGGTCTCTGGGCACCTCTATGACAGTAACATTAAGCAACATAAAGAGGTAGATGTTCCTTGTCCCAAAGGCTTCCTTTTGCCACTCAAGAGTTTTTGTTCCTTTTTTTTTAATGCACATTTAAAGGTACATTTTATGCCGTGTGCTGAAGGTCATCCAAACAAGGTTGGCTCAGAGATCAAAAAAAAGTTTCCTCCGTCCTGTTCGTCACCAGCTCTTTTCTTTGGTTTTGGTCCCAATGTCCTTCCTGGATATCCTGGATGTCCTCATGGACAGGCCTCAGGACTACTCCCCAAGAATAATCACTACTTCCTTACCAGTGACAACCTTAGCCTCACTTTGTGCCCCTCATCTCCTAGATAAAAATTAGTGAGATTATCAATCACTGAACTGCTCCCCAATTCCTGAAAGCACCCAATCTCGAATGAGCCCTCACTTCCTTACACCTGCTAGGAGGTTCCTTAAATTCTCCCTGCCACCACCCTGCACAAATCCAAATCCTATAGCAAGCCTCTCTTGACTTGTCTTCCCAAGACACCCACCTACGGTGCCCCTACTATGCAAAGAAGTGAATTTTGTTTGACTATAGGAGTTTTCCTGGTGGCATTTGACGGATAGGCTTCAATAGTACCTAGAAGTAACTTAATATATGTTGCATTGGGTAATAAGTAATTAATGTGTTGAGGAATCAGTTATTGGAGGTGAGGAAGACAATACACAGCATGAAAAAAAGTGGTGACAAATGGGTAAAACTGTCACCTCAGATTACTTGGAAGGTAAATAAACTCACAGATCTAGAGAGATGATTAGAAGAGAGAGCATTAGTAGACATGGTAGCTGTTGTTGGCTGCTGTTGACAAGGTAGCACAAGAAAAGGACGAGTTCAGAAAAGTGTTGGCAGGTGTGCAAGTATGAATGAGACAGAAAAGAAAATCTGGAAATTCAGGGACTTGTAGGCTGAAAGAAGAAAGCCATTCAACCCCACCTGAGAAAAGATAAAATGGAGAAGGTCTCTGATAATACCCACCCTTATCTCATAAGGGTCAAGTCAAGACCACCACTGTGAACAATTGTTAAAACCTTTGAATGGGTTAAAGCATCTCTGAGGAAAGATTCAACCAAGAGTGTGATGCCCAGAAAATCCTTCTGATGGAAGGAACATCACAGTCAACAGAGACAAAGTATGGATCTTCCATCCATACTGGAGTGGGAACAAGAATTCAAAGAATTACAAAAAATCTAAAAAGTGTGTCTAGAAAAGGTTTGTGGGTGTGGCTCCCGGAACTAAGAGGAATCAACGAGATCAAGGGTCAGCAAACTTTTTTAAAGGGACATACAGGAAATAGATTAGGTCTTGCAGGCCATATTGTCTCCATTACAACTATGCGACTCTGTGGTTATAGGGTCAAAGCAGCTGTAGACAACATGTGAATGAATGGGTGTCTCTGTTCCATTAAAACTTTGTTTATGAAAATAAGTTGTGGCTTGGATGTGGCCCACCGGCCATAGTTTGCTGACCCCTGAACTCAGTAAGCCTTGAAGTCACTTGTACAGCCAAGGAATCTACAGCCTAAATTAGAAAAGTCTGTGACTATTTGAAACTAAAACAACACTACCCTTATTGCTGTTTCAGAGTTCTGCCTGGGGCCCATTCCTCTCATTTATATTCTCTCCCTGGTGAGCCTAGTCCAAAGCTCCTTTGTTTCTTTTGTTTGTTTTTGTTGTTTTGTTTTGTTTAAAGATTTTATTTATTTATTCATGAGAGACACACAGAGAGAGGCAGAGACACAGGCAGAGGGAGAAGCAGGCTCCCTGCGGGGAGCCCAATGTGGGACTCGATCCCAGGACTCCAGGATCACGACCTGAGCCAAAGCAGATGCTCAATCACTGAGCCACCCAGGCGTCCCTCCAAAGCTCCTTTGGTTGCAATAAACAGTTACCCTCTTGTCCTAGACTGGGCTCAAAAGGGGGGAATTAATTATACAGACACAGCTTTGTTATTTATTACAACCTCTTGGAAAACCTGGGAGCTGGCTACTCAATAAATCTCCCCTCCCCCTCTCTCAGTATCTCTCTCTCTCTCTCTCTCTCTCTCTCTCTCTCCTTCAACCAGCTTTCTATGCTCCTCTGTGAATATGCTGAACTCTGATCCCAGTGGTTGGATCAGCTATGACGAGGGAAGCACAGTCAGCATCACACAGACTTGGATTTTGGGCCCTCCCCTTGCTGGCAGTTTACTGGGGGTCCAGGTGGAAGAGAAGGGACCAGGCTGGGTAGATAACCCTGCAAGCATCCTACGAGGCCACATGACCCCCTGCCTGATGCAGCTCCCCGCTGACCTCTCAGCCTCATCTGTCATGACTCCTCTACAGTCCTTCATGCTCCATCCTCTTTCTCTCCTCCACCTTCATCCAAGCTGGTCCATCTGCCTGAGAGCACATTTTCCTCTCTCTGGCTAACTCCTTCTTTCCTACCTGGTCTCCATGGAGATAGGATTTCCTCCAGCCAATTTTCCAAAATAAAGTTCTATTGTACTCCTATGCATTCCAGACCGTCGTAGCAGGTAGCATGCTACACCATATAATACCTCCCCAACTAGCCTATAAAGTCCTCAAGGGCAGTTTTCCCAGCACTTATGCCTATACCTGCCTGGCCCATCATCAGGGATCAATAAATGCTTGCTAAACAAATGACTCTACCATCTCCCTAGATTCCCCTTCCTTCTTGGCTCCACCCAGCTGAGCTTCCCAATCCATCATCCCAACGACGATTTTACGAACTTTCTCAGTCCCCTCACGCTCTGGATCACCATGCCTTACCAGCCCTGCTCATCCTCAACCCTGATCCAATTCAAACCTCTCTTTCCTTCCTGGGCTGCCCAACACTGCTGGAAAAATTACAGATGCTAGAAGCTCCCACTTCAATCGAAGGTCGCTAGTCTCCATGGAGAAATGAGTGGAATTTTGTAACTTTCAGCAGTTTCATAACTTTTCTGATCCTGGTACATTCTCCAGCTTCTAGGCAGCTGTTATAAAACTTTCTTGGCATGGATTTTAAGTTAAGTCTTAGTTTCCTGCTGTCACATTCTGGGCTGCGTGGACATCATGGGGAGCTATGAAGAGAGGGTTGTCTGAGGTCTGGACATGACAACTCAGGGCTCAAGACTTATTAATGGGGTAGGGTGGGAGAGGATGCTATCTGAAGATGCCTTGAAGACGGAATTTGTTTACAGCACAGTGATGTTAACCAGTAACAGAGCCTTAGTCAGTGGAGCATACTAGGGATTTTGGGAACAGCAAGGTGGCTCTCATTCTGATGTATGCTTAAGCCAGCCCTCGAGGACTTGTCTGTATACAAGAGAGAAAGAAATAAAAATGGAAAGAGCTGGGGTTTTTTTTCATATTAGAACCCATGAAGCCCTTAGTAACACAGTTCTGGATCATGCTCACAGAGCTCACTTGGAGGGGCCAGAGTAGGAAACTACCAGGTCAGAAGAAGCAGTGGGCAGGACCACAGCCCAGAGAAGCCACTAAGAGTCAGAGGAGTGGCCTCGGTCCCTGGCTGCACAGCAGCTGGGGCCACTAGTAGAAACCCACAGTGCCTGAGAGCACTGTGGAAACCCTGACACAGTGGAATGGACATACCTCTGAGCATATAAAAGATGCTCTGGCCTGGGACACCAGTGACTCAGCGGCTGAGCATCTGCCTTCGGCTCAGGTCATGATTCCAGGGTTCTGGGATTGAGTCCCACATTAGGCTTCCTGCATGGAGCCTGCTTCTCCCTCTGCCTATGTCTCTGCCCCTCTCTCTGTGTCTCTCATGAATAAATAAAATCTTAAAAAAAAAAAAAAGATGCTCTGGCAACCCTTGAAATACTTGTGGGGCTTTTTGAGGGCCGCTGTGCCTAATGAAAAAGGAGATGCAGAGCTAGAGTGACCCCGGTGACACCTGACTACTTTCCTTAGTTCTTACCCTGCCTCTGGCCACTGCATTAGCCTCCTACCCCACAGAGAACATACAGGCCCTGAGATACAGTCTTCCATGATTTCTTACCACATCTCCAAATACAAAGCAAACTCTGGGCCTGCATTCCTGCAACAGGAATGACAGAAATAAGAGAAAGAGAGAGAGAGAGTAAGAGAGGGACAATAGGCTAAAGCATCCATCAAGGGTTGGGGACAGTGTTGATGAGAAAGAATAAAAGTCGAGTGAGCAGGTCTGAGTCTAGGGCGCTTGCACCCTGGGCCTGATCTTGGGGAAACTTTGAAAGAAAATCCCACCTCAGTCTAAAACACCACTGTCTTCCCTTAACAATGGTTCTTCTCAATAATCTTTGTATTTCCAGGCACAGGTGCAAGTGTGTGGCCCCTAAAAAAAACAAGATGAATAAATAAATAAACAAGTATATGAATTAATGACTCCCCTAACTATGGAGACTTAATGTCTCTTGGAGAAAAGAGATTGGAGAAAGACTTCACAGTCAAGCAAATATTAGCCCACAGACTTCATTCAGATCCATGAATATGGATACAGGAGATGCGGTCTTATCTTCAGTACAGAGGCTCAGACTCTGGGGAGGGAGGGAAAGCTCACTCAGATTCCAGCCATGTCCACATCAAGACCTGATTGTATTTCAATCGTGTGGCCCACCTGAAAAAGCCATAGCTGTCATAGCCTCCAACATGAGGGTGAGGGCTGGGAGAAAGTGGCCTGCAGCAGGGGTAGACCAGGTGAGGACATTACAAAGGAAGCAAAATGAGAAGAAGCAACATGGAAAACAGAAGAACTACAGCAGCTCCACAAATAGGAAACCAAGCCATGGTGGCAGCTTCAGTGTAGAAGGGACCGAGGCCTCCATCTGAGCTGAGGTCCAACTCAGGAAGGGAGGGAGTTCTCCTTGCTGTGATTTTTTTTTTAAGATTATTTATTTATCTATCCATGAGAGACACACAGAGAGAGGCAGAGACATAGGCAGAGGGAGAAGCAGGCTCCATGCAGGGAGTCAGATGTGGGACTGGATCCAGGACCCCGGGACCCCAGGATCACAACCTAAACCAAAGGCAGACGCTCAACCACTGAGCCACCCAGGAGCCCCTCCTTTGCTGTGATCGTGTCTGAATCTCTTTATGAGTGAACTGTTGGGTCAAAATGTCTTCCCTGGGCCTGGATGTAAAATAAACTAGGATTCTTCTTAAGCCATGGGGACGGGGAAACTTGGCTTGGTATGGAAATGCAATAAACTTAAAAGCAGTGGGTCCATTATTTTTTCTCTCAAGATTGACATGTATCAATAAATATCACTTTATACCTGGCCTAGACATGTGATATTTAGCCATACATGTCACATTTGCAGTGAGAAAGTTCACTGACCAAAATAAAATAAAATAAAATAAAATATAAGGCAAATCATTTAAATTAAATATTTTCTTTATTAAATTCCATTTTCCAGCTATTTTAACTTAATAGAATTTTTTCCTTAATTTCAGACTATATCATGCCTTTTGGCTGAATGATGATTATCTTTCCAGCCCAATGGCCTTTCTCTGTCAATGGCAATTAAATCCACAAAGACGATTTGCTTTCTGTTTGAGGTTCTTATTTTCCCATTGCACGTCAGAAATTTTGCTCAAGTCAACCAAATTTTGTTAGGAAAATTTTATTTGATAAGACAGGATCCAAAATCCCCAAAGTAAAATGCAAACATCTTAGGGGTATGCTAACTACAAGATGTTTTATTGTGTAATTACTATAGAGCTTTATATATATATTGAAAAGCTGAAAACCAGATCTTTTGGTCTGTTCTGCTTTGCTTTCATAAAGTGTATTTTATGGGCTCATGGCTCTCTTTATTCTGTTCCTCCACAGAATTTTTTTAATGTTTGGTACTGTTGTGTGACTACATATATTTTGTATGGGATTTTAAATCTCATTATTTCAAAGAATCATTAAGTATCACTTAGTGAGCACAGGTTAATCTTTTAAAGTGAACAAAACAGACCCTGAGGCTATTTTAAAGAAAGGAAACAACTCTGCAGTTTAAAGTTCTTTTCAAATGATAAAAACAAATAGCCAAATCAGAATAAAATACTAAGCTTTCTTTTTTTTTCTTTTTTTTTTCTAAGCCGTGTAAATCAGCTCTATGTATTGATGTTCTTTCAATGGCTTTTAAGATCTTGAAACCCAAACTTAAACTTTTCACTCATTCCTCTGCCAAGGAGATTATACTCATTGAAAATGCACACAATCCAACTGATTCCAAACTTTAATACAGAATGGCATGGTTTTTTCCTACCTGGTTTTATTCAGCAGTCTAAATGCAACAGGATACTACTGATGACCAATGAGGGGAACTTCACACAGATGTTCAGAGTCGCATCTCTGTCCTAAATACCCAGATAGGAGAGGCAAACCTTGACGCCTGCAGAAGGACACTGGCCAAATGGAACTGAAAGTCAGCTCTTCTTCATCTCACTTTAACCAGCAACTAGATCTTAGGCAATCATATCTCTCTGGATTTTGCATTTTGAATAATGCCTCTTTTTTAAAAAAAGTTTTTTGAGAGAAAGAGAGAGCGCACTCATGCATCCAAGAGACAGAGGTAGAGGTGGAGAGGGGAAGAGGGAGAGAAAATCTTAAACAGACTCCATGCCCAGTGCAGAGACCATCGGGGCTCCATCTCACAACCCTGAGATGATGACCTGTGCCAAAATCAAGAGTCAGACACTTAACCTACCGAGCCACCCAAGCACCCTATAATGCCTCCTTTTGTGTGCCACAATAGAAGTTTTGGCAAAGTTTGTTAAATTTACTAAGAATAATAACTGTTACTTATTAACTTCCTGCCAGGAGCTGAGCTAAGTACTTCACAGAAAAATTATGTGTATGTGTGTGCATATGCACATGCATGGGTTGTGGGTATTTGATTTCATGACAACAAAAGAGGTTTTATTACCTCCACTCTAAAGATGAGAAAAATAAAGCTTAAGAAGTTTAAATGAATTACCAAAGAAAGGGACGCCTGGGTGGCTCAGCAATTGAGCATCTGCCTTCAGCTCAGGGCGTGATCCTGGGGTCCTGGGATTGAGTCCCACATTGGGCTTCCTGCATAGAGCCTGCTTCTCCCTCTGCCTGTGTCTCTGCCTCTGTGTGTGTGTGTGTGTGTGTGTGTGTGTGTGTGTGTCATGAATAAATAAATTAATTAAATCTTTAAAAAAAAAAAAGTTACCCAGAAAGTATCAGCAGTAGAAATTAAACCCATGCCTATCTGGCTAATAGTCCATGCCCTAAATCTCTCCCCCATATTATATTTGTTGTATACTCCCCATTTTTGACATGCTTCTCATCCAAGAACATGGGCCACCAGCCTCAGAATCATTTGTGTAAGGTCCCCATCCATTCTACTGGAAACAGAGCAAAACTTCTCCAACTTCCAGAGGTTTCTAAAATTTCTTAGCATGGAGGTCTACATGGGCAATGAAGATTACATATCATATGTGTTCTCTGACAATCACTCATGCCTGGGAGTCAGGAGAAAAGAAATCAGATCATAATAACCAGTGCGTACAGCCCTGCAAACGACTCCCACCATGTAGGCTCAGAGGAATGATTAGCCGTTCATGATGCTTTGGCGATTGATTCCAAACACTGCTCAAACCACCAATATAATAAACTGTTACCATCTTTTGAGAGTCAAAAAGTGGTTTCACTCAAATCTAAATATCTTTATTGCAAAAGAATCACTGATACGTTTTTAAAAGGGAGAAAGTTTGAAATTTACAGTTATGAAAAGTGCTGTTTGTCTCCACATGGCGGTTGGGTATAATAAAGCACTTTGGGATCGTGCACAGTGAAGGTGGTTAAAGTGCCTCACTAATGTACAAACCCACTTTGATTTAAAAAAAAAAATTTTTAAAGGAATAAAAAAGTGGCATTCTTTCAACTGAGTGGAAGTTTCCTTTAATTTGTAGGGAAGAGAAAAAGAGTTCTTCCTTAAAACAACATCTGTGTAGAGCTGTTGAAATGTGCCACTTCAATCACTGTTTCAAACACAAGGGATTTTATATGACCATTTGTTACAACCTGTAGTTTAACCTCCTCAAAACTCATTCTATACTGTTGGCTTGTTCAAATAACGTTTGATCTATTCTTTTTTAATTGAACATTTGTGGCTAAAGTGAAACAAAAAAGGCAGGAGTCTCAGGCATAGTAACTGTAGCTTTCTCCCATTATAGGCCAAAGCACAGGTGAAAGAGCTGGACAGTCTCCCACTCTGAGGGCAATAAGACAGGAAGTCAAAAGCTCGAAGAAGTTCCAACATAGTAACTGATGTATCTTGCCCATTTTTGAAAATTGAGAATTTTCCAAAAATTATTAAACATGAATTAGTATATTTATTTCTCACTTGTGGAACACATGGAAGCAACTTCTTTGATGATATAAGAAAGGAAAAAAATGAATCGCTAAAAGCCATAATTAATAATAATAGCTTTGTTCTCAATAGTTTGGAAATGTGGATTTCCAGTAGGGCACGTAAACATGAGCTGAAATAGTTTTAAGACAAAGTCCATTTTCATTTTTTATCATCAACCAAAAGAGCTTTCTCTAGGATCACAAATGCATTCTTTTTTTTAAAGATTTTTTTAATTTATTTATTCGTGAGAGATACACACACAGATCAAGAGAGAGAGAGAGAGAGAGAGAGAGGCAGAGACACAGGCAGAGGGAGAAAGCAGGTTCCATGTAGGGAGCCTGATGAGGGACTCAATCCTGGGTCCCCAGGATCAGGCCCCTGGGCCGAAGGCAGCGCTAACCTGCTGAGCCACCCGGGCTGCCCACAAATGCATTCTGATTTAATGATGAACACAAATAGATGAGCAATAATTAAAATTGGTAACACAATGTTACCAATTATTAAAAATTTACCCTAAGCCAAGACTTTACTAAATGCTTTATATAAATTATCTCTTTAATTTAATTCTCTCTTTGCATATATAGAAACTAAGGCTCATGAGGTTCACAGCACCAGAAAGAAGTACAATGTGTTGGTGAAGCCAACCTCTTGGTTTCTTTAGGTTGTGTATTTGGCCTAATGGAGTAATTTTATGGCTGCCATAGGCAATAACAACCAATTTGGGAGGAAGAAAGAAGGCTCAAATCTAAGAGGCAAGATGGCCACTCTTCAAAGTGCAGCATCGTCATGGCCAACTATGTGTCACATTTCATGGAATGGCCAGGCCAGTGAGAAACGACCAATATTAAGGAAAAGTTGGGAAGAGAGAATTTCCCACAATTCTCTTATTTAGATTGCCTCCTTCTTCTTTGATTAAGGTATTTGAGATTGCTTTCACACAAACTCTCCATGGGTTCTAGGCCATTCAATCCTTTACTCACTCCGGTGGTACTCTCTGTTCACCTCCTTCCCACCAATCTTTAAGTTACTTCCTCCAGGACGCAGCTCTCAGCTTCCAGAAAGCCCTCTCTGACCTGCTATTCCCCATGCTGAGCACCCTTCACTTCCTTCTTTCATCACACTGCTTGGAATCTTGCTTCCACAACCAGACTAAGTTTTTCAAGGGTCAAAATTCTATTCCATTTCTTCTGTCACTCTGGTACCTGTTAAATTCATGCACTAATGATAATTTTATGCTCATTCAGGTTGAAGATGTTGAATGCAGGGGATATGACTTCCAAACCACACTAATCTATTAGGATACCCATGACTCAGGGCGCTCCAATACTGCTTAATGCATTATTCAGTTTATTGATTATATTTTCCATCTGTAATAAATGTGTCCTCTTCCAAAAAAAAAATCTCAGTAAGAATAAGATAATCCTACTTCACTTAAAACCTGCCACTGATTTCTATGAGCTACTTAAGCACTTACTTTTTATGAGCTCAGAGCAGGAGTCCATCAAAATTCTTATCCGTGAATAAAACTTCTTAATTACATCACTCTGGATTTTGACATCACTTCTCACTAAGGAGTCTTCTACTCATCTGTATTAGTTTGGCTAACCTGTGCTGTGAAATCAAATAAAACCCTGATTTCTTAGTGGTTTATGATATAAGTTTAAGCTTTGCTCATACAGGTCCTTGTTTTGGAGAGCAAGGCTGTTCTCTATCCAGTCACTATGGCAGGAGAAGAGAGTAGATGGAGGAGGGAACAATTGTCCCCTCATAAGAGTGACTCGTGTCTCTTCTACTCATAGTCTGTTGGTCAGAACTCACATGGTCCCAACCCACATGCAAGGGAAGCTGTGACGATGGGAGGCACCTAGACATTCAGGAAATATTTATTAACAGTCTGTGACACACCATCTTTCAAGACCCAACTCAAATGTCTTCTCTTCCACAAAATACTTCCCAATCTTCCTCAAATTTCCAACATCCCAGGGGCCCATGTCCATGTCTCTCACAGTTTATAGTCTCTGCCATAGGTGAAATGTGCCTGTTTTATCCACACTTCCCAAATCCTGAGCTCCTTGAAGTAGGAAGCTCTGTTATATTCAACTTGGTAAGGCCCCTTTTTGAACCTAGCACAGCTCAAGCATCTTTGCTGAGTTCACAAGAATCTAAAAGGAACCAAGCAGTATAGGAATCCGAAAGCACCTTTGAGAAAACAGAGGGGGAAAAAAGAACAGCAAAGTTTATTGAAATTCAGAAGCAAAAGCCTCTCTTCGGAAAATCCTTCCTCATTTTCTCATGTTTAGTGGGCACAGCAAGATGGCATCATTTGAAAACGTTGGCCATGGCTGAACGATATATTAAAGATTTCTTTTATATTGGCAGTTTAAAAAAAAAATGTTCCTTTGAACAGTCTCAGCAAGACAAAGCTCTCTCTCCCAGCACTTCTTTAAAAGTTAGAAGGCAGCTTTCTGCCCATTCCAAATCGCCAGAAGTAAAGTATCAAGTCATAAATGCCCCCCAGTGACTGACTGGCCTAGCTGGTGTGGGTTTTTTCCCTTCTACTTTGCAGAAAGAAAAGACAGTAAAAGTTCCTTCAGTGAGCTGCCGAGGTGCTCCCAGGCCATTGTGCAGAATCATTGTCAGGTTAAATTAGGGAGTACAGACTCCATGAGTGTAAAAAAATCAATACTTGATGGAAGATTGCTCCCCGGAAAATCTGTTTTGATTCCAGGATTAATTCACAACCAAAGGCTTCTGCAAAATGACATGCCATTAGTCAGAAAATGAACACATTCTATCCTTGAAATTGGATGGAAATATGTCAGCTGATTGACCCGTTCATTCTCTTCACTCTCTGGGCAGAAAGAGTGGGTGTGGTAGCTGTGTGAATTAGTGCCCCAAACCCGGTCCATTTTCAAAACAGGGTAAAAAATATATATATTTTTTTAAGTCCAATGTGAATTGGGAGTAGTCTCCAGGCCATTGTTGGAGAGCTATTGCAAATGTGTTTCGTCAAGGCGAATGCATTTGTCTGGAAGGCCTGACTCTCCTGAGTTTTCTAAGCCTCAGAATAAACCCTACTAAGAATCTTAAAATAAAACAAAGATTTTCCCCCAAAAGCAGTGACCTGCAATATTAATGACAATGTAATGTCTTTGTCACATATAAAGTAACACTCTTCCCTCTCCTGTCTGTTAGGTTTCCTTCAGCTAAAAACTTTTCCAAGAGGCAAGTTCCAACTCTTCGTTTGTGCTAATGTCACTGGCCTCTGGGGCCTCTCCTGGCTTGTGCCCTTAAATCTGTGGCCAGGATGAATGTCCTTCCACAGACTCTAATATACGTAAATATCACTCGCTTTATTTCCTTCCAGTCAAATTAAATCTGATTCTGAGACCATCACTCATCACTAGAAATGTCTCTCCATCTCCAGGGCGCTGAAAAGGCTCTAGGAGCTTCGACAGAGCAAAGGTCTGGGACACCCTCCTGTTCTTCGGGCCATACTGGTCACCACTGAGAGTCCTTGAAAGCAAGGGGCTCTGTTTCACTCAGAGACATACACCTTGCCAACTTGGAGTTCCAGGGCCAAGGATCAGGATGCCCAAACCTCTCAACCTTCCACCATCTCCCCTAAAAGACACGCACCTGAATCCCCCCTTTTGCATCTCCTCCATGAGCTCATCATTGCAAAAACCAACGCAAGGGACAAGGGGCTATCTTCAAACGACCGTGCTTTCCATTGTGCTGGGCAACACAGCACAAATTTCAGGCTAGGTTTTTGATGTAGGATGGTTTTTATTTACAACTCTGTTGGCAAAAAAGAAGAGGGACACATTTAAAAGAGTTTAACACATTGCAGCTGATTCTGTCCGGGCAAAGAAGTTTCCCTTTAAATGTCCATCTGATTGTCCAAAGATACACAATACTGAATCTGGTTGTGCAGTTCCCTTTATGAGATGCAGTGCTCATATTTTAGGAAGTCTTTTTTTTTATTTTAGATTTTATTTATTTATTCATGAGAGAGAGAGGCCGAGACACAGACAGAGGGAAAAGCAGGCTCCACGCAGGGAGCCCAACGTAGGACTCAATCCTGGGACCCCAGGGTCACACCCTGAGCCAAGGCAGATGCTCAACCGCTGAGCCCCCCAGGTGGCCCTAGGTAGTCTTCTGGCGGCCCTTCTGATGCCAAGGGCCCTAGGCAGCCCTTGGCATCTAACTACCAAGGAAATGAAATCACTCATTAAGAACTGCGTTAAATGAAGGGTCTTTTAAGCTTTAAATTTATGTTGTTCTTAGAATCCAAGCCCAAGGAAAAGCAGTGACACTTGCTACCTGAATGGAGAGTTGCGACCCTCATGGTGAACTTTTGGGAATGGGAGGGGCCGAGGAAGGGAAGAGTGGGTGCCCGCACAGACACGCCCTGCAGGCCTGCTTCAGAGCATCTCCACTGAAGCTTCCAGCGCATCTCCACTGAAGCCACCAAGACACAGGCTCATCCCCCGGTGCAAAGGGACATCGTAATCTACTTTGCCATGTGCCCCGAGCCCGCGCTGTGGCCGCTCACGGTGTCAAGCACGCTGAATGAGTGGCCGGGGGTGGAGGGGGGCACGACCCGGGATGTTTGCACTCACTTTGCTGAGCCAAGGTGAAGCTCGCCTCCTTCTTCCCTGCAGACATCAAAGCGAAGGCAGCGGCCGCACAGCCAACAGGCCGCACAGCCAACAGCCTGGCAGCAAGGAACAGTCCCTGCAGGAGCAGGAGGGGACCCGCGAGGTCTCAGCCTCGTCACCCACAGTGACTTCATCAGAAGCCTCTTGCTTGGGAGAAGGAGAGGTGGCAGGAGATGGCCTTGAAACCTGCATTTCAAGAAGAAGAGCTTCAAGATTGCTGTGGACGCCCCAAGAGCACCATTACCCCACCTAACAGCTTGCCCCCCAGACCTGGCTCGTGCACACAGTGCTCGCTGTTCCGAGGGGAGGCCTTGAGAGGAGAGCAGGTGCAGGCACCCGGCCCTGCAGGAGGCAGCTCCTCTCCACACCTCCATTTGCGAGAGCACCCGAATTAGTGGCCCCAGGGTACGACTCTGATACCATGGGTCTCCACTCTTTTTCTTTAAGTGTGGGTTATCCCAAAACTGAATACATAAACTAGATGGTGAAACAAAGTTCTGCAAGAAAGTTTCCTCGCCCCTGCCTGCAACTGGGAAGAAAAGTCCCATTAGACCCCAGGATGTTCTGGCACCTGGTAATCTCAGTGAGCAGAGTACCCTTTTGCATGGATTTTAATTACTCGGGACGCCTGGGGGGGCTCAGCAGTTGAACATCTGCCTTCAGCCCAGGGCGTGATCCCTGGGTCTGGGGATCGAGTCCCGCATCGGGCTCCCTGCATGGAGCCTGCTTCTCCCTCTGCCTGTGTCTCTGCCTCTCTCTGTGTGTCTCATGAATAAGTAAATAAAATCTTTTAAAACAAAACAATGATTCGATCCCCTCTGACTTTGTCAGCTCTAAGGTAACTTGATGCCAAAATTCTCAGTTGACCGGTAATGTTTGCTGACAGCCCAAGTAACGGTGCCCCTATCCTTTGCTTCTACTAAACCAAACCAGTCTTGAAACAATGTCAAAAGGGAAAGAAGATATTCAAAATATATCCACGACTAAGTCAAAAGTCTCTCCATAATCATTTTAAAGGAACAAATTCTTGGTTATTCTTCCTAAACCGTGTAGTAGGAATGAAAGTTTTATGACTAGCACAGTGAATAGATGTTTCGGAAGAAAGCCCTGGCCTACTCTTAAGTAACATCCCTCCATGTCCTCTGAAAAAGTCACTGATGTATGTGGGTCGGTCTTCTAGTCTGGAACGTTGTTTCATAATGGGTTACAAAGGTGCAACCTCTAAAGGGGGCGCACAGTCAGTATAGCAGGAAGCCCCAAACTCCTGAGGACAACTCATCCACCCACCACTTTCTCTTTGTCGGGGCCACACTCGGATGCCTGGGGTCAGGGAGGCCCCCAAAGAGCCATGCAGTTCAGCTAGCACAGAGCCCACTGTGGGTGCACCCATCACTACACGCACACACACACACACACACACACACACACGCTACAATGCTCTCTCAGCTAGCAAAGCCAGGTATGCCACTGACGTCAGCCCTGAATTCCATGTTGTCCCATCCCTGGCACATCTTTCCAACCTTTATTTTGGCTCAGATTTTTCTACCTTTTCTAATTAGCTTACAGTGTCCTTTCCTTTCCTTCCATCCCGCGGACACATTGCTCCCTGACAATATTTTGTGGAGGCCTTTTCTGGAAGTGGAAGTGTGAAGCACTAGAGAGGCGCAACATTTGGAATCAAACTGAACTGGGATCCAGAGCTGATAGGAAGACCCTTGGAAAATTTCTTAAGCTTGCTTAGCCCAACTTCCGGGCCCATTAGCCATCTGAGAGGTCTTGATTCAAAAAGAATAGACTTGAACACTGCTTCATGGTAGATGCTCAATACATCCTAACGCCCCTGCCCGCCCCACCATACTTTGAGCCCTTCTCCACATCTTTCCAACTATATAGTGAGCTCCTCCAGTGGAGTGACCACTTCTCTCATTAGGCACTTCTAAGGTCACGTGGTGTGAGTGGACGTTAAAGATAATGGTTTCAGATCCAAGCTCCCCCACCCATCTGCCATTCCCCTCCCTACCTGTGAAAGTTTGAACAAGTTATGGGGTCTCTTGAAGTCCCAACTTCCTCAGCAAGTGAGGTGAAATAATAATCATCTCACAGAGTTGATGTGAAAGCCAGTGACACAAGTACTTAACACATTACAGGCACTCGGTAGTTGTTCCGTAAAAGAATCACCTTTTTCTTAAATAAATCACCTTTTTCCTTTTTCCTAAATAAACCTTCTTTGATTTTGATAGACTGTGTCTAGGTAATGTTTATGTCTGCCCTGCAGTACAAAGGAGGATTCAGTCTTCCAGTCAAAAATTCTCCCAAAAGACCCTATCTCCTCATTCATTGAACACTGAAGGTTCCTGAAGGTTCCAGAGGAGAACAACTTGATGATGCATCCAGCAGTCCAAACCAAACTGCTGGAGCAATTCACTGAGTCAAGAGACAGTTAATTTCAGGATTTAGCATTAGTCTCAATTTTTCTCTTTCTCTTCTCCCCAAACTCGTCCTCCTTAGAAGATGCAACAAGAAAGACAAACTTAGGAGAAACTTTCCAGAAAGATCATTCATCTATTCACCATGCTAGGTATTGAGAAGGTTTTAGAGATTAATTTAAAAGACAAAGAAGGCTGGATTATGAAATCCCATAAAGAAAAACTTGAATAAGACCTTACCACCCAACTAAATTTCCCTGAAGAAGCCGGGACAGTGGAACTTTGAACAGTAATCAGATTTTGGTTTTTAAGTTCATTTAGGGATTTCTTAGAATAATTTGTTTGTGGGCTTTTCTACTTTGTCCAATAAAGGACAATGAACTTTATGTGTGACTTTCCATCAGACTCTGCCGATGTCGTTCACAAGAGTTAATGACTTTTTTTCTCTTCAATTTCACCTAGAGCTTTGCTAGAGTTTTCCTATAGCAGGGTAACCGGTCAATACCTTGCTACTTGCTCTGTCAATGCCATCAAAATATTGTTTAATAATTTAGGAACAACATGTAATTTTCTTCCCTAGCAAGAGCAAATTAGGCACTTACTAAATAATTGACAAAAAATACTTAATTCTAGAGATGTCTTGAGGATTTGCTATTATTCAAAAAGAATTTAGAATAAAATTTGCCTTCAACTATTCAACGTGGTACTCTTCTTTTCATGTTATTTTCAGGCCTGGTCATGAAAACTATATCAGAATGTGTCCCCCCACCACACACACACACACACACACACACACATGCCTCTTCCTCAGGCCTGTCCCAGCCAAGAACAGCAATGGGGGGACACTAAGAAGTTTTAATCCTTAGAGTTTAATCTCAAGTAATGAGATGCTGTTATCAAGGACCTCAGACTCGGAATCCCTTTTCCCCAGCCATCTGCCAGAGCAAGAGCTCCTCATCATCCGGCTACCAGGCTTAGATCTGCCTATGCAGTCAAGCTCTCTCTTAAATAACCCATTTGCAGGGCTTTGGAGGCATCTTACCTAACACTTAACTACTGAAATGCCCTGGGTAGCCTCACAATTCATAGGACAGCATATTAATCTGTATGTAACTTTACAAGTTAAAATGGTAGGGAAGGAGTAGTGCCTGGTCTTCTGTTCCTATTTCATTCTTTCTAGAATGTTCTCTTCTCAGTGGGCTCTCCAAAAGGACAAATCCAAGAATGATTCTTTAAATTATTCATACAGGAGAATTCTCCTTCCCTCCTCCTGCCCATTTTCTCTCTCCAATATCCCCCCATTGACCTAATACCAAGGGCATCAGGCCACCTCTCTGACAGCACCATCTCCCCACCTGGCTCGTGAACACCACAGCTTCCCTAGGAGCTGATATTTCTTCAGTGCCCATCATGTGCTGAGTGCTGTGCTGGCCCCACTAGCCACCTGAGTGAGGGGTTATTCAGAATCCTCAAGCTCTGGCTCAGGAATAGAGACCCAAAAGTTATCCTGGGTTATCCTAGGCACTACCTTTAAGGAGGGTGATACACACAACCAGAATTTCAGCAGAGAATGATGTTCTACCAATGTCTACCTCTTGGGTTGGGCAATCCCGGCTACTTTTTATCTAGCGTGTCATGACCAAATACACACATCACAACAATTGAGATAACTAAAGAGTAACCTTTTCTTGAATCTCTCAAGGAAGATTAACACTCAGTAGCACTTCTTTAAAAGTCCTGTTCTTTTTCCCTCTTATTTCCACACATCTCGTGGCCCTTGGAAGACATTCACTCCACACACCTCCTTGTCTCAATCTTAGTTTCTTCTTGGGACTCACCCCCACACATGCAGTCTTTGGCTTTTGCTCCCTTTCCCTTTCCTTGCACCCCCAGCCCCATCTTTCCACCCCATCACCAAAACCTATGACATCAGCTAGGGTGTGTTTTCAGATTGACAAAGTGCCACAAAAAAAAGAGACAGTAAAGTGAAAAGGAGAGCTTCTGGGGAGGAGGACCAGGGTCACGTGAATTAGGAAGCCAGGGAAGACATCCCTGAGGAGGCGACAAGAGAAAGCCAGTCTTGCAAACATCTGAGAGAAATGTTTTCCCAGAAGAGTCAACAGCTGGAGCAACGTCCTTAAAGTGGAAGTAAGCTTGGCATGACTGTACTGGTGCAGCAGAGGCAGGGAGGGATACCTGGAACTAATTTATGGAATGGCGTCCTATTACCTCCTCCTTTCCATGCTCTGAAGCCTGAACACAACTGAGGTAGAGCCCCCAGAACAGGGGCTGCAGGAAACCCGATTACTCCATACCAACATTCTCTTTCCCACCCTGTAGAGGGACTATTCGACCCACCCCATTGACCTCAGGTGGGGTCACGTGGCTTATCTGAGCCAATGATGTGGGATGGGCGTCACTCCCCGGCAAAAGCATTTAGGACCTAATTGCACTTCATCAAGTCCTTTCTCTTTTTTTGCCTGCCAGGGCACCAACAGTGTTCCAGGAAATGATGGCCTTTTAAACTGGGTCCTGGAATAAGGAAGGCAATGATGCAGAAAAAAGCCCTTGGCCAACCCACTGTTGAAGTAAAAGAAGCAAGAAGTAAACCTTTGTTCCTTTGTTGTTTGAACCCACTAGCCCCCCACTGTGTGTATGGGGCGGGGGGGTTGGGGTATATTACTACAGCTATTTTACCCAGCCTGGTACAGAGTCCTTGAGAAGTGCCCTAAAATTACCCCAGTTCTACACAGAGGTAGTTAGCCAACTGGCCTCCCAGAACACTCCCAATACCCAGCCACAACTATCTCTGAGAATTCCCAAGGGCTACTACGTGTGGCTCATCGAGGAGTCTATCAGGAGTTAGTTTCCTTCCTCTCTGTCTCTCACTTCCCCCACCCCATTCCAGGCTTCCTCTGTTGTTATGACAACACCCCTCAGTCAGGGGGAGGCCATCCCGGCCTAAGCACCACTGCAGCTCCCTACTTCTACCACCCACCCCGTGACCAGAGCCTGCAAATAGACTATTGTTTAGGATTTTAAGACACTGGTGCAAAGAACACCTCTCTTCTTTCTTTCCAGTTTTAGAAGAATATGAGAATAATGCTACGTGTGTCTTTCAGAAATTTTAGTGGAGTCAGTTCCTTTTACTTGTTATTTGTAGCTGCCCACCCTTCTTGGCCCTCATGGGACGGGGCCAGGAGGCAGAGCCAAGAACCAGGCAGGAGGCCTTACTCAGAACTGCTCCCCCATCACATGTTCTCTAAAAGGTTTAGTAATCCCTGCTACAAACAGCATTCTAGCAAGTTTGCTCCACTAGAGGAGAACCCCCACAGGGGAAGAGAACTAAGACTCCCAAACCCACCCACTATGGGAGCACATTCACCCAGGGACCCCAGCTGCTGTGCTCTGAAATCCATCATGGTATCTGCCAAGGCCACGCTTCCCTTGGGTGCTCCAGCCAACAACTTAGCATGGCAGGACTCCCAAGGCAGGCCTCTCCCAGGAGATGCAGGGCCCCTCTAAAGGAAAATTTTGGCCCAAGGACACCCATATAGCTACACTTGCTTTCAACTGCAAGGCGCTCTAAGGACATTCTCATCCAACCTTGCCTCTTTCTCTTCTGCTCAGGGGATCAGGTGTGCTCCATGGCCTGATGGCTCTTCCATCCTCACCCAGCTCCCTTCCTGTCTTCTCCCACACAGATGTCTCCCCTAGTAAGTCATTCTACTTTTACTCCTGTCTTGATATCTGCTTCTCATTGGAACTCAGACCAACATACCTGCTATACAACAGAATATTTAGTGACAGATATGGAATATCTATCAGGTAGGGGAAGCAACATGATGTCGTAAATTTGAAACTCTCCAACTAATAAAGAAAAAACAAACCACCAATCATTATTCTAGAGAAACAGATACTGCGAAGAAGCATCTGAACAGATCTTGAGAGAAGGCCCTTAGTAATAGAACAAATGTAGATTAAAACAAGAACAAAGTATCCTCAACTCCTTTGAAATCGACAAAAATGACAAATACATATATGATTCAGCCGTGGATCTGGTGACCCTCCAAGGCCACAGAGACCCAAGAATCTAGGCATCATCATCTGGACCTGAAAGCCTCAAAAAAAAAAAAAAAAAAAAAAAAAAAACAAGAAAACAGAGCCGAAAAGGAAGAGAGAGTTGGAGATTTTCACACCAGCACTTAAATGCTTCTGCTGGAAAATTACACAAGTCACTTCTACTCATGATACATTAGCCAGAATTTGTCCTGTGGACCTGCCTAACTCTAGGGAGGGAAAGATCTATCTGCATGCCCTAAAAGAAGACAACTATACTGAGAGAGCATGAGACATCCCTACTGCAGAGAGGGAATATTTAGATTGTATTTTATGTAACAGGTTAGAGAAATTGTTTTTTTCCCCACTAAAATATTCTTCTTTGATGTATACAGTGGTCTCTCTGATGCTCCTATTCAGCATCTTAGAACAGCATTTTATATACCAAAAAATCCAAGTTTCCAGAATTTCAGAATATCTACTCATCTTCGGAATGGATGGAGCCTTATGGAAATTTGTAAAAATGTAAGTCATTTATAAGCCGGAAGGGTAAAGAGAGCACAGTGACCATAGCTGTTAATGTATGTTTCAGGTATTTTATATTTTTTAAAAATGGTAATTAGCCCTCACTCACAGTGCTCCTCAGAAGCATCTAGAAACCACCAGACAGAAAACCACAGGATTAAAAACCTGGACCAGGAAGGGCTGGGTCACCCGTTGACCATCTGTAGGTCTTCCTTGTGTGCAAGCCAACTAAGAGCTAAAGGCATTTTCATGGTGAGGTGAGTGTAGTTAAGCGGTCAGTTAAACAAAGTAGGCTTCTGTTCTCAGAATTTTGGTTGGAATCTTTAATAAGCCAATGTGCATTATGACTGTCATAATGAGAATGTCCTATGGAGTGTTTGCCACACTTGCTTGATCTTGGAAAAATCTTGACATCTTGACAAACCCTAATGTTTGGCATAACACAGCTGAGGAAATTTTGCCCTGTGGTGAGTACCGTGAGACACTGGCCCTCTTCCATGGTCTCCCCAACACAGTTTCAATGGCGTCGTCAGCAACATCACAGGCTCTGAGCGAAAAGCCCACGCTGGTCTTGCTGAGCTAAATTGCCATCCCCACTGCAGCTCTTCCTGGGTACCAAGCACTTCTCTCTCGTCAGTTCCCAGCTGGCTCGCCCAGGCTGGACCACATCCAGAACCACCTAGGAATCACTGAGCTGACTCACACCACTCATTCCAAAGGAGCTGATATGTGCTAGCTCGTGTGTGTCTCTGGGTGGAATCCCAGCCACACCAGTGGCAGCGTCCTCAAAGGGAAGCTCTCAAAGCTGTTCTCGGGTCAATGTTCCAAGATCACGTAACAGCAGGCTTAAGGGTAAAAAGTAGGGTATGCCCACAGATAAATGGGTCATTTATGAGATCAATTAACAAATAGACTCAAACCCCCCAAACTTCAGATCCATGCCCAAAGCCAACTGACTCCTCAGATATCCTAATCATCCTTGGCCACCTGATAACTGACTTCCGTGGCAACAGTTGAACAAACCTGAAGAGGTGAGGGTAAGGAGCCATCGTCAGAGAAGTTACTCCTACAGAGAACAGGTCCATGAGAGAGTTGGACTTACCAGAACCCAAAATTTCTCAGTAGAGTTTGCAATCTCTACTAATCACCATCGGTGGATCTCACACTACTAGCCTTCAAGTCACTACTGTTAAACAAATAAACCTGTTAGGACACAATACATCTTTTTAAAACTTGAATATGGACTTTCTAGAGAAATTTCACTGTCAACCAGCATGACTTTTTTTTTTTAAGTAGGCTCCATGCCCAGCATGAAGCCCAACGTGGGCTTGAACTCACAACCCTGAGATCCAGACCTGAGCTGAGATGAAGAGTCCAACGCTCAACCAGCTGAGTCACCCAGGCGCCCCTCAGACAGCGTGCTTATCAAGGACCTGTAACTGCTCCAGAATAGAAATGGAATTCAGCCTCCCGAGCTTGAGATTTCTTAAGCCACAAATACCAAGCGAAGTCTTTCATCTGTATTTCCATTTGGGTGATAATCTTGCCTAAAGAGGCTGCACGTGTGCAGCCTGGCAGTGTAGACCAGAGTCCTCATCACAAACTTGGGAAGCCGACCTCCCCTCTGCACCCCCATTTCCTACTCTCCAAACAGAGGCCATCACAAGCACTCCAGTCACCTTGCTGGGTCTCCACATGAGAAGTACACACATTTCACAAGTTTGTATGTGATTCCCCAGCCCCCAGGAAACGAGTTGTCCCAAACACGTTTTTATTTGTCTATAAAGCTTTACTAATAGGGGAAGACAATGCAAGTTAAAACGGAAAGAAGATATGAAATGTTTCTCTTTTCTACTTCTTATCTTACCCAGAAAAAAAATTAAATCAGGAGCCTAACTCCGGGGACCAAGGCCATGTGGCCCCGCAAGGGCTGGCGATGCATGTAAAGTCATTTCTTAGTAACACAGAATCAAGTAGAGGGGGGCACAGCGGGGCAAAAGGCCTGGAGACTCTCACCTTCTGGCTGGTGTTTGAGCTGCAGAAAAGACTTGGGAATCTCCAAAAAGAAAAAAAAAAAGGTTATAAAAATAAAGTTACCATTTCAAGAGGGCTGAACAAAATATTTGAGGTAGGTAACTGCCCGTGAGTCTGGACAGCAGGTGTATGTCCCAGGAGAATCGCCACCTCCACGATGCTGGGCAGACATTCTCTCGAACACTCGGGATGGCTGTTCTCCTCCTGCCCCTTGCAGCCCCCGGCCCGCCCGCCACACATGCACGCACGCAGGTGCACAACATCGTGCTTGCACTCACACTCATATGCACACACATACTCATGCTGACATTCACACACATTGTGTTCATACTCACACACGAATGCATGCTCATGCTCACACTTACGTGTGCTCACCCTCATACACATGCTTGCTCACACTCACATTCACTCACCCACCTACTCACACACACTTGCTCATGCTCACACTCACAGTTGCTCATGCTCATGCTCGCACACGCATCTCACATACACACTCTTACACACATGTACTCTCACACCCACATTCACTCATGCTCACATTCACGTGTGCTCACCCTCACACACATCCCCGCTCACGCTCACATTCACTTGCCCGCCTACTCACACACACTTGCTCATGTTCACACTCACAGTTGCTCATACTTTCTCGGGCTTGCACACTCATGCTCACATACACACTCTCACACACATGTACTCTCACACCCATGTTCACACCCCTACCTCTGAGAGACCTGGGCAGGACCGTCATGACACCAGGCAACATTCAAAACAGTTTCAAAATCGAGTCTCGAACATTTCCCTGCGGGCCTGGCGGCATGGCTATTCCAACACCTCGTGCTACGGGGGGGCCTGGAGAGGGCAGAGCCTTCACGTTTGGGTGATCGGTACAGAATTCAATAAAACAACAACAACAACGCAGATGGTTCAGCTAATAGAGTCACAGCAGTGAGCCTGCGTTGTACCAGGCGGCACCGAGATGGCCTGGCAGATGAGAAGCAAACGGCCTCAGGATTAAGCGAGGCTCTATCTGGTTTCTACCGGGAAAACCCCAACGGAGCTCAACGTTCCTAACTTCAGAAACTGCTCAACAAAACCAAGGCAAGACGGGAGAGAGTCAGGGGTGGGCAAAGGCAGAAAAGTTGGTCACCCAGGGGCTGGGAGGCAACTGAAGACAGCTGACGTGCAGAGGTGGAGACCCCGAATCCATCTACCTGCGGGCAAAGGGCCACCCCAGTTAGCCACACGTACCCAGTCAGGCCAGACACTTTACCCGTATTTTCAAGAATTACAAGTGTGCCCCCCATCCTTCAGACTCTCCATCGTGGTGGGAATTGGAAAGCTTGTGTGATGTTATAAATCTTCACTTCCTTTTTAGGGGCGCTTGGGTGGGTCAGTCGGTGAAGCACCTGACTTGATTTCAGCTCAGATCATGATCTCAGGGCCGTGAGATTTAACCCCAGATTGGGCTCCACACTGGGCGTGGGGCCTGCTTAAGATTCTCTCTCTCTCCCCCTGCCCCTCCCTCCCCTCTCCGTGGTCACACACACATGCATTCTCTCTCTCTCCTTAAAAAGAAATTTTTCTTTTTTTTTTTTTTAAGATTTTTAAGCCACCTGGGTGGCTCAGTCAGTTAAGCACCTGTCTTTGGCCAGGTCATGATCACAGAGTCCCAGGATCAAGCCCTGCATCGGACTCAGCAGGGAGCCTGCTTCTCCCTCTTCCTCTCCCCCTTCTCCTTCTCTCTCATACACTCACCCTCTCTTTCTCACAAATAAGTAAATAAATAAAATATTTTTTAAAAATCTCCACTTTTTAATTGAGGTATAGTCAGAGCTTGAAGTTTGTTCAGAAGTAGTATAGATGGGGCATTATTCTCAAAGGGAGAAATAGGAGTTAATAGCTAAGTCTCTCTTGCCACATAGGTGTGGACTAATAGCAATGTGTGCATGTTGCACGCCAACATCATGCCTCGCTTTACATTATGTCTAAGCCCTGACCTGAATGGCTTTTCTAACATTGTATTTTGTATTTATTGTTGTTGGCCACATTTGAATTATTTTTTAAAGGCCTGAACCATATTGCTTATATGTATTTGTGGCTTAAAACACACTGCTGAATCCCTTCCGGCTTACCTTGGTTGTATTCCAGAAGGGTCAATGGGTGTCTATTCATTACACCATGAAGAAAATCCACTGCCAGAAAAAGCTGAAGTCTAATAGTAGTTCTCAAAGGGCAGCTCCTGGACCAGCAGCCTGAGCATCACCTGAAAACATGTTACAGATGCAAATTCTCAGCTGCAGCCCACCTAGACCTATTTCTTTAGTTTTCTCTGTCTGCATAACAAATTACCACAAAGTAAGCAGTTTAAAACAGCACACGTGTTATCTCACAGTTTTCATGGATCAGGAGGTAGGGACTGGTGAGCTGGGTGCCTCATTCAGAGTCTCACCAGGCTAAAATCAAGGCACTACCAGAGGCTGTGATCTCATCTGAAAGTAGAGTCCTCTCCCAGGGTCACTGGTTGTTGGAAAAATAATTCACTTCCTGGCTCGGGTCCAGTCCAGCTTCTAGAGACTCCACTGTTCCCTGCCAGGCAGCCTCTTCCACACCACGGCAGTTTGCTTCCTCAAGGCAGCAGCAGGAGATCTCTCTAGATTTGAATCTCTCCAGTCTGCTGGAACAAAGCCATAGATGCTACATTATCATGATGAGTATCTCATCACCTTTGCCATATACCTAACCTCGTTGAGGGAGTGACAACCCACCATATTCATATGTCCTGCCCACACTCAAGGGAAGGGGATGACACATGGGGTGGGACGTCGTGGTCCATCCCAGAACTCTACTTGCCACACCACTGAATCAGAGTCACCAATCTGAGATCCCAGATGACTTCTCCATGCCTCCCAACTCTTCAGCCTAAATTGAGACACTTAAGGAGACAGATTAACTTAAGGATTTTGTCAAACGAATGCCCATTTAGCCCTCCAAAAGAAACTTCCCTCTGCAAAAATATCCAGCTACCTTGAGCTTCTCGGGTAAATCTCATTCAATGCAGAAATCAGACCCTCCACCCTGACAGCTGAAGGACCAGATCAATCAAGGGGTTAATTATACAGATCATTTTCCTGGCTCCCGTGGGCATAAAGGTTATAGATGGCCCCATATTTATGCAGCCATTGTTAAAAATTCAACCGCAGTGTTTATTTCAATGAACTCCTTTGACTATGCGCTCAACAAATGCACTAAGGAACTACATAAAAAATTATCCCTAGTTCAAATTTTCTGACTCCTTAAAAGCTTCCAGTGATGGAAGGAAAAATGCATCTGTACATACACCCCCTGCCATGACAAATACATTCATTAAAATGCAAACAGCATGACAGTAAGTGAGCACCAAGCACCAGCTTGCACACGCGCATGCATGCCCATGCACCCACACGGAGGAGCTTGAACGTGGAGATGTTTTTCATAGCACATTTTGCTTAAAACTTTGCAGTTATTAACAAACCTGGATGATACATACGAACTATCAAAATGCCCCTTTTGTTAAGTGGTTTCTAAATACCTTCTAATCCTAAGTGCCTGGTGCTGCCGGTACTGTCCATTGAGAGCAGCAGAGGCCTCTGCTCTGGTGGATTCTGAGTGGACACAATGGAGGCTGATGCCCCTGGTCCTAACCACCTTGGATAACACACCCCCACACTTGTTCTGCCCCACCGCCCAGTATAATGGTGTCTCTTTGTAATCACCAGATAGTAAGTTGTGTCAACAGAAGCCATTGTGCAAAAGAGTGAAAGGACTCACTCAAAATAACAGCCTGAGGTAGCACGGCCACTAAGAGAGAGGTGGCTTTGCCTATTGTCAGGACAGTTAGGAAAGGACAGTCCTCTATAGGTTCAGGCTCCCCTGGTCCTACTGTTTGTCCTCCCTGTAGGATCCGGAGAAACAGGGACTCTGCTGCGGGGAACAGAAGCACGAAACACCACCAGTCCCAGCGAGTCGGGCTAACACAAGCCAGAGAGTGGATCATCTTCCTGTCGGTTTGGAAAGGCAAGATCTGAGGACAGGGGTGTCAGAGGGAGTGACCCGTCTTTCCTGGTACAGATGAGGGAAGGGGATACCTCCCTTGGGTTACACTCATTTGGCCCTGCAGAGATTACACCACGGCAAATCATCCACGTGGAGAATTGTACTCTGGTTTCCAAATACTGCCTTCATTTGCCTAAACGATTTTTGCATCTTAAACCTCAATGTATTAATCAAACTTAGTGTAGTGGTCATTTTGCAATCCATGCATCTATCAAATCATTATGCTGTACATCTTAAGCTTATACAACATCACCTGTCAATGAAACTGGGGGAGAGGGGGGAACTATCTTACACTTCCACCCACATGAGCACATATTTATAGAATCCTTTCGAGGCCTTAAATGAGAGATAGCATAGTGTGGAGTAATATCTGTTTTCTTGTAGAATCATTGACTGTCTTTAGGAAGAGAAGTTTATTTTAATCTCATTTCTTTTAAAAAAAATATTTTTTAAATAAATTTTTTTATTTATTTGACAGAGAGAGAGAGAGGGAGCACAGCAGGGGAGCAGCAGGCAGAGGCCGAGGGAGAAGCAGAGTCCTCAACTGGGCAGGGACCCCTGACACGAGGCTCGATCTTAAGACCCCAGGATCATGACCCAAGCCGAAGGCAGAGACTGAACTGGCTGAGTCATCCAGGTGCCCCTTTTAATCTCATTTCTTGGAACTAACTCTTGAAAAAGTTAACAACATGCCTCTTCTGGTCCTCCTGCTTCTAGAGGCTGAATGACTCTCTTTTATTTAAGATTTTATGTATTTACTCATGAGAGACACAGAGAGACAGGCAGAGACACAGGCAGAGGGAGAAGCAGGCTCCATGCAGGGAGCCTGGTGTGGGACTCGATCCCAGGACCCCAGGATCATGCCCTGGGTCGAAGGCAGATGCTCAACCGCTGAGCCACCCAGGGGCCCCTGAATGACTTTCCATCAGCCGCCAAAGCCCTACATTGCAGTTCCAAAGTATAATGTTGAGATAAATTAAACAAGCACAGAAGACCCAGGAGAAAACATTGTCCTTTGTTGGCCAAGGAATGACCTGCCGTCCAGGTGATACAAAGCAAAAAGATTGAAACTATGTTGAAAATGTTATATTTGCACATTATTGAACACTACATCTGAAACTAATGATGCCCTGTAAGATGGCTAATTGAATTTAAATAATTTAAAAAAAAAAAAACTAGGTTGAAGATGCGCAGTGGGTACTCTCTCCCCACCACCCTCTCCTCTCCCTTGTCTCACAGGGGACCTTGAAACAAGGAGGAAAGAGAGTGGGGAGAGAGGAATAAATCATTTCAGGTCAGCATCCCAGTAACTGGTGCTACTGTAGGTAGGGTTCACCCCACTGGGGAGGTTCTGTGCTGAGCCTCCCTTCTGACAGTGAGAGGGGAGCTGCACAGGAGATGACAGCAAATGCACACGCGATGTGGACCCAGGAATGATCAGGTTAGACGAGATGGTGAACCACGGACAAACGGTGAATTACTTGGTCCAAAAGTTAAATCAAAAATGTCCCTTGGTGTATTTACCCCAAAGATACTGATGTAGTGAAATGCCAGGACACCTGCACCCCAATGTTCACAGCAGCAATGTCCACAACAGCCAAACTGTGGAAGGAGCCACGATGTCCTTCAACAGATGGGTGGATAAAGAAGATGTGGTCTATGTATACAGTGGAATATTCCTCAGCCATCAGGAAGGAGGAATACCCACCATTTGCTTCTATGTGGATGGAACTGGAGGGTATTATGCTGAGTGAAGTAAGTCAGTCGGAGAAAGATAATTATCATGTGGTTTCACTCATATAAGAAATATTAAGAATAGTGAAAGGGACCATAAGGGAAGGGGGGAAACTGAGTGGAGAAAACTAGAGAGGGAGACAAAACATGAGAGACTCCTAACTCTGGGAAACAAACAAATGGTTGCAGAAGGGGAGGTGGGTGAAAGGATGGGGTGACTGGGTGATGGGCACTAAGGGGGGCGCTTGATGCGATGAGTACTGAGTGTTATACTAGACGTTGGCAAATTTAATGTAAGTAAAATATTTTTTTAAAAAAACTTTTTAAATGTCCCCTGGTGATGTGCAGTTTCCTCTAAAGGAGTGCCCATAACCACCTTATAAGGATTCATGTAAATCAAGCAATCAGCACGATGCTTCCCTCTGGGCCAGCTCTTTCTGGGAACTTGACTTCAGAAAAGAGAGAGCTGATGGCGGACATTTCAGATTTCCCTCCTTGCCCATCCCGCCCCCCATAAGTCCCCTCCATAGAGCCGCCCACCGGTTACCTCCCAGGAGTGCCTTCTGTGAGCCTGAGTCCTTCCAGGGGGATCTGTCATTCTTTAACCTGGTGGCCTCCATGGGGCAGGCTCCTGCATCTCCTGGCTCCTGCATCTTTTTAACCACTTGCTCTTCTCCTTCCTGGACTCTCGGAGGCCCCCAGGAAGTTTATTCTCATTTTTAAACCTACCATCTCTGTTTCAAGATTTTATTTTCCTTGTAACAGCCCTAGAGAGAAACACCTATGAGCACGCTGGAGACTTCAAGGAAAGGGGCAAGGGGTTGCATTAAGTAATAAAGCCTGAGCTTGAGCTGGTGGGAATTGTAATCCCAGGAGCCCTACAGTGTGTGGGTGCAGAGGGATGAAGCTGGTTTTGCTCAGGCTACTCCTGGGGGAAGGAGTTTCAGGGGGACCTTATCTTCTCCTCTTGCTACGCTGTCCAATCTACGTTCCTAGGTACCTACAATGGTGAGAGCAGGAGTGAACGCACTCCAAAAAGCAATTTCATGTGAGATTTGTTTTCATTTTCCTTTGGAAAAACTGTGAATATTTTTTTGCCACTTGAGACCTCAGGAAAGCCACTGTGCTCAGTAGCCTTAGGGAGCGCCAACTCTCCAGGGAAAGGACCTAGACAATTTGATGTGGTCAATCCTTTGCATTAGCTCGTAACAGGGCAAACAGGGCATGGTAAGGGCAATCGTTGCCCTTCCTTTCCTTTAACCCACCGGTTAAATAAAGAGCATCGCCCTGGTCTCAGTCCCAAGTAAGAGCAGGAACTATTTCCAAGTTCAGTCCTTTAGCGACACCTGGTGTTAACTTCTCTAATCGCTCTTAAGCCAATAAAATGAAAAGTAAAAGTGCTAACTACATGGGCACCTGGGTGGCTCAGTGGTTGAGCATCTGCCTTCAGCCCAGGGTGTGATCCTGGGGTCCTGGGATCAAGTCCCACATCAGGCCCCCCGCATGGAGCCTGCTTCTCTCTCTGCCTCTCTCTCTGCGTCTCTCATGAATAAATAAATAAAATCTTAAAAAAATGCTAACTGCACAAAAGTCTGATGAACACAGTTCACATAGGTAGGTAATATTCAGATTAAAAGACAATGTTAGCAATTAATAAAATCATGAATGAAAAAGGAGAGACCACCACCAATACCAAGGAAATGCAATTTTAAAAACTTATTATGAGCAGCTATACGCCAATAAATTAGACAATCTAGAAGAAATGGACACATTTCTGGAAAACCACAAACTACCGAAACTGGAACAGGAAGAAACAGAAAACCTGAACAGGCTGATAACTAGGGAGGAAATTGAAGCAGTCATCAAAAACCTCCCAAGACACAAAACTCCAGGGCCAGATGGCTTCCCTGGGGAATTCTATCAAACATTTAAAGAAGAAACAATACCTATTCTACTAAAGCTGTTCCAAAAGATAGAAGGAGATGGAATACTTCCAAACTCATTCTATGAGGCCAGCATCACCTTAATTCCAAAACCAGACAAAGACCCCACCAAAAAGGAGAATTATAGACCAGTATATCTGATGAACACAGATGCAAAAATTCTCAACAAGATACTAGCCAATAGGATCCAACAGTACATTAAGAAGATTATTCACCATGACCAAGTGGGATTTATCCCCGGGATGCAAGGCTGGTTCAACACTCGTAAAGCAATCAGTGTGATAGATCATATCAACAAGAGGAAAAAACAAGAACCATAGGATCCTCTCAATAGATGCAGAGAAAGCATTTGACAAAATACAGCATCCATTCCTGATCAAAACTCTTCAGAGTGTAGGGATAGAGGGAACATTCCTCAGCATCTTAAAAGCCATCTGTGAAAAGCCCACGGCAAATATCATTCTCAAGGGGAAACACTGGGAGCCTTTCCCCTAAAATCAGGAATACGACAGGGATGTCCACTCTCACCACTGCTATTCAACATAGTCCTAGAAGTCCTAGCCTCAGCAGAAAACAAAAAGAAATAAAAGGCATTCAAATTGGCAAAGAAGTCAAACTCTCCCTCTTCACAAATGACTTGATACTGTATATAGAAAACCCAAAAGCCTCCACCCCAAGATTGCTGGAACTCATATAGCAATTTGGCAATGTGGCAGGATACAAAATCAATGCCCAGAAATCAGTGGCATTTCTCTACATTAACAATGAGACCAAAGAAAGAGAAATTAAAGAGTCAATCCCATTTACAATTGCACCCAAAAGCATAAGATACCTAGGAATAAACCTAACCAAAGAGGTAAAGGATCTATACCCTAAAAACTACAGAACACTTCTGAAAGAAATTGAGGAAGACACAAAGAGATGGAAAAATATTCCATGCTCATGGGTTAGAAGAATTAATATTGTGAAAATGTCAATGTTACCCAGGGCAATTTACACATTTAATGCAATCCCTATCAAAATACCGTGGACTTTTTTCAGAGAGTGAGAACAAATCATTTTAAGATTTGCGTGGAATCAGAAAAGACCTGAATAGCCAGGGGAATATTAAAAAAGAAAACCAGAGCCAGGGGCACCACAATGCCAGATTTCAGGTTGTACTACAAAGCTGTGATCATCAAGACAGTGTGGTACTGGCGCAAAAACAGACACATAGATCAAAGGAACAGAATCCAGAAATGGGCCCTCAACAATAAGGTGAACTAATATTCAACAAAACAGGAAAGACTATCCACTGGAAGAAAGACAGTCTCTTCAATAAATGGTGCTGGGAAAACTGGACAGCCACGTGCAGAAGAATGAAACTAGACCACTCTCTTACACCAGACACAAAGATAAACTCAAAATGGATGAAAGATCTAAATGTGAGACAAGATTCCATCAAAATTCTAGAGGAGAACACAGGCGACACCCTTTTTGAACTTGGCCACAGTAACTTTTGCAAGATACATCCATCTTGCAAGGGGATCCCTGGGTGGCTCAGTGGTTTAGCGCCTGCCTTTGACCCAGGGCATGATCCTGGAGTCCCAGGATCAAGTCCCACATCAGACTCCCTGCATGGGGAGCCCTCTGCCTGTGTCTCTGCCTCTCTCTCTCTCTCTCTCTGTGTGTGTGTGTGTGTGTCTCTCATGAATAATAAATAAAATCATTTTTTTTAAAAGAGAGAGATACATCCATGAAGGCAAGGGAAACAAAAGCAAAAATGAATTATTGGGACTTAAGATAAAAAGCTTCTGCACAGCAAAAGAAACAGTCCACAAAACTAAAAGAACCTACAGAATGGGAGAAGATATTTGCAAATGACATATCAGATAAAGGGCTAGTTTCCAAGATCTATAAAGAACTTATTAAACTCAACAGCAAAGAAACAAACAATCCAATCATGAAATGGGCAAAAGACATGAAGAGAGACCTCACAGAGGAAGACATGGACATGGCCAACACGCACATGAGAAAATGCCCCGCATCACTTGCCATCAGGGAAATACAAATCAAAACCACAATGAGATCCCACCTCACACCAGTGAGAATGGGGAAAATTAACAAGACAGGAAACCACAAATGTTGGAGAGGATGTGGAGAAAGGGGAACCTTCTTACACTGTCGGTGGGAATGTGAACTGGTGCAGCCACTCTGGAAAACTGTGTGGAGGTTCCTTAAAGAGATAAAAAATAGAACTGTCCTGACACCCAGCAATTGCACTGCTGGGGATTTACCCCAAAGATACAGATGCAGTGAAACACCGGGACACCTGCACCCCGATGTTTCTAGCAGCAATGTCCACAATAGCCAAACTGTGGAAGGAGCCTCGATGTCCATCGAAAGATGAATGGATAAAGAAGCTGTGGTCTATGTATACAGTGGAATATTCCTCAGCCATTAGAAACGACAAATACCCACCATTTGCTTCGAAGTGGATGGAACTGGAGGGTATTATGCTGAGTGAAGTAAGTCAGTCGGAGAAGGACAAACATTATATGGTCTCACTCATTTGGAGAATATAAAAAAGTAGTGAATGGGAATAAAGGGGAACGGAGAGAAAATATCAGTGAGGGTGACAATACATGAGAGACACCTAACTGGGAAATGAACAAGGAGTAGTGGAAAGGGAGGTGGGCGGGGGGTTGGGGTGCCTGGGTGACGGGCACTGACGGGGGCACTTGACAGGATGACCACTGGGTGTTATGCTATATGTTGGCAAATTGAACTCCAATAAAAAATAATAATAATAAAAATTTAAAAATAAATAAATAAATAAATAAAAGACAATGTTAGCATTGCCATTTATTTGGTGAGTCACAGGGCATGGCTCACCATAAATGGTAGAGCAACCTTTGTTTTTATTGTCATGGTGGTTATTACCGAAAGAACTCAAAGGAGGGAGGCTCAAGAGAATTTGTAGTGTCTATGATATAGTAGCTTTTGCAAATTGTCAATGAATTGCCTTTTATGAGGCAGAAATAATAGTTTAAAATCTAACAAATACAGTGTGGGGGCACCTGGGTGGCTCAGCCAGTTAAGCATCTGGCTCTTGATTTCAACTCAGATCATGACCTCAGGGTTGTGAAATCAAGCCTTCCATCAGGCTTCACTCTGGGCATGGAGTGTGCTTAAGATCCTCTCTCTCTCCCTCTCAAAAAAAAAAAATTCAGCTTTATTATTAAAGAGGTAACACCTTGAGTAATTAAAATCTTTTTTTTTATTTTATTTATTTATTCATGAGGGACACAGAGAGAGGCAGAGACACAGGCAGAGGGAGAAGCAGGCTCCCTGCAGGGAGCCTAATAAGAGACTTGATCTCAGGACTCCAGGACCATGACCTGAGCCAAAGGCAGACACCTAACCACTGAGAAACACAGGTGCCCTGAGTAATTAAAATCCTAAAGGCAAGTTTTCCCTAATTGAATTTTATCCATAAAAAATGTTAACCAAAATATCAAGTCTGTTTCTCTCCAAGGTTTAGAATGTCCCTGTAAAATAGGGAGGTTAGTGCCCATCGTGCCCATCCCTCCCCGAGAAAATATAAGAAATGATAGAAGCTCTGATTGTTCCTGAAGGGCCTCAAAGTCATCATTCTGAAAATAAAGTGTACACACAGAAGGCAAACACCTACCCAGAACTTCAGGGGGTACCTTAAAGCCCATATAGGTGTTTTACCATTACACTTTTTCCTAAAACTGAGTGCAGGAAAACATTACAGCCAGACTATATACACACGAGTACACTTTCTAAGTGAACACATACTTGTAAAGTCTTACATTTAACCTGCCCCAGGACCTGAGGCCCGAAAGAAATTAATAAGGACTCTGAACTATCTAATAATGAGAAATATGTCATCTGAAAAAATGTTCTCCAGGGGTGCCTTGTTCTCCTGTACTGGAGTGGGAAAGCTCAGAAGGAATCAGTTAAACAACTATGGACACAATCAAAACAACTTAGCTTTGAGCCCTTTCTCCCCACCAGCACTCTTCTCGCCGCTGAACCCGTGTCATCCAATGTAAACCTCAAGCCACCCCATGAGATGGATTTGCACAATTCTTTGTTACTAATGAGCTCATGCACCATTGGTAATAGAGAGTGGGGTTGGTAACACATCACACTAGCCCACGCCTGATTCTTCCCAGCTCGTTAATGTTGTAAAGTCATCAGAGATGGGTGTTCTCGTGGGGAAAGAGGAGACTTAGCAATAGATAGAGACTTCCAGAAAACGTGGGAGGTGGGGTGGGGAATATCAAAGTGCTATTCGTTAATGCAAGTGATGCCTGGTGTTGAGGTTTCAGACCACTCGGTTTCCCACCCTATTGATCCGTTTGGAGAAAACACACATGCTAATGAAAAGGGTGTGAGAATTGTCTTCCTTATCAAAAGGGGCATTCGTGAAGATGAGAAACAACGCCCTCCAGGACCCACAAGTTGCAGGAGGAAAAATCAGCCCAAATGTAAAGGCTGCCACGGACTGACGACCGTGATTCTAGGTGCTAGTCCCTGCAGAGAACCACACTCATGTTTTTATCATGATTGGGACTCTTTCATTAGCACCCTGATTACAGAGGCCCATAGGCTTCATTTGGTATGCCCCAACCCTATCTTTCCCATTGGCCCTGTTACTTTTAGCACATGATTTTGCAGAACATGTGCATGGAAGGCATATGATAGTAAAGCAGAAATAGGTATCATCATCATCATTGCCTTGTACAGCTAGGGAAACTGAGGCATGAAGAATCAAGCACTCTTCCCAAGATCACACAGTATTGATGTGATGAAGCCATAGTTGAAAGGTACCTTGGATGCAGATTCTTATTTGGTAGCTACTAAATATGACATTTTAAATGAATATTAATACATGTGTTATTTTTACATGTTCAAAAGTTCTCTGATTCTACTCCCTTCAAAAGACAGAATGTGGTCCCAACTACTCCCTTGAGAGTGGGCCGGATTAACTCATTCTAACCAGTAGAATATGGCAGCAGAGTGGTGTATTGCCCCCTGGAAGTCAGTGTGGCTTGGTTTATATCAAAGTGCAAAGTCTTCTTGTTGCAAACAATGCCATGAAGGATGTGGATAGGATAAAGTATTTGCAACTCATATATCTGATAAGGAACTTATATCCAGCATATGTTTAAAAAAAACCCTCATACCACTCAATAATAAAAAGAACAACCCATGGCTCCCGGTGGGAAGCCTGCTTCTCCCTCTGCCTATGTCTGCCTCTCTCTCTGTGTCTTTCATGAATAAATAAATAAAATCTTAAAAGAAAAAAAAAAAAAAAGAACTCAACTCTATAAATGGTGAAGAATCTGAATAAACATTTCTCAAGAGAAATGGCCAATAAACACATTACAAGTATTTCAGCATCACGAGTCAAGAGGGAAATGCAAATCCAAACCACAGCTTTGCACCCCTAGGATGGCTACACCAAAAAGCACAGTTCACAAGCATTGGCCAGGATGCGGGAAAATTGGAAACCTCAGACACTGCTGATGGGAACGGAAAATGATGCAGCCAGTCTGGGGGATAGGCAGTTCCCCAAAATGTTAAACCTATGGTTACCATATGACTCAGCAGTACCTCTCTTATCTACACCCGAGAGAAATGAAAATAAATGTCCACATAGAATCATGCACCCATGCATGCTCATAGCAGTGTATTCATACTGGCCAAAAAGTGCAAACAAGCCAATGTCCCTTATTTGATGAGTGGATAAACCAAATGTTATGCTTGTATTGAACATTATTCAGCAATGAAAAGAAAATCCTGATGGAGGCAGAGCTAAATGACGGAAAAGGTCTGCAAAACCCAAGGGAAGAGGCTCCCATTATTGTACTGCCCAAGCAGACTGGGCCTCACCGTGGCTTGGCTCTGCTGGCGAGCACGCCCATAAAGCTGGCTGAACTGCACATCAAAGATCCACCCCTTCAGTGGCAAATTGGTTAAGTGCCAAAATTCAGGCCTCACTTTTCTTTTTTCTTTTTTTTTTTATTTTATTTATTCATGAGAGAGACAGAGAGAGGCACAGATATAGGCAGAAGGAGGAGAAGCAGGCTCCCTGCAAGGAGCCCAATGTGGGACTTGATCCCAGAACCCCAGGGTCATGACCTGAGAGGAAGGCAGATGCTCAACCACTGAGCCACCCAGGTGTCCCCAGGCCTCACTCTTCTGAAAGATCTGGAATAATGGATGTAAAGATGGCTCTCTGATCTGGGATTGCTGTGGCCATCGGTGGCATTACACGAGCTCCTCCCTGGACAGCAAAGACTGCCATGTGCCCTCCTGCCCCCTCCCCCAGAAGTCCTCCAGCCCCAGTGAGGCTCTGAAAGCCCAGGGCCACAAAACCAGGATGCAGTCTGGAAACTGAGTCACAGGCCTTGCTCCCTGGAAGTCAGAGGAGTTCCCAGACAAGGAGCCAACATCACTCTCGCAGAACTGGGAATCTGAGCCCTCCCCAGAGCAAAGCAACCGCTGCTCTGACATGGATCCTTCACCAGAGCTATTCTTCAAGCACAGGATGGGATGCTGACCCAGAGGGAGGGATGTCTCCAGAACACGCCATCAGACTGTGGAGGAGAGGGGGGAAATCCAGGCACAGCTCCAGCCTCTCTGATCTTGACGGCTCAGCCCTTACCTTGACCAATTTTGACAAAGAAAATATGTCAAGGGATGAGAACAGTAGGCCTGTTTCTTAAACACCTTTTAATGTTCTGGGTCCTGCACATTGTGGGGTTTGGGATGTTTTGGGGGGGTTTTAATAAAGAGGCATATAAAACCAAAAGAGAGAAAGAGAATACTGATAAATGCTATAGCAGGGATGACCCTTGAAAACATTACGCTAAGTGAAAGAGGCCAAACACGAAAGGCCACACATATTATATGATCCCATTTATACAAAGTGTCCAGGGTAGGCAAGGTTACAGAGACGGAACGTGGTAGCCAGGGAGTTGGGAAGAGGAGGGAATGGGGAGTCATTGCATTCTATTTGGAGTACTGAAAACTTCTAGAACTAGATAATAGTGGTGGTTGCACAACCCTCTGAATATACTGAAATGCTGAACTGCAGGCTGTGAAGGGGTGGATTGTATGGTAGATGAATAATATCTCAAAAAAGTCTCTTTTAAAAAAAAAAGTGTGGTTTCTGCCTTGCTCCTGCTCTCTCCTGGGTCACTCACTGTGGGGAAAGCCCCCTGCTGTGTTGGAAAAAGTCCATGTGGCAAGGAACCAAGGCTTCCAGGCAACAGCCAGGTGAGTCATACTAAAAGCGGATCTTTCCACCCTGGCCAGGCCTTCGGGTGATGGAAGCCCTGGGTGAGATCCTGACTGTAACCTTATGCAATTGCCTGAGCCTGCACCACGGCTGAGCCCTGTCACTCTAAGCGGCTAAGTTTGGGAGTTACTTGTTACACAGCAGTAGACACACAGGCACGCTCCCTTTTTTGGTGCTTTGCTTTATTGTGCTTCACAGACACTGTGTCTTTTACAAATGGAAGGGTTGTGGCCACCTGTCATCACGCAAATCTGTCAGCATCATTTTCCCAAACAGCATTCGCTCACTTTGTTTTACCGACACATGACCATAGTCGGTAATTCCTGCAATATTTCAGAATTTTCATTATTATTATTATACTTGTGATAGTGATCTGTGATCACATTACAACTCACTGAAAGCTCAGATGGTGGTTCATATTTTTTAGTGATAAATTTTTTTTAAGATTTAATTTATTCATTCATGGAAGACATACAGAGAGAGGGGCAGAGACACAGGCAGAGGGAGAAGCAGGCTCCATGCAGGGAGCTCGATGTGGGACTTGATCCCAAGACCTCAGGATCATGACCTGAGCCAAAGGCAGTTGCTCAACCACTAAGTGATACAGCTGTGCCTGCGACAAAGTATTTTTTAATTAAGGTATATACATTGTCCTTTTAGACATAATGCTATTGCACACTTAAGTGACTAAAGATAGTATAAACATAACTTTCATATGCACTGGGAAACCAAAAAATTCATTTGACTTGCTTTATTGCAACAATCACTCTGCAGTGGTCCGGAACTGAACCCACGATATCCCCAAAGTATGCCTGTGCTCTTAAGTGGAGAGCAAGTAGCACAATATTACACACACTATGATTCTTTTTTTGTTGTTTAAAATACATCCATGCATGAGTAGGGAAAAAAAAATCACAGATATTGCTTGCTATCTCTAGGTGGAGAGATTATTTGCATTTTTCCTTTTAACTTCTCTTTAGTCTCCCACCTTTCTATGATGAATCTTTAATAATAAAAAGCAATTGAAGTTACTTTTAATTTTTTATAGATTAAATGTAGGACAGGGTGGGGAAAGACTTTTTCATTGAAGCCCAGCTGACACGCAATGTTACGTGTGTGCAACAGTGATTCAACTATTCTATACATTATGCTGGGCTCACCCCAAGTGCAAGCTTAGCCACCATCTGTCACCACCCAACGCTATCACAGTACCATTGACTATACGTGATGTACCTTACGTCCCCGGGACTTTATCTGTAACTGGACTCCCGTACCTCCAACTCCCCTTCACCCATTTTGCCCATCCCCTCACCCCCGGCAACCACCAGTTTGTTCTCTGTATTTGTGGGTCCATTTCTCCTTTTATTGTTTGCTTGTTCTTTTTTTTTTTTTTTTCATTTTTTCCATTCCACATAACAGTGAAATCACATGGTATTTGTCTCTCTCTCTCTGATTTATGTCACTTAGCATAGTGCCTTCGAGTTCCTGCCCATGTTGTCACAAATGGCAAGACCTCATCGTTCTTCTTATGGCCCAGCCACATTCCATTGTGGGGAAACACTTTGACGATAACTCAGACAGGAGATGAGGGCTTGGGCCAAAGCAAGACCAGCGTGAGAAAACAAAAACATGAGCGATGTTTTGAAAGAGGAGGGAAAAAAAAAAAAAATGAAAGAGGAGGGAAGAGGCAAGACTTAATGAATGACCTTAATTCATTAAGGAGATGACAGGACAGGGGAAAATCGGGTCTACACAGATCTGGTCCCCCTGCTTTGTGACTTCCAAGCTTGGCTGCGTGTCACACCTACTGCTCTGGCAGCAGTGCCCGCCCTCCCCCACCCAGATGCTTACCCCACTCCCTCCAGGGCCACTCACAACCTCTTCGGCCACAAGCACAGACCTCAGAGAAAGTTCTCTCATTTCTCGAGAAGGAGGAAAAAGTAGGATCTTAGGAACAGCTGCCTTCACTCACTTCACCCTTGCCCTGGGCTGTCGCTTCAAATACGCTCCCTCTGCTGCGGGGCTACTGTCTACTAAAGAGCTTCTAGAGCAGTGAGCTCCACACTCAAGTACCATTCTCGCTTATTCCTCACAACCTTTCCTGTCAACATTCTGCCTTTCAGACTGCAGAAGAAAACTGGTGTCGAGAGAGGTAAAGTTACCTGTTCAAAGGGTCACAGCTAGTCACTAGCAGAGGGCGGCCTGAACCTACCTGTGGCAAAAGCCACAGAGGATCCTGCTCCCTGTCCCAGGAAAGAGCTGTGTGGAAGGCAGCGGCAAGTTTGGGGAGCTGGAGGGAGCCAGCCGTGGGTTCAGCTGCTCACAGTGCCACTGCTTTCTGGAAAGGGCTGTGTCCCGCCCATCCTAGCAGCTATCACAGCATCAAGAATTCAGGACCCCAGACACGGACAGCCTACAAATAATTATAAAAATTAATCTGCGTCCATCCTTACTGCTGGGAACCAGTTAGACTCTAATTCCTTTTCTGGTTATTAAAATAGAGATACATGGGGCACCTGGGTGGCTCAGTGGTTGAGTGTCTCCCTCCAGCTCAGGTCATGACCCCGGGGTCCTGAGATTGAGTCCCGCATTGGGGTCCCTGCAGGGAGCCTGCTTCTCCCTCGGCCTGTCTCTGCCTCTCTCTCTGTGTCTCTCATGAATAATAAATCTCATGATAAATAAAATCTTTTTTAAAATAAATTAATTTAATTAAATAAGAGACACATGTTTAAAGAAAGATTATGACTAACAAAAGAGGAGGAACAGCTCAGGTTAAAAAAAAAAATGTACGTTTTAAAGCCTCTCTGGCCCCGTGGCCATGGAGGTTCGCACCCAGAGGTAGGCCCACGGGTCGGGGTGGGTGAGCCAGGCTGGCCTCCTTTCCCCACTTTCGCTCACGGGTAAGGAGGCCGGCGACTGTTTGGTGACAGACCAGAAGGAAACGACAGGGCTTCTAAGCAGCAGGCCCTGGAGTCCTGTCTGCAGGAATGTTCCACAGAAGAATAGGAGACTCATTAAACCAGGGAAAAATGTTAAATAAATAATGGTTTCCAGAAACAGGAGACCAAGAAACAGATGCCTCTCGGGCCCTTGGGGTTGTTAACAGGGATAGGAGTAGAAGAGAAATAGAGACGCTTTCCACCAGGCTTCCCTCATCCTGGATGAAAAGCAAAGAAGGGGGCAAGAAGTGAAATGAGAAGGATAGAGAAGGGAGGTGAGGGGAGGGACTCCACGGGGGTGGGCGCTGCAGGAAGCAAGAAGTGAGATGAAGGAACAAAGAAAGGAGAAGGGGGTGGGGGGACGCCTCACAGGACCCCAGAGAGCCCTTCACACCTGAGGATAGAGGGCCTTTGTCCAGGAAGACCCTACACTTTTCCCCTTACATCCACATTTCCCCCAAGGGATTTCCAAGAGAGGAAACACTCCCCCCCCCGCCCCACCCAGTCTCCAGCAAACACAGAATGTTTGAGAAGGATGTTCTTAGTTTCTTCACCTTTGGGGTAGACGGCAAGTCTTGTGCTACATGCAGACTCTTCCCTCAGATCCTATACATGCACGCATGCACACTCTCACACAAACGCACAGCCACACCTGCACGTTCACACAATATGCCCACACCAGTGCCCACGTACACACCCACACACACTCACACAAATGCACAGCCACATTCACACATTCTCACAATATACCCACACCAGTGCCCACTTATACACACACACACACACACACACACACACACCTCCCCTTTGGGAGCCCCCAAGTCCCTAGCTTTAAGCAGCTATAGCCCTGTGCTTTGCCCCACAGTGGACCGACCACCTGGAGGCTAATCTTCCTCAGGAACTGTGCCCAGTGCCTTGGGATCCCACTCTCCCCCTAGGAAATCTGTTTGCCCTGTGTACTCTCCAAGAAAAAGCATTTTAAGATTTGACCAATTCCAAATGAAAAATTGAATTGATTTTATCACTTTTCAAAAGAAAACTTGAGGAAAGAAAGAAAAACAGAAAAAGAAAAGAGGGAGAAAAATATATAACCCTTGCTAAGAGTCCACAAGGTGCGAATGCTACCCTAAGTGTCTTAATCCATTTGGGCGGCTGTCACAGAAATACCATAGACTACGTAGCTTGTAAACAACAGAAATTTATTTCTTAACATTTGGGAGGCAGGGAAGGGGCGAGACAGCTCTTCCATAAGGGCCCGAATCCCATCCATGAGGGCTCCACCCTCATGACCTAGTCACCTCCCCAGGCCCTGCCTCCTAATGCTCTCACCCTGGGAGCTAGGGCTCAACATAGGAATTGTCGGAGGACACAAACATTCAAACCTTAGCACTAGGTATTCTGCATCTGTCTTCTCATTTTATTCCTCAAAACCATACGAGGAGGCGGGTTTTATTATCCTTTCTTGAAGATAAGGAGACTGAGGCTCAGAAGCCTTAGATCATTTGTCCAAAAGCACACAGTAAACTTGGAACCAGATTGGAATCAGATCTTCCGGGCTCCGGGCTCCAAGCATGAAACGGAGAAACGCATGGGACAGGAGGGAGGGTCCTACAGGTACAGGTCGCTGAGCACAGCACTCCCTGAGGGCAGTCGGAGGGGCCCAGGGGCCTCACTGAAGAATGACAAGCTCCGATTTCACCCGGGCCTGGCTTCACCTTGTTCACAGATGCCACTCTGTTGACCATTCTTGTCTGACTTCTTTCTTATGCTTCTATGCCATCCAGTCATATTTCAGGGATTCTTGGAGGCCTTAATAAAGTTCTGCCAAATAAACAAACAAACAAATAATTGAAATTTGTTAGAAACATATAAACTAATTAACAAGAGATGTACCAACAACGTTGATTCCAAATTACGTGGGACCAGGTTGGCCCAGTTGCAAGGACAGTTGATGGAAGAATAGTCTGGGTCTGGGCTGGGAGAGGGGCCTAAGCCTGGCTCCATTTCCCCAGATCACACTTGATCTGCCACTGGTTTCCTTAACGAGTACGGTCGGATGGTCAGTTGTTACTTTGCAAGTGTGATAATAGCATTTCCCACAAGGTGTTCTAGAAAGGTTTTGAAATACTGGGGTGAAAAGAGCTGTGATATAATCTTTTTTTTTTTTTTTTGGATGGGGGGTAGGATGTCAATACCTCACTACTTTTCAGTCACCTTTTAAGAGCAGCTGACATGCACCCTGCTTCAAGCCCACTGACTCGGAATGAAGAGCTGGGCACTGGAAGTACTTGAGGGCTTTTTAAAAACAGCGAACAGAGCCCATCCAAGAGCTCACTCTCGAGCCCCAGTGGGGTCCTCCAGGCCCCAGAGTTTCTCTTGCAGGGTAGCAGTGCCTCACCCCACCACAGCAGAAAGGGCCTCAGAGCCCAAGCAGGCCTGGAGCAGTCCAACAGCCCCAGGTTCCAACCCGACTCCACCATCCAGTAGCTACATGACCGTGGGCACTTGATTTCCGAACTCTGGCCTCTGTTACCTGATCTGTGGAGTGGAGATAATAGCAGGACCCACGTCGAACTTCACCGCTAGATGCAAAGCAGGTCATAGAGGGAAGGTGCCAGGTCAGAATGAGTCACTACTCTCAATGGGATCAGCAGCACCTATGGCTTTGTCTCTCAGCTCCTGTTCATCTCCTCTCCTCCACGCGCCCTTTCTCAGAGCAGACACCACAGGGGTTCTGGTAGTAGAGGGATTCACTTTAAACCTGGAAGAACATGTTGGGAACTTCACACTGTTGGCAGAAAACCCCTCCAGGTCACTTCCTCCTCCAGCCGCTAGCCGCACCAGAGCTGACATTATTTTCTTTAAAGCCCCTGCCAAGTAACCCCCCCCCGAGAACTTTTGAGGCGCCCTGCATCTTCCCGTCTGTAGGATTCAATCAAGCCACTGTCTCACATGAAAACTGAAGGCAAGACTTCATGCAGATGCAAGTCAGGAAACTATGTCATCTATGTCAGAGAAGACAGGAATTAAACACTCAGGACTTCCTCCTCTGCCTCTGTGTTTCAGCTCTTTCAAGAACCGTGGATCCCATCTTGTGATGGGATTTAGGAGATGCAGAATTAGGAGAGAAACTGGAGAAAAGATTGATATTTGCACAAGCGCTTGACCAGGGCTGCCCCTAGGGTGGATGAGGCCCAGGCAAATATATAAATAGTTATATACAAACTATTTGAGTCACCAAAATCGGCATATGTGCACATCTGGTGGCCCAACTTCAGATGAGCTGGTGAAAGAAATACCAACCAGTCAGCAGGAGCTATCCAACCTCCAGATCACCCTCCTGGAACCGAGTCTGGGTCCTGGTCCCAGTCCCAGTCCAGGAATAACATCACAGGAATGAGTCTCAGATCTTGTGGAGCATCTGGTCAACCCCACACAAGTGATAGAAGATGGAAGAAAGCCCTACAGGGGAGAAATTGGCACCAGAGCCCACATGTGTCCTGGTACAAGCGCAAGGAGTCCCACCTGGATGGCACTGCCAACTGCTGCCTGTCTCCAGCATTGGGCAGGGAATGAAAAAAGTTCAAGGAGGGCGCACTTCAAAGAGCAGAGTCCCCTGAGGTGCGGGGTTGGGCCAGGTTGTAGGACAGATGCATTTGATACCAAAGTCTCTCTGGAAGTTTACCTCTCTAAATCAGGCTCAGAAGGAATGCTGCCTCCTTCCTCTCACTGTGTGGACAACGTGGGGCTAGACAATCTTTCTCTTTAAGTTACTCTTGTATCTCAAGGACCGTAGCTCGGGACTGGGAGATCCTAGTGCTATTTCCATGAACTATTTTCCCTATTAGCAACAAGGCAGATAAAGATAAAAACAATTAGGATTGAATCTAGTACAAGGGCAAGCCAGCTCAATTTTATCAGGAACTATTTGCAAATTCATGGTTTCTGCTTCAAGTGTTATAAGCCCAGACTCCTGCACAGGCCCACCCCTAACAGTTGCAAGCCAAGGGCAACGGTACAAATGGAAACCCTTGACCCACAAGTCACTTGTTTGTCTCTTATCTCTCCTAGTTCTTCTCAGATCATAAAAGACCTTTTCCATATGCACATGGGCCTTCCAGCTCACCCAGGCTATCTCTAGTTCCCCAACCCCCGCCACACCACCACCCCTTGGCCACCCTTTGGGTATGCACAGGTAGTACTATTAGTCCTTACTCAAAAGGACAGAGATGGGTGAGACACTTACACAGGTCTTGGCAATTGGGCTAGGAATTCTGGTGTCCCTGGTACCTAGGATATGGTTTTGAAGTAGGGGCACATGGACTCCACGTGGACACATCCTTTAGCCTCCTGGACCTCTCTTCCCATAGAAAAGGTATAGATGGAAGAGGGCCAGAGCCAGGCCCATGAAATCATAGGACCAGAGCAGAGGCCCACCTGCCAGGGTAATACACCCCAGCATATGATTTCCAAACCCATACCCTGACCCCTACTTCATTTTTCAGTTTCTACTTCCTCTACCTCCTTCAGCCTACTCCCCAGCTGCTGCTTTTTGCTCATGCATAGAATTCCTAGTTCCTATTTTTTGAGTCATCCTGAATCTGACCTTGAAGCTAGTGTTATACAAAAAAGGAGATATTATATCTTTTTTAAAAGTCTACAGAACCTGAATATTTATGATATGCCACATCAAGATGTCCTGGCAAAGAAATGTAATTCTTGTCACCCATGGCTACTGAAAAATGACTTTCTGGATACACTAGTGGCACTTTTTATCTTTCATAGGCTGACAGATAATGGGATTGCAAGTTTCAAGCAGTAATCTCCTCATCTTATTGTGATTTCTTGGTGGTGGGGGGGAGCAGGGAAGCAACGTAGTTGAGCTCTACAGAGGACTGAACAGACAAGCAAAATAACAGTCTGCAACAAGATGGTCCCGTCCCGTAAGAGATCTGAGACACCTTACACTCGTTCCAGGGGAACTGAGATTGTTCTATTTTGTGACGGACCAATGAAGAAGCAATAGAGTGGCTATGGGATTTGCTCCAGAAATCAAACCCAGGCTGGCAGACTCCGGAATCCAAGTTCTTTCACATTGCATGATATCACAATATGAAGTCTTAAAAAGATGGATCTGATCTTTCTCCTCTTTAAAGTCACACAACACTTTCCATGTAATTTCCTTGTGGTGGTTGTGGCATAATAAAAAATATTTAGCTTTAGTCCCCGGTTTCTGGCACTCAGATCCTAAAGCCCTTGGAATCTCCAAAGTGGTGAGAGTCTTTTGAGCTAATGAGATGACTGGCCATTGAGGTCTCCTCGACAGCTTCAGGATAGGGCCCAGCCTCCAAGAATGACCACGCCTTGATTAGAAGCTAGGAACATTCAGCCCCACCCTGCAACCTCCAGGAATGGGAGAGGGGCTGGAGTGGAGTTCAATCACCAATGGCAGATGATTCCATCAATCATGCGTATGTACTGAAACCTCCATAAAACCCCTAAACAGCATAATTCACAGAGCATCTTGGTTGGTGAACATATCCCCATGCTGCTATGCTCGAGACCTCATCCCATATACATACCTCTTCATTCGGCTGATCATTGTATCCTTTATAACAAATCAGTAAATGTAAGTACAATATGTTCCTGAGTTCTGAGAGCCAGTCCAGCAAATTACTGAACCTAAGGAGGGAGTAATTTGTAGCCATTTATAGCTGGTGGGTGGACCCATTTATAACGGGTGGGTCAATTCTGGGAGGCCCAGGACCAGTGACAGCATCTGAAGTGGGAGGCAAACAGTCTTGTAGGACTGAGCCCTTAACCTGTGGGGTCTGCACTAATACGAAGTAGTGTCAGAATTGAATCATTGAACACCGAGTTGGTATCCAGAGAATCAGAGAATTGGTTGTTGGTGTGGAAAATGTTGTGCCCAAGATTGCGAATCCGAGAAACCACCAAGGAGCCAACACCGATGCAAGCGCTCCAGGGTTTATTTACAAGCTCGAGCTTGGGTCCAAGTATACCCAACTCAGCGGAGCAGGGACTTGGACCCCGAAGTGGGTTACAGCTGGGTTTTCTATAGGCTGGTCTAGGGGATTTTCAGAAGGAATTTCTCAAGTTCTGTTTACATTCTGATATGGGGCTTTCAAGGGCATTGAGCTCTGTTCTCATTCTAATATGGGACTTTCTACCACGGGCGTGGGCTCTGTTGTCTTTCTGATATGGGATTCCCTGCCAAGAACATTCTGCAGTTTTTCCTGTAAAGTTCAGCTCTTATTCACAGGGGCCTAAGATGGCTGTACTTGTGCTAATGCTAAACTTTAGGTGGAATGGCCTTAATTTTTCTCGGTCTCCACAGAAAACATCCCCAGAGTGATTATCTGGCACTCCCCTTTATTATGGTCATTGGTGTTGAGTTTTTGTGGGGGGAGAATGGGGTTCTCCTAGTAGTTCTATTTTCTTCAGAGCCCAAACCAGGTTTTATTCATCTTTGTATTTCTTACAACACCTAGCACAGGGCCTGGCCCACAATAAAAGATAGATAAACAATGTTGAACAGGTTCCATTTTTTTGTGTTGACTGCTCCTCGGATCTTTAGGATCATGCCTGTTTAGGAAGGCTGAGCTGGGCTGGGCTATGGTGCATAGTGACAAGGCACTGAATCATGGCATTCACCAAGGATATGTCCCCCCAAACTTCTCACACAGAATGATGACTGACAATGAGAAGGGCTGCAGTAGAGGTAGAGATTGGCCCACAAGGGGGTCCAGTCACTAGATAACAACTCAGCCACCATTACCTTAGTTCTGGTGATTCAAATTAATGCCTTGGCTACATTTTGCATTTTACCTTATAGAATGGATTTCCAGGGGCACCTGGGTGGCTCAGTCAGTTAAGCGTCTGCCTTCAGCTCAGGTCATGATCCCAGAGTCTTGGGATCAAGTCCTGCACTGGGCTCCTTGCTCAGTGGGGTGTCTGCTTCTCCCTCTGCCCCTCTTCCCACTCATGCTCTCTCTCATGCTCTCTCTCTCTCAAATTAACAAATAAAATCTTAAATTTAAAAAAATGGACTTCCAGATCACGCTCACATGACTTAAAAAGATTACAACCATAAATGGCCAGAGTCTATTCTGTGGGAAAATTGCTGCCTATCTAAGTCAAATGAGAATGTATGGAATAAATTGAATAGGTGGAAACTCCCCAAGAGCTGACTTACGAGTCCTCCTCAACCACTTGACTTGCCTGAACTCCTGCACTTGCTTCAGTTCTGTGACCATGTCAGCAACTTGTCCCAGGTCTAGCTTCAGACACTTTCCCCAAATACATGTGTTTATAGATCAATTGCAATTAATCAAGAATAGAAGGAAAAATGAACATCTGGCCTTCAACATTTTCATTCAGGAGTTTCTTATAGCTCAAGTTGAATGCCAAGTGCAGTCTGTCCTTGGGAAATGAAAACCTTCCTCCCTCCCCTCCCTTCCACCAAATCATGAGCAATAGCTGTAAAGCAGAGAAGACTCAGAACCCCCAGCAGATCCCTGAGCAGGCTGAGGCAGAAAGCAGGGGGCAGATTTTAATGCAATTCTGCAGGAATTGCAGGGCTTGTCCATCGTGGAATGGCCCGCAGACCTCAGCAGTTCCCATGTCTCACGTTGACCCTGGTGGACTTAAACTCATATTCTCCTCCAAACACCAAACCATAGGACAGTGAGCAGCAGAGAGCAAGCATCCTACAGACACAACAGAATGACTCAGAAGAATGGTTCCCAAGCTTTTGTCATCTCATATCTATTTATTTTATTGAGAAGAAGAGATAAAGAGGGGAGGGCAGCAGTGGGGAGGGGAAGAGGCTGTACCAGTCAATGGGTGAGACCGATGCTTACCCAGCCAGGCCATGCAAATGGGGGCCCCACGCAGACTCCCAAGCGGCAGTTCTTCAGTTTGGCCTGGGGAAATTCATAGTGGTGTAAGCAGAGGATTCAATAAAGCAAGACTTGCCCAGGCTGCCAGAATCATAACCACAAAAGACCATTTAGTGGGTTTTGTGGCTATTTTCATTCACTCTCTGGACTAGAGTACATTTGACTCCCTGCAGGATAATCTCCAGTACATCATCCAGTCTATTCTCAAATGCCTCAAGTAGCGGGATTTTACAGCTTCCCTTGGGAAGTTATTCTTAAAGTCAAATGACTAGGGTGTTTTTCCTTGATATTAAACATCCAATCTTTCTTCTTCTTAACTTCATCCCTGTTATCCTGTGGAATAAACTCCTGCCCTCGGCATTGTCTGTCTCTCTTAGCGTTCACCGATGCATTTCCCGGGGATCCTTGCTGTACCATTTCAGCCTCTCTGCACTCGAGCCTCGGAGATCAAGAAATGGCTAAGGAATGCAGTGACAAATAAAGGCTTCTGCCATCTGGCAGGCATAAACATAAATGAGATGTGAGCCCAAAATCTCAATAAAGAAGGGATCATCATCCATCCACCCTCTGCACAGAACCCCACGACAACGGGAGAATTACTCTGCAGTGAGTGATGCTTTGCCAGGGGGACCTTGTTCTCCCCATGATTCATTTTCACAACCCAGTAAGTTCTCCCTCCTCCAAAATGAGTTGATGAAATGCCAAATTTATCTTATCATGTCTATCTTTAATTGCACTCACCCCACTTGGTATACTTTTTATCTTACTGTGCTATGGTGCCTGGTATATAAATTCTCATTGTATAGACTTCGGAGCATCAAGAGTGTGCCACTCCCTGCTGTAGGTAGAGGAGTCAGAATGGGCTCTGACAGTGGTCTGGCCAAGAGGACATTGGACTCCTTACTGCTCTGATGAATGTGGGGAGATTCAGCAGTTTTCTCCCTACATTTAGAACCTTTTTTTCACAATCCAGAAAAACTCCAGTAATTAAAAATGGCTACTCAACCACCGACTCCAGTCAAGCGAGTCTCCCTTTATCTCCTATCCACACCCCACCTCCAGCATGTACCTGGCTCAGTCCGACCTACTTCAGACCTCTTAATAAGATGCCTCACCAAAATGTCCTTTTTTTCTCCAGCAAATGGTTACTGAATTTTATAACGGAATAGGTCCTTGGTTGAGACTTTTTCCTTCCTTAAAAAAAGACATTTGTTGAGCACTTACCATTTCTGCACGGAGATAAGAGACATAATCCCTACCCTGAAGGAGTGCTCAGGCTGGTGGAGGCAATGGACAAGTGAACAGAACATTGTGATTGTGAGCAATAGAAATGCTACCCTCAAAGAAGCGCCGAGTACTCCAGGAATATCTGGAGGGACCCCTAATTCAAAGAGGGAGACTTCAGCCTCTTTCCTCTTGACCTCCCTTAGAGCCATTCCCCAGATGTAGTCAGAGTGAGCTTTTTAAAACATGAATGAAAACAGGTCATTCCTCTGATTAGCAAACGTCAGGGACTTGGTATGCATTCAAACAAAACCCAAACTCACTGCCTGGGCACACAGTCACACAAGATCTGGCCCTGCCCACCTCTGCACCTCCACCTCCTTCACCCTCCATCGCCCACCAAATTCCAACTCCATTACTAACCTGCTTTCAGTTCCTAGAACGCACCAGGTTCTCCTTTCCCGCACAGAACCTTCCTACATACTCATTCCCTTTTGCTCCTCCTGCCTGAAATCCTGCCCGAATCCTCTCAGTGACTCCCTACAGCATCACTTGGCTTACCTGGCTAGCTCATTGTAATTTTTCAGGTATTGGCCTGTCACCTCCTCAGCCTTCTACTCATCCCACCCACCCATCCTTCCCCTATAGTCAGTTTCGTTGTTCTCTGGTTTTTCCCTTAAAGCAACTCCCATGATTTTTGCTATATATCTATCTGTGTATTTCCAGGTTTAGTGTTTGTCTTTGCAAACAAATGCTGTTAGCAAGTAGTATGTTAAAAGATAAACTGAAAAAAAAAAAAAAGATAAACTGAGGGACATTAAATTTTTGAACAGTTTATTTGAACAGCTATTGATTTGACTCAGGCAATGCTAAACCAAAGGTGAGCTGAGGTGCTCCACTGACAGAAGCTAGGGGACTTTTAGAGAGAAGACACAGAAACATAGCAAAGAAATTACCTGATTGACTATAATTTGAGTGCCTTATGTAGGAAAGCCTAGTTGGTTGGTTGTGATTTATTGTCCTGAAGTTTCAATTTCCTAACTTTTTTATTTAAATTCAATTTGTGAACATATAGTATAACAACCAGTGTTCATCCTTAATGCCCATCACCCAGTTATCTCATCCCCCACCCACCTCCCTTTCAGCAACCCTCACTGTTTCCCAGAGTTAAGAGTCTCTTATGGATTGTCTTCCTCTCTGATTTTTCCCCATTCAATTTCCCCTCTTTCCTTTATGGTCCCTCGCACTATTTATTATATTCCACATATGAATGAAGCCATATGTCTTCCTCCAATTGACTTATTTCACTCAGTATAATACCAATTTCCTAACCTTGAGGCTTTCATGAATTGACTCTGGCTTGGGTTTCAGTTTGCTTGTGTAGGCTGTCAAGACATTAGAGCCATTTTGGTCCAATGGCTGCCTTGTTCAATTACTTAAGAACAAAATAATATTTATTAGACAAAATCTTTATGAAAACAAGGATCTTGTGTGTTTTATACACAAAACGCCTAGGTCAGTCCTTTCACAGGGCTGACACTGGCTTAACAAATACCTGTTGAAAGAATGACTTCCTGAGGAGGTGACACCTGTGCGGAGTCCTGAAGGACAGGCCAGAGTTGTTTACCAAGGGAATGGCACTGCTGACATCTGGTGAAGCAAATGCGAAGATCTGGAAGCATGACCACACAAGAACCCTATGTTGCTGAGTACAGCTTGAGCATAACGTGCAAAAGGAAGAGTGGTGGGTGATGAGGCTGGAAATGCTTGCCAAGGAATATGGATACTCTCCTGTAGACCAGGAAGAGCTAGTGAATGGCTTTAAAGGGGGCAATAATATAGTCAAATTGCATTTTACAAAGATCACTTTGGAGAAAGGGTAAGACTAAAAAAAGGGAGGCTACTGTAGGTACCCGGGGGTGGATAACAAGGACCTGCAAAGCATGATTCAAGAGAGATTTGGAAAATCAGATGGGAATTAGGGATCAATTAGCTGTTGGGATGAGGAAAAAAGAAGAATCCAAGTGAGATAACACCCAGAGAGATTTCTGGCTGAGGCCAGGGGTTGAAGGGATACTATTAATTTTGGAGCACGGTCATAGAAATAATTTGGTTCTACTGTATTTCCTTCAGGGATGAAACAAAGATTCACACGCTTAATCCTACAATGATTTTCTCCTGCTCTGAACTCCTCCAGCATTTCTTTTTATAAACCGTACAACCTTCCTGAGCAGGATGGATTCATTCATAGCTATCAGGTCCCTGAAGGAAACAGATGGCACCCTCACGAGGAGTAATTGAGTACACTGAATATTTACAAAGGTGAGGGAGGGGAAAGAGAAGTCAACAGCAGTGAAACGCCACCAAGCTAGTAATGGCTCATGTGTTCACCAATAGGCCCAGCCCATTCCTGTCTCAGGGTCACTGCATTTGTTGCTTTCTCTGCTGGAAATGTTCTTTCCCCAAATACCTACATGGCTCACTTCATCACCTTCTTAACTCTTTACTAAGGTGTCACATTGGCCTGGACTATTGAAAATTGTTATAGGGCAAAACAAAATAAAACTTCTCCCCCTTTACCTCCTTTCTTTGTCTCCTAATCATTTATTACTACCTATCATATTACATGTTTTACATGTTTACCTTACATAGGATAAATGTAACACGATAAAAAATAAAAGTTTCTCAGGTGAAGTGACTTTGAGCAGAAACCTGAATGAAGTGAGACAGTAGGCCATAAAAATAACTGAGGAATGAATCAAAGGGGTGCAGGGGGTAGGGGGAGAACTGCACAGGCAAAGGCCCTAAGGTAGTATCTGTGTTCTAAAAACCAAAAGGGCCAATGTGGGTGGCCCTGAGTGAGTGAGGGTGACGGTCATTGAAGTTGGAGTGGATGAGGGCTGGGGTAGATCTTCATACCAAGAAACTGAACTTTATTCATTTTAATTAAAGTTAAATGGCTACATACCACTAGTGCTTACTACACTGGACAACATGGGTATATATATATATATATATCAACAATCAAAGACTTAGAATATTTGAATTAATTTTTTCCAAAGGTATGTTGTCGCTACATAAAACTTCACATTTACTCCTTTTTGCTTTCCCAAGAGATCTTGGTGCCCCAAAAGGATTTCTCTGGGAAACAGTTATTGCTAAGATATCTTCCATACTTAGACTATGATAGTAGGTGTTCTAAAGAGCTGAGACAAATACTCACATGATTGCGGGGGGTGGGGAGGGAGAAGAAAAAAAACTTTCAACTGAAATAGGCAAAAATTGTATTGTGACCTAAATTACAATCTTTTCTGTTTTTAAGTTTACAAAAAGCATCTTTACCTTTAGTATCTTGAAAAAAGTCTTTACTACAACCCTATCAGGTAGAGAAGATAGCCTTTAAGGTGAGAAATTTGAGGCAGAGCAAAGGTGAATGGACGCCCAAGAGCAAAAGACTATCAGTCTATGGCTCAAAGGTCTGGCTCTGGGTCTCATTGTCTCTCCCTGACAATGTGTGTTGGTCCTGACTTCTCTTAGCTTGTCCAAGACCTTTCCAAATGAGTCCCTGTGTTCTTTTAAACCAATTTACTAGTCCAATTTGAAAACCACACCCTCTTCAAACATTTCATTTGTCTAAATTATCTAAAGATTATTTTAATGAAACTTACATTTAAGAAGTTGTCAAAAGCATTTTATGGAGTTCTGTAACTAGCTAGCTATATAGTGTGCCTTAACTAATAAAAGGTCTGGTGATTTTTCTCTATTGATTTCCTGCTTCCAATTTTATTGATTTCTGCTCTAATTCTTGCTGTTTACATACATACACACACACACATATTTGAAGTAGGTTGAATTATTGTTCAAAATATTTGTGGCCCCAAGAAGGGTTACATTTCCTACCCCACAGACCACAGGCTTGGTCATGTGTCATTTTAGCCAAAGGTATGTTCTACTTCCAAACAGAAGGTTTAAGAGCCATCACTTCTTCCACTATCATCTGTTTCCTTTGCCATGAGAATAGCGGTGTCCCTGACAGGGACTACTTCAACCCGGATCCCAGAGTGAAGATGTAAAACAGAGATATGGTCAACCTGCAGCCAGCATGTAATATGGATAAGCCACTGACTTTACTATTGAAAGCCACTGAGATTTGTGGATTGTTTGTTACTGCAGCATATCCTAACCTAGGCTGCCTAATACAATATACAAAAGAGGCAACTGTTTGTTGTGTGTTGTTCAACAATTGTTCAGAATATAAATATTGCTCTTAAGACTCCCTCTTTTCATTATTAACATATCTTAAATCCTAAGTTCTCAACTACTAGGTTAAACTGCCTCTCCATGTCAGAGGCTTGCCCTGGAAGGAAACAGAATATAACCAATCTACAAACCATGAAGACATTGCCGTTACAACTTTGTCAGGCTAAGTTAGGGCTGGAGAAAGGAGTTTCGTGGTCTCAGGTTCACTCTGCATATTATAGCTTAATACTTATCCAGTGGTTACAGGCAAAGGGCTACCAATAAAGCTAATTATGAGGTTTAGCAGACACTGAACTAAAAAGTATTTTTGGCCCTTACTATTTTTCAAGCCAAGATAAAAAGCTTTTTTTCTACCATCTGCATGCATCCCCATCTCCCGATTCTCCTATCAAAGTGAGGATCTTTAATTCTTTTGGTTTTCTTCTCAGGAGACCTAAAGGAATCTCCAGAACATAGCCTAACAGAAACAACTCTGTAGTGGGCCCTAGTTAAAACCAATGCTTACCAAAAATGTGACAAACTTACTTGATCATAGAGATATATAAGAAAGCCTTATAACAATCCCAACTCCCCCTTCTTAGCAAGAACCACCACTCCAGTTCTTGCTCTCTGCTATGAATTAGGCATTGCCTCTAAGGCTCCCATGCAGCACACGTGAAGCAATATGTTAACATTAAAGCTCTTTGAAATAACTTGCTTTCTTTCATTTTGAAAATAATGTGCTCATAATACTAAACCAGGAAAATTAGTATAAGCATATTTAAAAAGATAAAATAATCATATCCACAATTCAGATATAAGCACTATTAAGGGTGCCTGGGTGGCTCAATCGGTTAAGCATCTGCCTTCTGCTCAGGTCATGAGCTCAGGGTCCTGGGATCAAGCCCTGTGCCAGCGAGTCTGCTTCTCCCTCTGCCTCTGTGCTCTCTCTCCCTTTCTCTCTCTCTCAAACTAAAAATAAAATATTTTAAAAAATAAAATAAAAATATAAAATGTCGATGCATTTCCTTCCTGCCTTTGCTTCTTTGCATATGGTTCTCTTAACTGGGATCATATTTTATATAATTCACATTGTCATCTAACATTATAGTCACAATATGTCCCATAGGCTTAAAAAGTTCTATTCCACTATATAGATATCACAATGTATCTAGCTATTCCCTTCTTCTTGAACATTTTAATTAATGTTATAAATAAATAAATAAATAAATAAATAAATAAATAAATAAATAAATAGCAACTTGGTATACAAATCTTTGTTCACATTTTCTTTTTTTTTTTTTTTCACTTTCTAGTATTCATTCATTATTTATTTAGGGTAGTTTTTTTCTTAATGGAATCACTGAGTTAAAGTCTATGTAATTCCTTTCTCAAACCCTAACTTAGCCTAACAAAGATGTAATGGCAATGTCTTCATGGTTCTAAGGCTTTTGATGTACATTGTACTAAGCGCTTCCAAACCCAGATAACAAGAAATCCTGCCCTGGCCCCATACATCAGAAGGCCACCAATGTCAAACATAGACACAAACACACACACAGTCTACATTTACTAAAGAATACATGGATACCAGAATCAATCAGCATTCGGGACCCAGCCTTATCCACAACCCTAAACATCCACTTTCAGGAATAAGACTATGCAAGCCCCAGGGACACACTGCATCACCTCTTTTGCCAGATGTCCTTAAACATAAAGGAACTGCATCTGAATACCTGTAAGATTTATGAGTGATGCCACTGCCACATCAGAGATAGACACTTCTCTTCAGGGATAGAAAACACATAGGTAAGAGAAAGATACATTAACCTGACAAGACTTTCCTGTCAACACCAATGCAATAACTTCTTAGTAAAGAAAGTATCATGTGCTAGTGATACTATGTGCCTATCTTCCAGCTTCCCTTATGCCAAATGCACAGCTCCTGACACACTCATGAGTTTGTGCTCTGTCTGCACTTTGAGGAGGAGCACTTTGCAATATTAATCAATTTATATTACTCTTAAATTTGAGTCTATGCAGGTAAAGATATAACATGTGCAATACTGGATAACAATTCTTTAGCAACTTCATGGACATTGACATTGAACAATTTAGAGTAGCTTTATTTTCATAAAAACATTTACTAATATTTCATTAAATATTTAAAATTAAACTAAAATTTATCTAAATAAGTCTTATCCAAAATTCTGATAGTCATGGGCACCTGGGTGGCTTAGTCGGCTAAGCCCAGCTCTTGGTTTCAGTTCAGATCATGATTTTGGGGTGGTGAGATCAAGTCCCACATCAACTACGTGCTGAGTGGGCATCCTGCTTGAGATTCTCTCTCTCCCTCTCCCTCTCACCCTCCCCCTCCTCACACTTGTTCGCACTCTCTCTCTCAAATAATCTTTGAAAAAAAAAAATAAAATTCTGATACTCATTATCTTTCATTTTCCCTTTTAATTTTATTTTTTTAAGATTTTATTTATTCATTTGACAGAGAAAGAAAGTGTGAGTAGGGCGAGGGGCAGAGGGATAAGCAGACACCCCGCTGAGCTTGATTCCAGAACCCTGAGATCATGACCTGAGCCAAAGTCAGATGCTTAACTGACTGAGCTACCCGAGTGCTCCACCTTTTAATTTTAAAATAATTCTGAATATTTTAGAAGGAAAATAACTTTTTAAAAATATATATAATACATAGCTTTAATTTAACATTTATTTAATTTAATTTACATGTGTAATGGGGATTGCTTCCAGATGTATATCCTTTGAATACAATTACATATTTTAATTTTCTAGATAAATGGCCTATGAGCTTCTATTTATACTTTTGGCCCAGGCTCCCAAATGTCAGAGATAGGCCTATAGCGATTGACAGATTGCTCTCTACCCACAACATGTGAACACACATTTTCCCACAAAAGCTTTAAATCTTACTTCTGATAATTCTTAGTGATTAAGTAAAATTTTTCATTTCCATTGCTTTGATTACTAGTGAAGGTGATCTTTCCAAATAAATGTTAACTAGTCACTTATAACTTCTCCTGAGGTAATTTATCTCTTCTTTCACTTGGCCTACTTTACACTTGATTTTAACCAAAAGGCCAAGAAGCGATACACTTGGCCCACTTTAAATTTAAGGCATTAACATTTTTCTGACTGATTTGTGTGAGCACATTACATATTAAAGATACTCACCCTTAGTCATACTTCTTGCAAATATTCCCCAAATTATTGATTATTTTAAGTGTTTGATTATATTTTTGTATACACAAAATTCTAATTTGTGTATAGTTATATCTATCCATATTTTCTTTTGTGATTTCTCTTACAGATTTTATGTTTCAAATACCCTTTCCCACTCAGATAAATATTAATCTTAATTTTCTTCTAGTATTTTCACTTTTTAAACACAATCTACTAATGCACCTGGAAGTTATTTGGGCTTGACATAAGGTCTGATTTGCATTAATTTTTTTCCATATAGCTATCTAAATTTCCACAAAAAAATGAGAGAATCTAATCTCTCTCAATGACTTGCAGCATTTCCTTTATTGCATGTTGACTTTTAGAGTTTGCTTCCACAAAAATATATATTTTCCTCCATTCATCTCTGAGTCTATTCTTGAGCCACATTAACTAATTATTGCAGAGATATAATATTCTAAAGTTCTCAGAAGATTATCCCTTTGCTTTCCATTAATCTTCTTTTCACACTTTCTCCCATTCTCATCTTTCTATTCTTGCAGGTGATGTTTGGAAGGAATCATTCCTCAACTTGCTGGGCTACCCCAACCGAAAGAAAAACTGAAACCAGAGACTACCTGGTATAGGTATGGGAGAGGGTAATCGCTAAAAATAATTCTAAGTCTATTTAGTACCAGCTGCCCATTTACTCCAAGTTTACTTCTAATTCTAAAATCAGTCTCTACTGATACTGTCAGTATCCACAACTCTTTTGTTATGCATTGGAAAGAGCATAGCTTGTGGTCAATGGACTGCCACATGGTATGGACCACTACATGCTATGGGCCACCACGTGGTACGGATTACCACATTGACCTTAGACAAACTATCTAACTTCTCTGAACCTCAGCTTCAGTATCTGGAAGTAGAAGTGGGTAAAGCCAACCTCACGGAACTGTTGGGAAAATGAAAAGATCATGTAGGTAAAGCAGCCAGCATGGGGCCTGGCATATGGTGAGTGCTCTTGAAATGTGAGCTTCCTTCCTTTTTAGCATTCTTGCTATGCTACTCCTAGAGCATGCTCCTAGTCTTTCTCTGTACCTTTCAGGGCATTTGGGTCTTTTCAAAAATAGATTCTGCTGTGGTTTAAATGGATACATCCCCCAAAATTCATATGCTGAATTCCTAATACCTAATGTTATGGTTGTAGGAGGTGGGGCCTTGGGAAGGTGATTAGGTCATGAGAGAAGAGCCCCCCTGAATGGAATTCGTACCTTTAATAAAGAAGCCCCAGAGAGCTGCTTGCCCACCTTCTGCCATGTGAGAACATAATGAGATGTCGCCATTCTGCAACCCAGAAGAGGACCTTCATCTACAACCAACCAGGCTTGATGGGTGAACTTGAACTTGAACTTCCCACCACCATAACCCGAAGAGGTAAATTTCTGTGATTCATAAGCCACCCAGTCCATGTTATCTGTTACAGCAGCTGAACAGACTGACAGATTCCAGGATTGATTCCTCAGAGCACTCAAGAATGTCATGTGGACTGACCTCTGAGCTATCTGTAGGATTAAAGAAAAAAGTCAACTTTCAGTTTTTGTGGAGTCCTGAGGCACCCTCTTTGTTTCACTGTCAGGGACATTCGGCCAAGTTCTTGCCTACAAAGATCCTTCTGCCAGATGCAGGGAAGTATGAATATTTTCAATGATTCAAGCCAGTGTGTCAACATGTTCTTCAAATCTCTCTACATGCACATATACTTTTTAATTATTAACAAGATGGATCATCCTCAGCCAGGGAGAGAAAGTAACTACCCTGAATGAATATCCCAGAACTGACCCTACCTCAGAACAGTTTCCTTTTTCCATGAGGGATATTATTCCAACCCAACCTTGGCACAAGCCCACATCCTGTTCCAGAACAGCCACAGCACACTCAGCCTTGACCCAAGCTGTGTTGTCCGCTTGTTACCTTGGAGCTGCCCTCCACGCTGGCCCCATCTCCCTCATCCAGGCCTGCTCTAGCACTTCCTTCTCAGCAAGACTGTGAGTAAATGGTTTCTGCCTCTGTGGTATAATAAAATTTTTTTAATTTAAAAAAATTTTTTTAATTTATTTTTGTCCCTGATTCTTAGCATAGAGCTCCTAAAATCCTTGGAATCTACTGTCTTTTGTGTGCTCATGAGATGACTCACAAAGGGGGGGCCTGGTCACCAGAAAAACCAACCACATGATTAGAGGGTTAGAACTTTCAATCCCCTCCCTCCCACCAACCTCCAGGGAGGAGAGAAGGCTGGTGATGAAATTCAATCACCCATGGCCAATGATTTAATCAATCATGCCCATGTAACAAAACTTTCATAAAAATCCCTAAATGAGAGAGTTCAAGTAGCTTCTGGGTTGGTGAGCACACCAATGTGGTGGGAGGCTGGTGCATTTGGAGAGGGCATGGAAGCTTGGCAACCCTTATCCCATACCTTGCCATATGCATCTCTTTCATTTGGCTCTTTTGAGTTGTACCCCTTATAATAAACTGTAATAATAAGTAGAGCACTTTCCTGAGTTCTGTGAGTTATATGGTGAATTATCAAAGTTGGGGGAGGGGTGGTCATGGGAATCCTCAAATATGTAGTTGGCTGGGCAGAAATGTGGGTCACCTGGGTACCCTACTTGCAGCTGGCACCTGAAGCAGGGTTAGTCTTTGGGACTAGGCCCTTTAATTTGTGGGATTTGACACTAATTCCAAGTATATGGTATCCAAATTGAACTGAATTGGACACCTACTTGGTGTCAGAGTATTGGAGAACTGGTGTAAAAAAATGACACATATTTGTTGTCAGAAGTGGTGTCAGAAAACATCACACACTCCCAAACTCTCTACCCCAACCCCTGCACCCCAAGTACCATCTAACCTTAACTGTGTTCCTTGGATCCCCAAAAGTACTCCAAGAATTCCATGAATCTTAAATCTAAAACAGGCCCTAAGCTATGAAACTGTCCCTTTCTCCTCTCATCTCCCCTGCCCACCACCACAAGAAATGTCTATATTCTAGGTCTTGGGCCTTTCCATGTCTGTGCCTTTGACCACCTGGAATGTTTGCCTTCTTTTCCTATAAATTTGAAATCCAGCTCAAATGCTTTCTTAAGTCTTACCACATCCCTCCATCAAATGTCATCTTTCTCTACTTTGGAATAATTAATCTCTACCTCTATCTATATGCTTTAAAGACATGTCACTTTCTATCTTATGGTACAGTTTTCTGATGTTCATCATTCATTTTCCCTACTAGACTATAAACCCTTTGCTAACAAGGAACTCACACCCAAGTCAGAGAGATATATTGTGATCCTGTCTTGAATTACCTTTGTATTCACAACCTGGTTTGGTGTTTGGCTCTTAGTACTCACAGAGTAATTTCATGAATGAGGCAAACTCCAAAGTGCTATATGAAACTATCAGCCTCAAGAGAATGATCACGGAACATGTGCAAAATCTGAAGTAAAAGGTCTGTTCTTTTCTACACATGAGACTTGTATCAGTCAGGGTTCTCCAGAGAAGCAGAACCAATAAGATATATATATAGAGAGAGAGACAGAGAGATGTAAGAAGAGATTTATTTTAGGAATTAGTTTACTTGATTATGCAGGCCAAGATGTCCCAAGATGTACCCCCCACTAGGAGTGGGGAATGTAATTCAGTCCAGGTCTAAAGGCTAAGAATCAGGGAAACAATGGCATAAGTCCCAGTCTGAGTCCAAAAACCCAAAAGCACCTATATCTGAATGAAGGAGAATTAAACATCTCAGCTCAAAGAGCAAATATGCCCTTCCTCTGTCTTTTTGTTTTATTGCCCTCAGTGCTTTGGGTGATGCCCACCTGCATTCATGACAGCAATTTTCATTCATCAGTCTACTGATTCAAATGCTAATCTCTTCATGAAATACCCTCACAGACACACCCAAAAATAATGTTTTACCAGCTTACACTGGTATTCCTTAGCCCAATCAAGTTGAAACATAAAATTAACCATCATAGGGCTCATGGAGAAGGAAATCAAACCTATTCTACTATGCTTACTACTCAATTTATTTTTTGCCCAGAATTTTGGTTCAAGACCAAAGAAACTGGAATCTGAATCAACATGCAAAGAATAAAAGAAATCACTAAGGTCTTTCCTCCTAGTAAGATGATTATTGCTTTTCTGTCATTTGCTCCTAAACCTCAAAAGCTTCAGGCCAGGTGGAATTCTAAGAGCAAATATAAAGTGTTTTTTTGAACCTGCAAACCACAAACCAACTTGTGTGGTTAGACAACCTCCAATATCAATTATCTGATGATTTGGGAAGCAGTGAAAACTGTTTCACCAATATTTGGTGACTTATACTTTCCAAAAGTTACAAATAGAAAATGTGCATGCTTTCAAGCAATGAAATGTAGCAAATACCACCATACCCATCATCCCTGAAGACTGAACATGATCCCCTTCTCTCTCCTTATGGAGAACTATCACAGCTCCAGGGAAATGTTTTTCCCCTAAACTCAACAGCTGATGAGAAGCTCTGAAGAAGAGAAACAAGAAAGGAACCAAAAGGAAGACCTGAACACTGATCTACATTAAACTGACTCAACTAAATAAATGGTGAGACTCACCTGTTATACTTACTTCACTATGCAGGGGATGCTTCCATTTTATTGCTGTAGTAAATTCAAACCAGAAAGCAACATAATACTGGCATTTCAATCAAGAAGTCTCAGATAAATACACATGCACACACATGCAAGCACACAGTCTTACATGCATATTCCCTGCCCAACCCACTCAGCTCTGTGTGTTGAAAGCTTTATGAAAGAAAGCCTGGAGGACATCCAGAGATTGCTGACAAGATTCAAAGGGATGGCATTTTACAAATCCTTATAAAAGAACTGGGAGCCCTTGCCAATGGGAATTTGAAATATGTTCCTTTGCTCCTTTGGTGGTACAGAAGAAAAAAGCCATAAACAACTAGCCAAGAATATACATTCCCACAGAACACATCACCCTCAAGCTAAGTGCCCACTGTCCTCTCTTCTATAAGCACTAGGAATCAGTGATGTTACTGAGATAATACAGACCTGCGTGGCACTTTCAATCCCTTGGCAAATTATGGAACAGGGCTATGTCACTTTAGCTACTGAAATAAGGAAGTAGACTGACACTACCAAATAAGCATGTGCAGTGCAGGGGTAAAAGAAATGGGGCGATATTTCAAGTCCTTGGGAAGTGACAAATTTTATGTTAAGCCACATCTGCAGGGCACCATATGATATTTCTTCAAGGTACAGGCATTGCATGAAGGTAAACTATGCTGTGCACATTGGTAAGCTGTTTATATTCCATCAGCTTTCTTGCCAGAGGAAAGTAATAGGGGTTCTTTGTATATATGCCAGATGAATTTTATTACAGAAGCCACAACTCATTTCTAAAAAAAATATTAAATCATCAGCTTTTTAATGAAATGGAATTGTCTGCACTGATCTTCCACATAAAAGATGCTCTTTCATAGAAAATGACTGTCCCAGAATAGGAGAATTAATTCAACCACGGGCTTCAGAAGTTGTAGAAAGGCAAGAAAACCAGTATTTATTGATCAAAATGCCAGGTACTGAGCAGGTACTTGCTGTGTGACTTCGCTAATATCAATCTATAAGACAAGAACGATTACTCCCATATCAGGGATGAGAAAATTCCAAGAGGTCAGATCACTTGCCCAGAGACACAATGCTAAGAATTGATAGAAACAAGATTTGAAAATCTAGGTCTTACTAAAACCTAAGCTCATTCAAATGCCATATGTTAATTCCTGACCTGGACAAAGTTAGCCTAGATAATCTTGCCCTGGCTTTTCAAGCCAAAATTAAATATAAGTAAGTCACCTGTAGTAAGTAGGTCACCTGTCAACCTATAGGTGCTAATGCCCATATATGTTGGGTAATTGGTGGCATGCACTGTACATCTCATGCATATATATGATATGCCCTAATATAATCGCTGTTAGCAAAACATAAGGCTCGCTGGTCAAAAATACAGTCAAAACTTTTTTTAAAAGACTTTATTTGAGAGAAAAAGAGCATAAACTGGGGGAGGGTAAAGGGGAAGGGAGAGAAAGAGGGAAAGAATCTCAAGCAGAGTCTGCACTGAGCATAGAGCTCAACTTGGGGCTCAATTTCATGACCTTGAGATCCTGACCTGAGCTGAAACCAAGAGTCAGACACTTAACTGACTGAGCCACCAACGCACCCCAAAATAATTTGTTTAAAAGAGCAAATTGGGAAGCTAAGGATCATTGAATTCATGCTTATATTTATTCATTCAACAAATATTTATTGAGTACCTAAGACTATGCACTGCTCTAGTCCCTGGGGATATGGCAGTAAACAAATCATATAGCATTTCTAGTCTTATAGATCTTACATTCTAATGGTGAGGATAGGTAATAAATAATATCTTTACTATGGAGAAACTTGGCAAACACTACCTTAATCAAATACGGAAGGTTAACATCACCAATAATGTGTGGATGTCATTTATGCCCTGATATGATGTGATAAAAAGGGCATTTAACCTCTGTGGTACTCTTTCAAAACTCCAGTTATGAGAAAACATCAAGGAAACTCATTTGGGGGCATTCTATATGATATGTAGCCAGTACTCCACAGGGCTGTCAAGGTCATAAGAAACAAGTAAATTTATACACATATGGAAACTAAACACACTCCTGAACAACCGATGGGTCAAAGAAGAAATCAAGAGGGAAATCAAAAACATCTCTAAACTAATGAAAATGAGAACAAATATGCCAAAATAGCACACGAAAAGGATTATACACCATGATTAAGTGAGATTTCTCTCTGGGATTCAAGGATGGTTGAACATACACAAATCAATAAATGTGATACACCACATTAATAGAATGAAAAATAAAGATCATATGATCATCTCAACAGATGCAGAAAAAGTATTTGGCAAAATACAAAACCTTTCATGTTTAAAAAAAAGAACCTCAGCAAATTGGATATATAAGAAACATAACTCAACACAGTAAAGGTCATATACAACAAATTCACAGCTAACATCATACTCAACAATGAAAGGTTGAAAGCTTTCTCTCTAAGATCAGGAACAAGGCAAGGGTGCCCACCATCACCACTCTTACTCAACATAGTACTAGAAGTCCTAGCTACAGCAATCAGACAAAATTAAAAAATTAAAGGCATTTAAATTGGAAAAGAAGAATTAAAACTGTTTTTATTTGCAGATGATATATTCTTATATAGAGAAAATCCTAAAGCTGCAACAAAAAAAAAACTACTGCAACTAATCAGTGCATTAAGTAAAGTTGCAGGATATAAAAATCAACATACAAAAATCAGCTGCATTTCTCTGTACAATGAAATACCTTAAAAAGAAATAAAGAAAACAATCCCATTCACAATAGCATCAAAGACAATACTTAGGAATAAATTTAACCAAGGAAGGGGATACCTGGGTGGCCCAGTTTGTTAAGCGTCTGACTCTGGTTTTGGCTCAGGTCATGATCTCAGAATTGTGAGATCAAGCTCCATCTTGGGCTCCATGCTCAGCACAAAGTCTGCTTTAGATTATTTCCCCTCCCTCTCTCCCACCTCTGCATCTCTCCCCACTCTCTCTCTAATAAATAAATAAAATCTTTTTTAAAAATTAACCAAAGAAGTGAAAGATCTGTGTAATCAAAACTGTAAGATTTTGATAAATGAAATTGAAAGCTCAAACAAATAGAAAGATGACCGACGTTCATGGACTGGAAATTAATATTATTAAAATGTTGATACCTCCCCAAAGCCATCCATAGTTTCAAGGCAAGAGAAGTGTTGGCTAGGATGTAGAGAGAAGGGAACCCTTGTGCACTGTTGGTGAGAATGTAAATTGGTTCATCCACTATAGAGGAACAGCATAGAGGTTCCTCAAAAAACTAAAAGTAGAACTATGATAAGATTCTGCAATCCCACCTCTGGGTATACATACAAAGGAAAGGAAAGCAGAATATCAAATAAATACCTGCATTCCCATGTTTATTGGAATATTATACACAATAGCCAAGATACAGAAACAACCTAAGTATCCATAATCCATAAATAATTATATATGAATATATATTATTCAGCCATGAGAAAGAAGGAACTCCTGTTATATGTGACAACATGAATGGACCTTGAAAGCATTATCATAAGTGAAATAAGTCAGACAGAGAAAGACAAATACCCTGTGACACCATTAATATGTGGAATCTAAAAAAGCTGAACTTTTAGAAATACAGAATAGAATGGTGGTTTACCAGGGGTTGGAGATGGGCAAGACCAGGAAGCCTAAGGTTCACGGTGCATGCCAAAATCAAGTAAATATACAAAATTTGAAATAAATATTAAAAATATGGTTATAAAATCTAAAGGAAAAGTTTTTAAAAATCAGTGAAAAATGATATTTTTAATTGTAACTTTCTGTATCTTCTCTAGCCTACCCTACTTTTCTCCTATACCAACCTAATCTTTTTTTTTTAAAGATTTTTATTTATTTGTTCATAGAGACACAGAGAGAGAGAGGGGCAGAGGAATAGGCAGAGGGAGAAGCAGGCTCCATGCAGGGAGCCCGACATGGGACTCGATCCAGGGTCCCCAGGATCACACCCCGGGGTGCAGGCGGTGCAAAACTGCTGTGCCACTGGGGCTGCCCTGTACCAACCTAATCTTAATTATTATTTAGTCTGGACTTCTAGACACAGTTTATTACTACAATAACTGCAACGTGGAACTGCTTAGAATATAGTGTTTGAAGAATTTTTAATGAAATTCCTTCATTTATTTAATTTTTATGGAGGATTATACCAGGCAAAAAGGATAAAATAGTTAACTAGGACACAGTCTCTGCCTCAAAGACTGCTTATTAGTCTAGTGGGGCATGCAGACTATTAGGCCTTTATAATATAAGGTGGTAAAGACTGTAACACATGGAAGAAGGACATGTGTTAAATACACAAGGCTTGGACACAGGGCAGCCCTGGTGGCCCAGCAGTTTGGCGCCGCCTTCAGCCCGGGGTGTGATCCTGGAGGCCCCGGGATCAAGTCTCGCTTTGGGCTCTCTGCATGGAGCCTGCTTCTCTCCCTCTCCCTCTGCCTGTATCTCTGCCTCTGTCTCTGTCTGTCATGAATAAATAAATAAAATCTTAAAAAAAAAAGACTTGGACACAAATTTATGACATGATGAATGAGTGGATGCGGCAGCCATTCAATGAGCTGCAATGCCTCTCAAACGCTATTCAGCAGATAAATCACCTGAAGATGCAGATTCAGATCCAATGGGCCTGGGATGAGACCAGGAACTCTGCATTTCTAATAACTCCCAGGTGATGCTGATGCTACAAGTGCCTGCAGCGCAGTTTGAGCAAGGACATAGAAAACATAAAAGCAGGAAGAACATGGAAAGAAAAAAAGAGATAAAACCAGATGTAATGCATTGAAATCCATATGGTAAATTTAAGTGGTGATCTCTTCCTGTAGACAGACACATGAGTCTGACACACAGAGAAGAGCTGGACTGGAAGCAGAGGTCTGAGTCACCAGTAAAAATATTGTGGAAGTTGCCCCCACCCCCTCATTCCCATTTTATATTATTTTTTCTCCTTCCCATTTTAAATGGAATAATGGAGTTGGAAGCCAGATGGCAGCGGGTTCAAAACTGAAAGGTATAGAGGTGGAGACACTGACCCCAAAAATTTAGTTGTAAAGAGAAAGAGAAGCACAGAGCAATAGCTAAAGGACAGTGCAGAGTTAAGATTTTTTAAGGTAAGACTGCCGTGAACGTGCTTAAACGGTATTAGACACAACTGTCCATCAACAGGCCATTAGGAAGATCAATTAGGATCTTGACATTTCCCTGACATTTCCACTTCATCCTAATAGTTAACGAACAGTCTATATTGGAACTAATAACTTTCCTTTTAGCTTTGACAGCTATTTTATAACTGGGGTGTCCTATAGACACAATAGCATAAAATAAAGAAGGCAACTCTGCCCAGGATCCAAATTACTACCTACTAGCCTTATTCTAGAAGCCATATATTGAATGCTTTCCTATCATTTTCACCAACAATTTTATTTTTCATATTACTATCACATATGGTATTATATTTTATATGCCCTCAGAGCAAACCTGACATAAGCAATTAAAAGACAGCACCCAGAGGTGCTTTGGTGGCTCAGTTGGTTAAGGGTAGGACTCTTGGTGTCAGTTCAGGTCTTGATCTCAGGTCATAGGTTCAAGCCCATGTTGGAGCCTACTTAAAAAAAAAAAAAATGGCAGCCAAGGACTTAATCACTGAATACCACTGAGAATTGTAGAACATAATATGAAAGTTTAGAAAGGACAAGGAAAAGTAGAAAACTACTTCACTAGGCATATGGAAATTAGGAGTTCTGCTAGCTGGCTGCCAGAGACTTAATGATTAAAGCCAATACGCTAGAAACCCAGAACAGAAACTGAGAAAAGGTCTGTGCCTTCTTAGAGTTTATTATACCAACTACAAAACAGCAGTTTGCAAAGGCACAAATAAAGTGTGGAGGACTGAGATAAAGAATGAAACTTAGCAAGAGATGGGGAATAGAAGGACATAAAAAAGAATTGTTGAAGGCTTTGAAAGAAAAGACAAGGATGAACGATAAGCAGAAGAATGGGAAAAGGATAGAGTGAATCCTAAAGGTTGACCTCATCACAGAGTATTTATATAAGAGATATGGAGCTGCAAGATAAGTTTGCTTAAATACTTTGAGTAAGTTCACATCATGACACCAAAATTTATGCAGGGGATGTCATTGTTATTTACAGTTCATTAAAAAAAATAAAGGAAAAGGATAGCTATTTTGGAAAAAATTGAATCACACACTTGAAAGGACCTTGAAAGATCATCTGGCTCTTGACAAAGGAGTACAGCTGTCAGCCTCCAGATGTTAGCACCTACAGCCTCTGTCTCAGACTTCTAGCCAAGGTCATACTCCTCCAGGGCATCGCTTGGCCAGTAACTGAGCACTGCAGGGCTACCAAAGTCTGGCCCTGTGCACCTAACAAAAGACTCTGCTGTGCTCTCTGCTCCTGGGCTCCCTTTTACGTTGTCCAGGACTCTCTGAGACCTACCCTGTGAACTTCCTATCATAGGGATCAGATGAGCGTCCCTTTGCGTAGGTTTTCTCTGCCTAATCATGCCTCCTCAGCTTTTACCTTCCACAGGCTATGTTCCCTATGTCCCAGGAAATTTCATGAACTCCTAACTCTACCTCCACAGCTGTTTCCTGATGGATATAACTAAAGCAAAGGACATATTCACAATTCACGTATCTGACAAAGGACAGAATACACAAAGAATCTTTGAAATAAAATAAGACAACCCAATTTTTTTTAGATGAACAAAGACTTCATTTAAAAAAATATGCAAATGGCAAACAAGCACAGAAAAAGATGTTCAATATCAAAAGACATTTGAAAAATGAAAAGTAAAAGCACAGATACCACTACACACCTATCAGAATAGCTAACATTATAAAGACTGACAATTCCAAGTGAGGAATTGGATGTGCAGTGACTGACATTTGCATACATTCCTGGTGGGAGTGTAAAATGGTACAATCACTTTGGAAATCAGTTTGGCAGTTTCTTAGAAAGTTAAACTTGTATTTACCATATGATTCAACAATTACCCTTCTAGACATTTACTTGAGAGAAATGAAAACTTGTACACAAAACAACTTGTTCAAAAATGCTTGTAGCAGCTTTATTTACAATAGCCAAAAACTGGAAATGATACAAACAATAAGTAAATGAACAAATTCTAGTATATCTATACCATGGAAAGAGTACTTAGCCCTTAAAAAGAACAACGTAAAAAAAAAAAAAAAAAAAAAAAAAAAAAAAAAAAACAACGTACTAGTACATGCAATCACATGGATGAATCTCAGAAAGACTGAGTCAAAGAAGCCAAATACTTAAGAGGACATGATGTATGATTCCATTTCTATGAGATTCTAAAACTGGCAAAACTAATCTTGGGTGATAGAAATTAAATCAGAGTTTGCCTCAAGGAGTGAGGAACTGACTGCAAAGAAGTATGAGGAAATTTCCTAGGGTGATGGAAATTTCTATACCTTGATTCAGTGGTGGTTACACAGGGGTATATATTTATCAAAACTCATCAAACCCTACACACAAAATGTATGCATATTACTACCTGTAAATTATACCTCAATAAAAATGATTTTTCAAAATGTATTCCTGGCATGTATAAATACTAAATAAACACTAAATACTAAACAAGCATATAAATACTATACCTAATAGTATCTGTTGGTATTGCAAGTGGAATATTTATCTCATTTACATTTAGATGATTATTGCTAGAAAATAAAGAGGCTGTTGGTCAGTTTATTTTTTTATAGCCAGTGGCCTTATCAAGTTCCCATATCCTATTGTTTTTAACAGAATTCCTCTGAGTTTCATATGCATATAATCATATAAACAGCACAAAGAAATAACTTCATCTTTTATTATCCAACATTTTATAGATTACCTCTCTTTCTGGATTTACTAGTCTTCAAAAGAACGTTGAATGGACTTTCTTTTCTCTACCTTAAAGGAAATATCTGAGTGTTCAGACTACTATTTGTACTTGGATTTTTCATAAAGTGTTTATCAATTTGTAGTTTCCTTCCATTTCATTTTATTTTGTTAAATTTCTTCAAATGACTTTGCAGCAAAGACAGTATAAGGCTCTTCTCCTTTAGATTGTTGATTCCAATGAAACATGCTTATAGATTTTCTAGTTTGCTTGCCTTGTAAAAAACACCCTGAATTACTCTTTTGATAGGGTACTGGATTCTCTTTTAAAGACATATTGACATATTCATAAGCTAACTTGAAATTTTTTTTTTATTTACTTATGATAGTCACAGAGAGAGGGAGAGAGAGAGAGGCAGAGACACAGGCAGAGGGAGAAGCAAGCTCCATGCACCGGGAGCCCGACGTGGGATTCGATCCCGGGTCTCCAGGATCGCGCCCTGGGCCAAAGGCAGGCGCTAAACCACTGCGCCACCCAGGGATCCCGAACTTGAGATTTTTTTTTATACTACATCATATTACTCTAAGGCTGGCTTCACAAAATGATTTAGGGAGATTCTTTTTCTTTGCCTAAGAGTAAAAAAATATTTAGTTATGCATTGTTGGTTTTTTTTATATTTATTTCCTTCAGGAGAGGTAGGGAAGGGTAAAGGGAGAAGAGAAAATCTAAAGCAGACTCCCCACTGTGTGTGGAGCCCGTCTTGGGGCTCGATTTTAAGACCCTGAGAACATGACCTGAGTCAGAGGCTTAACCAACTGAGCCGTCCAGGTGCTCCATCCATTGTTCTTTAAAGATTAAAATAGGGGATTCCTGGGTGGCACAGCGGTTTGGCGCCTGCCTTTGGCCCAGGGCACGATCCTGGAGACCCGGGATCGAATCCCACATCAGGCTCCCAGTGCATGGAGCCTGCTTCTCCCTCTGCCTGTGTCTCTGCCTCTCTCTCTCTCTCTCTCTCTCTCTCTGTGACTATCATGAATTTAAAAAAATAATAAAGATTAAAATAGATTTAATGGATTTACCTGTATGTCAAGTCTTTGCTATTTTTTAAAGTGGATATTTAACCTCTAATTTATCTAAGATAATCAGTCTCTTCATGTTTTGTTTATTGGGTCAGTTTTATTAGAAAGCCATTCAAGTCTCCCAGGTTTTCAAACGTGTGGCTCCCAAATTTTAGTTAGTATAGTACTTGAATTTATTTCTGTAACATTACTCTTTCCCATTTCTACCCTATATAACTTTTTTTTGTTTTTGTTTTTGTTTTTTAATGAAGTTCAGTTGGTAGAGTATGTGACAGTTGGTAGAGTATGTGACTCCTAATCTCAGAGTCGGGAGTTTGAACCCCATTTTGGTGTAGAGCTTATTTAAAAAAACACGAAGTAAAAAATAATACACATACACATTTGGGGCACCTGGCTGGCTCAGTTGATGGAGCACACAACTCGATCTCATAGTAGTCCGTTCAAGCCCCACATTGGGCATAAAACTTACTTAAAACAAACAAAAAAGGATTATCTATCTTCTTGGTTTCTTCAAAGAACCAGCTTTAGGATTTATTTATGTAAGTTTGGAGATTTTCTATTGTACTAATTTCAATTGATATTTTTATTGCTTCTCTTAGTAGCATTTTTGTTGCTAATTAAGATATATAACAAGTCTTTTTTTTTTTTAATTATACATTTAACCCTATAGAATTGCCTCTGTACAACTTTCATCTGCTCCCATGTTTTCTGGTGGGAAGTGCTCAGATTTTAATTGCTTATTGTATGTCATTTTAATTTTTATTTCCTTTTTGATCCAATTGTTATTTCCAAAGGTGGTTTTAGGGTGCCTGGGTGGCTCAGTTGGTTGGGCCTCTGCCTTTGGCTCAGGTCATGATCCCGGAGTCCAGGCTCAGGCTCCCTGCCAACCTGGAGTCTGCTCCTCCTCTGCCCCTCACTCTGCTGGTGCTCTCTCCATGTCTCTCAAATAAATAAAATCTTAAAAAAAAAAAAAAAAAAAAAGGTGATTCTCACACCTGGCTATTATAAATTATTGGAATTTATTTATTGTTGGATCATGATCAGAGAATATGACTTATAAAACGTCCGGGTTTTCAAGTTAAGGTATTTTATGTGGCCAACTATGGAGTATTCTTATACATAATTCCATGGACCAACCAAGTAAAAAATATATATGCATTATATACATAATATATATTGTATTCTGTATAATGTATTCAATATTATACACAATATATATTCCATATATATGTAGTAACTACTATATATAGTATGCATATATATGCAACATACATAAAATTAAAATTTTGCATGTAAATGCAAAATTCTGAGCATTTAAAATGATCACCTAAACCCCCCACTCTCCCTGACACACAGGCTCATGGTTCCCCTTTGCTCACTTTTTTTTTTTTTTTAAGATTTTATTTATTTATTCATGAGAGACAGAGAGAGAGAGGCAGAGACAGGAGGAGGGAGAAGCAGGCTCCTTGCAGGCAGCCCGACGCGGGCTGGATCCCAGGACCCCGGGGTCACGCCCTGGGCGGAAGGCAGGTGCTCCACCGCTGAGCTCCCCGGGCTGCCCAGCTCACTTATTTGTCTCACAGCATGTATCCCTTATGGTCTGGTAACAAACTACGTAATTCACCTATACCTTGCTTCTGGTTCATCCTGCCCCTTCCACCGGAACGTAAAGCGGAGGAGAGCTTCTAAGTCGGGTCTGTCCTTCCCTGACGTACCCCGAAAGCTGCAATGGTGCCTGGCGCCACAAAGTGCATCAAATAAATAAATCATCACCATCCCATCACCACGCAAAAAGATAAACGGCGGGCGGACAGCCCGGGGGGGCTCAGCAGTGGAGCACCTGCCTTTGGCCCAGGGCGTGACCCGGGGGTCCTGGGTTCGAGTCCCACGTCGGGCTCCCTGCATGGAGCCTGCTTCTCCGTCTGCCTGTGTCTCTGCCCCCTCTATCTCTCAAGAATAAATAAATAAATAATTTTTAAATGCATTAATTTGGGATGCCCGGGGGTTGCTCAGCGGTTTAGCACCTGCCTTCGCCCCAGGTCGTGACCCCCGTCTCGAGATCGAGTCCCGCATCGGGATCCCTGCGTGGAGCCTGCTCCTCCCTCTGCCTGTGTCTCTACCACTTTCTGTGTCTCAGGAATAAATAAATAAAATATTTAAAAAAAAAAAAAAAAAAGCTGAACGGCCGGAGCCCGGGTGTGGGTTCCGTCAGCCGGACGCATCGCAGCGCCCCCGCCCCGGGTGGGGACCAGGCGGCGCCGAGCCCCTGCAGGTGCACCAGGGCCGGCCTCCGCAGCCAGGCGGGCCGGCGGCGGGCCCCGAGACCCCGGGAGAAGCGCAGTCCAGGCGCCCCGCATGGATGGAGCTCGGGCTGGGCGCAGGAGCTACCTTTCCGGCCCTACAGTCCGGCGCCGCTGACGGTTAAGGCCCGTGGACGTCAACCCCCTAAGATGCGCAGCGGGGAGCTTCCCAGACACCGAGACCTCGGCCGGTCGTCGCGCATCCACTGAACCACCGCCAACGGCTCCACCCCGGCCCGAAGGTGCCCTCCGCGGAGGTCGGGTCGCACCCGCGCCGCGAGAGGACCGGGGGGCGCCGCACACGCCCGCGACCGCGCAGCAGCGACTCCCGCGCCGCGGCCCGACGCGACGTCACGCACGCATGCGCGGCAGCCCCCCGCCCCGACGCGCAGCCTTCGCCCCGCCCCTCGGACCGGAAGACGTTGCGGGCGCTTCCGGCGCCCGGCCGCCCAGCGGTTGCCTCGGTGATGTCGTGGGTTCAGAGGGCCCCGCTGGTCCGGGGTCCCGGAGAGGAAGGGGACGTGTTTGACGAGGAGGCGGACGAGTCTCTCCTGGTGCAGCGGGAATGGCGGAGCCACATGCAGAGACGAGTCAAAGTAAGGCTGCGCGGCGGGTGCGGGGGACACACGGCGGCTTGTGGAGAGAGGGGAGTGCGGGCGCGAGGGTGCAGGCCGCGGGGCCCGCGAGGGCTTCCCAGGGGGTTACCGAGGGGTTACCCGAAAGCGCGCGAGACCTCGGGGCGCGCTGGACGCTGGGAACGGACGCGAGCTAGGTGTGGGCCTGGCGGGGGTCGCCGTGCCGGGAGGTTCGCGGAGGCCCGACGGGCTGCTCGAACGGGTCACGAGCCCAACGTCGGGAGTGGTTACTTTTTTTTTTTTTTTTAATTTTATTTATTTATTTATAGAGACACACAGAGAGAGAAGCAGAGATACAAGCAGAGGGAGAAGCAGGCTCCGCGCAGGGAGCCGGACGCGGGACTCGATCCCGGGTCTCCAGGGTCACGCCCTGGACTGAAGGTGGCGCTAAACCGCTGAGCCCCCCGGGCTGCCCGGGAGTGGTTATTACTGGAGACACACGGGAAAGGTGAACCTACGAATGTCCAGGAGCAGGGATGCCCGGGGGGCTCAGCGGTGGAGCATCCGCCCTCAGCCCAGGGCGTGACCCCCGGGGTCCCCGGATCGAGTCCCCCTGCATGGAGCCTGCTTCTCCCTCTGCCTGTGTCTCTGCCTCTCTCTCTCTCTCTCTCTGTCTCTCTGTGTCTCTATCATGAATAAAATCATAAAAAAAATTAAAAGAAATAAGATCTTAAATAGTAATAATGATAAAAAGAAACGTCAAAGAGGAATAAAGGAAAGCTGCTGTGGAGTACCGTGGGGCTAGGTGAAGGAATACCAAAGTTGGCTGCTTTTTTATTTGCCGGTGTGCATTACCCTACTCTGCTTTGTCTCACTGTTCATTGAAACTAAGCTGAATGCCACGCCCTCAGTCTCCAGGTGGAGCAGTCGGAGCTGAGTTCACACGGCCAGGTCCACTTGCACCCAAGGCCTTTCCCAAGCAAAATATTGCCCGATTGCCCCTTGTTTGTTTCAGTGAAATGTTTGCTTAGCCCAACCACCACGTTACCAGTTTCAGAGACGCTTGATGTAAGGTCGGGGCCAGACCAGTGAGTCGCGACCGCCCTTGGAGTGCAGGACAGTATCCCCGCCCACAGGGAATTTGCCATTTATTTAAATTTAGATACCAGGCAAGATTTCTAAAACCACACTTTGCATCTTTTTTTACTCACCCAGTTTCCTCTTTCCCTCCTTGAGCTGATTATTGAAGACCTCTGATAACCTCTTTTCTGCCCTACCTTCTCACCCAACACCCATCAGTCAGTGTTGCCAAGGGGCCAGACATTAACTCTCTGTTTTCCTTCCTGTGAAGCCATTGTTAACACAGGGTTTTTAAAATCTGTATAAGAATCTATATTTTGGGACAGCCCGGGTGGCCCAGTGGTTTAGCGTCTGCCTTTGACCCAGGGCCTGATACTGGAGTCCCGGGATCAAGTCCCACGTCGGGCTCCCTGCATGGAGCCTGCTTCTCCCTCTGCCTGTGTCTGTGCCTCTCTCTCTCTCTCTCTCTGTGTGTGTGTGTGTCTCTCATGAATAAATAAAATATTTTTTTAAAAAAAATCTGTATTTTTAAATGTGTCAAGTAAGTCGACTCCAAAAGCAGGATATGCGAATAATAAGCCTTGCTGGGAAGCATAGTCTGCTCGGGTTGTGTGGCTGTGCCGTAGGTTGTAGAACCATTATGTTAAATAGTAAACAGCAGTAAAGGCCTATTTCATCAACATTCTAAATCGGTTCTATGGCTTTCTAGAAAAACTTAACAGTGGCTTGGTGTTAATTACAGCTGCAGTTTTCTTCATTACTTATTTTTAGGAAGGCTATAGAGATGGAATAGATGCTGGCAAAGCTGTTACTCTTCAACAAGGCTTCAATCAAGGTTATAAGGAAGGTGCAGAAATCATTATAAACTACGGACAACTCAGAGGAACACTGAGGTAATTTTTTAAACTTAAACGCTGAGTCATTTTAACCTCAGTACTCCTGGAGGCCTTTTATAAAAGTAGTATGTAAAAATAAAGTATTTAAACTAAAGTGCTTTTCCTAGTGTTAAATCCACAAAAGAGTACTATGGACCATAAAATAATACTGCCTTCAGAAAGTCATCTACCTGAACCATCAGTTCATCTAGTTTAATATATGTCAGGTGTTGTCTCTTACTGCAAAGAAATGATAGGAACGTGTATATTTTGTGCTGCCTGAACTACCACCGATTTGTATCTCAAAAGTAATTCAAAAGATCTTCAGGTTTTAAATAGAGCTTTTAATCTTGGACATGTGGTAGAGCACAATAAAACAGACTTCTAGATTAGAAGTACATGAGGAGAATTATATCTGGTCATAGAAAAATTATTCCATTTACTTGAGTGCTGAACACTGAATACCTGTCAAGATTCCATACTAATAATGGCACATATCAGAGCCAAGAGGTCAAATGGCAGAAGGAGCTAGGATAATGACATGCTTGTCATCTTGGAGGCTTTGTACCTTTCAAATTAGGAAAAAAACAAAACCATAAAATGGTTCGAAGAATCACTAGTTTTTAAAATTAGTTTTTAAAAAATTTTTAAAGTTATCAAAACAAATTCATTGAGGTTTTAGAAAATTCAACTGTCAGAAATCAGAATTTATAGTCTACAGTAGGAAAATGATCCAAGTATTCATTTTACGTAAATCTTTTATAAGCACAGAAAGTTTATTGCTAAATCTTTTATGTCAACTGATTACATTTTTAAAACATTACTTTTCAGGGCACTGGGTGGCTCGCTCAGTTAAGCATCCAGCTCTTGATTTCTGCTCAGGTCATGATCTCAGGGTCAGCACTGAGCACAGCCTGCTTAAGGTTTTCTCTCTCCCTTGTTCTCTGCCCTTCCCTCCACCTCTCTCTTCCTCTCTTTAAAAAAACAACAAACGGGATTACTTTCCACAACAATCATTATTTTATGTCGTGATTATCTGAACAATCTGAAATGGCAGAAAATAGAAGCCTTTTCTGTTCTAGAAAAATAATATCTATTAGGACTAGAAGCATTCTTACCTTCTTCAAGAAATGTATTAGCTCAACAAACAGTGATTACTCTCTAACAAAGTCGGGGAAAGAAAAGTTGCCTCAAAACTTTTTTCTACCCTTTAGTTTTGATGGCAAGTAACCATATGGTCTGAACAATTGTTTTCAACCTTGGCTGCACCTTGCTATCAGCTGGGAAGCTTTAAAAACTAATATCTCCAGAGATTCTGATTTCATTGGTCTGGAATATAATATAGGCTTTGATATGATATAGCCGCCCAGGTAATTCTAATGTACATTCCATGTCTGAGAATCACTGGTCCAGAAACTGTGTGATATCCCTGAAGGAGATACTGATTTCTGTGACCTCTTTCCCTGAGTAGCATCCCTCTTGAGCAGAAGCTATACACTCATAGAGAAAATCTAAAATCAAGAAAAGTGGATATGGAGTTGTGAAGGAGGCGTTAGGAATTATAAGCAATTTTTGTGATTACTTCTAGCTGTTTAATGTCTATCAAAAGATAATGTCTTTATATACTTTAAGATCCATTATTGCATCATTATTTTCCTGATTTTGGCTTGCATTATTGTTAATTCATTTTTGCATGGTATTATCTGGAAACATGTAGGGTTTAGCATCAAAAACTGGAAAAGCCTATGATTAATTTTTTTTCCTATTTAACTCTTGTTTATATTTTCATTCAGTGCTTTGCTCTCCTGGTGTCACCTTCATGATAATGGTTCGACTCTGATCAGTAAAATAAATAATCTTCTGGATGCAGTTGGCCAGTGTGAAGAGTATGTGCTCAAACATCTAAAATCAATCACTTCTCAGCCCCATGTTGTAGATTTATTGGACTCTATTCAGGATATGGACCTTTGTCATGTAGCTCCAACTGAGAAAAAGATGGATGAAGCTAAAGATGAAAGACTCTGTGAAAATAATGCTGAGCTTCACAAAAACTGTAGCAAGAGTCTTAGTGAGGCAGATTGTTCATCTTTAGAATGTTGTAGACTACAGGAGCATGCACATTCTGAAAACCCAAGCCTCGCTTGGATTTTAGAACAGACAGCCAGTTTAGTAAAACAGCTGGGAATATCACTTGACGTATTACAGCACCTCAAACAACTATAAAAATTTTCTTCACTTTTCTAATGAAAGTAGTGTTCAGAACATTTCTTAGAACATTTTATTTCTTAACAAACTAGCCAAAATTTGTACCGGTTTCTACGTTAAATACATACATCACTCGTAGGTAGGTTATCCTTCATGCAAGTTTGCAATGTCTTCAAAATTAACACTATTAAATGTAATAAGGGCTTGTTTCTTTGTCATTGGTAATTTTTATGTCATTTAAGATATGCTCAGAAACTGTAGTTGCCATTGTCATTTTCAAGCTTCTGATCAAAATCAGGCATTTTCGGATTCTTTAGCAGCAGTGAACAAGAATCACATTTTGTAAGGACCTAACCCTGCTTTCTGCTCTTGTCACCATCAGGTATCTTACCACCAACTAATCAGACCATAGTTACCATAAATAATCTAGTGGATAACATTGTAAATAGACATATAGAGATATAGAAATATATATATTGAAATCAAGAGGCTATAAGTGTAAGAAACTGAAGAAATGTTTATACTCATTAAAAACAAAATATTAAAATTCATTTCTGTTTTTGTTTTTGTTTTATTCTCAAGTAATCTCTACACCCAACATTGGGGTGGAGCTCACAACCCCGAGATCAAGAGTCACATGCTTCTCCAATTGAGCCAGCCAGGCTTCCCATAAAATTCATTTTAGTTTTACGTTAAAGGCAAGGACACACAGTTCCATGGAAAATAAAAAATATGTTTCATCCTAGAGTACCTGGTTTTTCCAAGTTTTAAGGAGTTGGTAGTGGTGTCCAACAACAATGTGCTGCGTTATTTCTAAACTGCAGTTTTCTCACATAGTCACATAGGAATAAACACCAAAACCACTGACTTCTATATTACCTTGTAGCGATATTCTTAGTCTAGCCTAGACAAAATTAGATTCAAGCTTTTGCTCCAGTACCTAAGCATATGAGATCAAAAAAAAATTTTCAGCACTCTTGGCTAAAATACAAAGTTGTATGAGGTGCCTTCAAGACCAGACCTTTTCTCTGAAACATAGATACACTAAGACAGAAAATCTGATAAAATCAAGAGATTAATAAAATATTCCGTGATCTCACAACCTCCTTTTAAGTTCACAGAACATTAAGAGGGGTGCCTGGCTGGTTCAGTTGGAGCATGCAACTCTTGATCTTGGGGTTGTGAGTTTGAGCCCCACTTTGGGTATAGAGATTGCTTAAAATATTTTTTTTTAAAAAAAAGGTTCACAGAACATTAAGAAATTAAAGCAACAAATTTGAAGTCAGAAGACCATATACTGGAGTGGCTGGCTGGCTTAACTGGAGAAGCATGTGGTTCTTGATCTTGGGGTCATGAGTTCGAGATGAGTTCGAGTTCCATGTTACATGTAGAGATTACTTAAAATCTTTTTTAAAAATCAAAAAGACCATATACTGTTTGAGGATTTCTAAAACATGTTGAAGGTATTAACATTTGACAGCTACTTAAAATGCTTAGGGGCGTCTGGATGGCTCAGCCTGTTGAGTGTCCAACTCTTGGTTTTGGCTCAGGTCATGCTTAGGGTCCTGGGATCAAGCCCTGTTTTGGCCTTCGTGCTTAGCAAGGAGTCTGCTTCAGGATTCCCTCTCCCTGTGCCCCACCCTCTCCCCCTGCACACACACCCTCTCTCTCTCTCTAAAAATATATATCTTTTGGGGCACTTGGGTGGCTCAGTTTGTTAAGCATCCATCTTCAGCCCAGGTCATGATCTCAGGGGTTCTAGGATTATGCCTCGCATCAGGCTCTCTGACAGGAGTCTGCTTCTCCCTCTGTCTCTCAAAATTTTAAAAAATAACAAATCTCTTTTTTTTTTAAGTGTTTATATCTCCCTACATGTAAATACCATTTCAGATATTTACTAATTTGTCTTGTTATATCTATATATATTTCCAATATTTATGAACCAGCCAAAATCTCAAATCTACATGGGATGTTATAAGCAGTTTCTAAAGTCTTGAAATACTATTATCTAATGATGCATCTCAAGAAAATTACCCTGAGTGAAAATTTGACAAGTGCAATATATCAAGATTTTTATCTGGGCTCACCCTACTAAGATTCTCTGAAGATAATACGCCTTGCCACCACTGATAACATGGTGTTGTTGTGTTCATAGAAAAGGAAATCAAGAGAATTAGCTGAGTTGATGAGACTGGTCGAAAACATCTCTTAAACTTGTTTTGCCTTCTAAAGAAGTTTCTGGACTGCAGAGGAATGTTAATGGTATGCCCGTTATGCCTGTCTAATGAACATGAGCCTCTGTACTAGAAGTAGCAAGAGCGAGGGAAAGAAAGCTTGCTTGCTGTGTGTCTTTTGTCCTGACTTGTATGCTATGGACCTGCCAGTTGTTGCCATGAAAAGACCCTAGATGATCATAAGGGTAAAGCAAGACTGCCCCAGGGTAGGCACAGCCAGAGTTCTAAGGCCCAGAACACATCCATGAAGTCTGAGTGATGTGGCCTCCTTACAAACAAATTTCACCTTAAATAATTTCTAGATGCTGAAATCCCTAGAGCCTTTTTGTTCATTTTAAGGGGAGGAAGAGTCCACAATACTTTGCTTTTTGGACATTACATTTGCTAGAGCTGCTGAGGCCACCAACATTTTTGTGATAGACAACAGGAAGTGGGCAGCTAAATATACCTACCTGTATTCTTATCTTGTTTATATCCTTAGCACTGCTTATTAAGTGCTTTTGTGGTAAACCAAAATAAAAGCCTTGAACCAAGTCCAAGTTGGGATTCTCACCCATCTTCAAATGAAAGTCAAAGCTTTGTGTTCCAGTCTAAGAGAGGTAGGTAGGTAGATACATACATACATATATACAGGAAAAGTCCTTAACCTATTTTTAAGATCCTACTAATTTCAAATAAAAATCTTAACCAATTTCACACCAGTGGATGAAGTAAATGTCATAGGCTGTGTTAACAAAGAACCAACCAGACTTCTGGCTCTGCAGAAATCCTCTGATCTCCATCTTGATGCTACTTGACCCATAGTCAGCCTTTCTTGCTTCTGCTGTCACTGCCTCTTCCCAAACTTAGCATAGGAGTCGGCTGTCGCTCTCAGACTGCTTTCTCCTTATTCACTCCTCAGCTTCAAACTGCTTTTTGCTAAGGTCACCGGTGGCCAAAGTCCCACAACTGGCCCTCCCTGACTTGTCTCCTCTGTCACTGGACATGGTGACCATCCCCTACTTTGCCAGTCCCTCCACTTGTCCTCTACAGCAGCACGTTTTCTTGTCCTGCTTACACTGTTCTCTCACTACTTCCCATCCTGCTAAGTCTCCCCTTCTCTGCCCGCCTGAGGATTCCACACCTTCATTCTTGGACGTCTTTTGGTTTTTATACTCTCACTTGTTCCCACGGTTTCAATTATATTGACTATCCTAAAGCTGATGCTCCAAACCCCATTCCTCTCCCAAGCTCTAGACCTGCAGTTCCAACTGCAATTTCTCACACCTGTCTCTTACCTAGCTAAAACTGTCTAAAACTGACCTCATTTCCATTTTCTCCCCCACACACACACCCAAACTGCATTGCCTTTTGCATTTGCAATCTTTTCATGTCATCTCTGTTCACTAAGAGCCAGGAATCTTTTTTTTAATTGAGACATAATTCATATATAACACTATATTAATTTTAGGTGGCCAGTTAATAATGATTCGATATTTGTATATGTTGCAAAGTGGTCACCACAATGAGCCTAATTAACATCCATCACCACAAATGGTTATGATTTTTTTCTCGTAATGAAAACTTTTGAGATCTACTCCCTTAGTAACTTTCAAATATACAATGCAGTATTATTAACTGTAGTCACCGTGCTACATATTATATCCCCATGACATTTATTTTATAAACCGGAAGTTTGTAAAAGCTAGAAACATTTAAGTCTTTCTCTGCTTTTCGTTTGCTTTCATACCCTACTTCCAATGGGGAGTTTATCCATCTTACTTTAAAACATGCCTTGAAGGACACCTGGGTGGCTCAGTTAAGCATCTGCCTCCTGCTCAGGTCATGATCCCAGCCAGGGTCCTGGGATTGAGCCTGGTGCTGAGCTCCCTCTTCAGCAGAGACTCTGCTTATCCCCCTCCCCTATGCTCTTTCTCTCTCAAATAAATAACTCTTTAAAAAAAACAAAACAAACAAAAAAAACACCTGAAATAATTCTGAGATCAGGCGTCTTGTGGGCTCTGTGCTGAGTGCGGAGTCCACTTGGGATTCTCTCTCCCTCTCCCTCTGCCCCCAAAATAAATCTTTGGAGAGAAAAAGGCAATATTTCTTACCAATTATTTAAAACTTCACTAATAGGGACGCCTGGGTGGCTCAGCAGTTAAGCACCTGCCTTCAGCCCAGGACATGATCCTGGAGTCCCAGGATCAAGTCTCACTTCAGGCTTACTGCATGGAGCCTGCTTCTCTCTCTAACTGTGTCCCTGCCTCTGTCTCACTCTGTGTCTCTCATGAATAAATAAAACTTTAAAAAATAATAAAACTGCACTAGTGAATAAAATTACAGTTAAATTTTTAAAAATACAAAATTATTTTTGGAGTAGTTTCAGCTATGAAGATTTAGAAAGGACAGAAAGAAACCACAAGAAAAAAAACTGCAATGAAAAAAATACTTGTTTCTAGCAGGATGCCCGATACATAATCTCTGCTAGCAGTAAAGGAGCTAGAGGAAATGGAAGACTGAGAAATAGCAAACAAATACGGTGTGCACTATTCTGAAAACTTTGCATATAATAGTTTGCTTATTTCTCACCATATCCCATGCAGCAGAGCTATTAATTATCCCCACCCTGGCGATGAGAAACTGGGGCCTTGAGAAAAAGTAACTCTTCAATTCCCCATTACTACATGGTCCAGGTGAGATTTAAAGCAAGGCAAAACTAGCTCTAGAGTTTGTTCTCAGGATAGATGTGTATCGAGTAGTAGCCCAGTAGCAGGGGCTGTGTTTAGTAGAGGGCCAGTGAACTGTATTTCCCCCTCACTGTTCATTTCTACTTTTCTGCATTTTTTAAATCTCCAGTTTGCAAGTATAACTTTTTAATAAAATGTCCATAATAATCAGCAGCTACAAAGAACAAAAAAAAAAAAAAATTACCAGAAGTTTGTTTGCTGTATATCTAGAAAAAGAAAAATACCATTCCCTCCTGGGAGGGAGAGAATCTGTATCATGCAGAGTGGTACAGCCAAGTGCCTTTTGCATATTCAGAAATTAAATTCTCCTGGGACCCCCCTAGGCATTCTACACTCCTCATGGAGAGGACAATTTGTGCCACCTCTTTTTGTGCTCATGCTCCTTTAGCTTTCATAAATTTCTACTCAACTTTCAGAAGCAGGGTGTGGGCTCACCGCTTACAAACACATGCTTTGCTACAGATGTGTCACAAAGAGCCGAGAGTCCTAGCCCCGCACCAAACGCCATTCCTCGCCCGATCTTTCCAAAAAGACGTTTCCACAAACCTACCTGTGATGGGCTCAGTGCTGCGGAAGTTGGGAAGGTGAATCCTCCGTTCTTCCCGGCGCGCCGAGCCCTTCTGGGATTCGCGGCTGCAGGAGCGGCGGTGGAGGGTCTGGATCCCGGGAATTCCGAGGAGCGGTGCGGCCGGCTGGCCGCGGGGTGGCGCTGCTGCACCCCGCCGTGTGCTGAGCCCGCGGCTCGGTCGCCCAGGTGAGGCAGGAGCCTAAGGGAACCCTCAAGCTGCGCCCCGCAGACCCGGGTCGTCCGGACGGGGCCATCCGGACAGGGGCATCCAGACGGGGGCATCCGGACGGGGTCATCCGGACGGGGCCATCCGGACAGGGGCATCCAGACGGGGGCATCCAGACGGGGTCATCCGGACGGGGGCATCCAGACGGGGGCATCCCGACGGGGCCATCCGGACAGGAGCATCCAGACGGGGCCATCCGGACGGGGCCATCCGGACAGGGGCATCCAGACGGGGCCATCCGGACAGGAGCATCCAGACGGGGCCATCCGGACGGGGCCATCCGGACAGGGGCATCCCGACGGGGCCATCCGGACAGGAGCATCCAGACGGGGCCATCCGGACGGGGCCATCCGGACAGGGGCATCCAGACGGGGCCATCCGGACAGGAGCATCCAGACGGGGGCATCCCGACGGGGCCATCCGGACGGGGGCATCCAGACAGGGTCATCCGGACGGGGCCATCCGGACAGGGGCCATCCGGACCGGACCATACAGACAGGGCCATCCAGATGGGACCATCCGGACAGGGGCATCCAGACGGGGGCATCCAGACGGGGCCATCCAGACAGGAGCAACCAGACGGGGGCATCTGGACGGGGCCATCCGGACAGGGGCCATCCAGAAGGAGCCATACAGACAGGGCCATCCAGACCGGGCCATCCGGACGGGGTCATCCGGATGGGGCCATACAGACGGAGCCATCCAGACGGGGCCATCCAGACGGGGCTATCCAGATGGGGTCATCCGGACCGGGCCATCCAGATGGGGGTCATCCAGTCGGGGTCATCCGGACGGGGCCATCCAGACGGGGCCATCCAGATGGGGGTCATCCAGACGGAGCCATCCGGACGAGGCCATACAGAAGGGGCCATCCAGACGGGGCCATCCGGACAGGGTCATCTGGACAGGGCCGTCCAGACCGTGCCATCCAGATGGGGCCATCCGACCCGGCCATCCAGACTCGGCCATCCAGACCCGGCCATCTGGAGCGCTGGGATCGCGGGGAGTCAGGAAACTCCGGAAACAAGGATACCTTCCCACCTTTTAAATTCTGTGCTGAGAATTTTTCTAAATCAGAATAGCCAATCATAAGAAAACCTGTTCACCAAAAAAATAAAAATAAAAAAGCACCTTTTATTCTCCAAATACCTGAGGCCTAAAAATAAACACCTAAAACCCAAAGTATATGGTCTTTAATCAGAAGTGATACAAAATTATAATTTCACTGGCATGAAGCATCTCTATTTTGTCAGGCAGGACTGTGCCTAAAATGTTTCAAATAATTGTAACCTCTCCCTCTCTCCTTCCCTCCTCCTCCCTCCTCCCCTCCATCTTTTCCTCCTTCCTCTTTCCCTCCCTCCTCCCTCCTTCCCTCCCATCTTTCCTCCTTCCTCTCTCCCTCTCTCTCCAGTCTCTTCTTCTCTCCCTCTATCTCATCTCTGTCTGTGTGTCTCTACTTCTCTCTCTCACACACACAAACTACTCAGGATTTAAAAGTAGGGAGAGACAACTTAGTCAACCTATCCTATGTCACAACCCTTTTTTTTCATCAAGTCTACAGCCAGAGATTTTCCTCACATCGAATACAACCCTTCTCAACTACTATTAAGCTTTTTTCCTGAGGAGTTGCATAGTCACCATTACATAATATTATTTATAAAATAAGTATAGGGCAGCCCAGGTGGCTCAGCAGTTTAGCACCACCTTTGGCCCGGGGCGTGATCCTGGGCACCCGGGATCGAGTCCTATGTTGGGCTCCCTCCATGGAGCCTGCTTCTCCCTCTGCCTCTCTCTCTCCTCTGTGTTTCTCATGAATAAATAAAATCTTTTTTAAAAAATAAGTATATAAGTTCTATAAGAAGTTTTTTAACATAAGATATAATGACATGTCAGATCCTTTGTAATAATAAAAATGATTTGACAGTCCTTGCCAATAGAGCAAAACTGGACCAAAATGATGTAAATATAATGCAAATAACCTGAAAATACAAGATCTTTCTTTTTCTTCTTTGGAAACACTACAAAATATTTCTTTCAAAATCAGATCCTTAAATAATCGGGGACTCTCATTTGTGATTATAAACTATACCATAAAACATCAAGTCATACTTTAGGAACCTTCAGTGATGACGCTGTTTACTTGTTAAAAACTAACCACAAATATTTCATCTGTATCAGAAATTATTGTCATGGAGTTGAATAAAGTAGGAAAACTCATTTAATGCACTTAAGCATTTAAATCCCAAGCGGGAGCCAATTAAACTATTGTCATTTGAAATCACTTTGTTTTGCTACCCAAGATGCCAAATAATATATGATTGGCCTGTGTTTTAATCTTCTCATAGGACTGTATGAGGTTCCCACAATGTCTGCAATCTGGCAGTGTTCGTTATGACCCCATTTGTCAGCTCAGAGACCATTTTTATTTCTGTCCATATGCTAGAACAAAAGACTGCCTTCCTGAAAGTAGCAGCAGCACCCAAGGTCAGAGATGTGATCCTCGTTCACTCAGCTGCTCACAGGCTCTACCTCTTTAGTGTGAACATGAGACTTCTGACCTCATCCCAGGTTACCACTGTCTCAAGGGAAGTAACCAAGGGACAACTGGAGAAAGGTCAGGCGAAATAAGTGGCCATTGACAGATATTGTTCAGTTGATGGAAGGAATTAGTAGAGAGGCTGACAAAGAAGCGTGCTAAAGATCCATACAGCTTTTGGGTTGATATGGTGGTGCATGTATCAAATCAAAGTACCCTACTTCTAAGATTTGATCTAAGGAAATGATTGAATAGGTAATAAAAACTCAACATAAAGATACTCACTGCCACATTCTATCTGAAGTAGGGAAGAATTAGAAACAACCTAAATGACCAGCACTAAAAGGAGAGATAAGGGGCACCTGTGTGGCTCAGTTAGCTAAGCATCCAACTCTTTAGTCATGACTCAAGGCTAGACGTTGTGGTCATGGGATTAAGCCCTGCCTTGGGCTCCACTCTCAGCAGGGAGTCTGCTTCAAGATTCTTTCCCTCTGCCCCTCCCCCTGCTCACACTCTCTCAAACAAATAAATAAATCTTAAAAAAAAAAAAGAGAATACCTAAGTAAACTATAATCCTTCTCATTCACAGCAGTGTTACACACCCATTACAGGTTACCATTATGAGAAATGGGAGATACTTATAGAGTAATAGAGTATTTTTAAGTGAAAGCCACTGTGAAATGCTACATATCTATGTGGACAAATTATGTTTAAAAACGTGTATTTTACAGATAAACACTGGAAGATTATTCTCAGATGTGGTAATGTATTAATGTGGTAGGATTAGGGGAGTTTTTTTCTTTTTCAGAATTTTCTTTTATGTTGTGCTGTTTTACAATGAGAAAAATATTTGGAAAACTATTCCTTTTTAGGCAAAGGAACCACATGTGCTTTATCCTGAAAATCAGAAGCTGGGAAAAAAAGCATATGCACTTAAAAACAGTGGATCAGAAAAAGATCCCCAGACTACTATCTGGTGAGGGGGCATACAACAAATTTTTTTTAAAAAAATTCATAAAGTTTATAATTTTTTTCAATTATATCAAAACCTGAAATTTATTTCTTGAAGTTTACATAATCAACTTTAAACCCCTATGGAAGAGAAAGGGGGTATGCTAGAAGCCATCTAACAGCCCTTGTAAGATTTTACTTCAGCTATATTAACAACTATACCAACTGGGTGGTGCCCCAGGAATGTGGGTAGATTCTCAGTAGCAGGAGTAGATTGGCCTTAAAAATCTCTGGGGCTGTCTTAACAAAATAAGACAAAGCAAAAAATAAATTAAAGTCTTTTATTGGATTTGTCACAATATTGCTTCCATTTTTAAAGAGAAAGATCAGCTCACAAAATTGGAATTCCTATTAACCCGATCGAGTTATTCTTCGTTGACTCCCAGGAAAAACCAATATCATACATATGAATCATTTCTATGCAATACATCCTCCCCAATAATAAGATACTCAGAACCTCAAAGAATTCAATAAGAGGTGACTGACTGCTAAGTTAAATAGATTTGGAAGAGAATATATAGATATATAGTCATATCATTTCTTTGGTTCTCCGTGTTGATTAGATTGTGGCAATAATTGGTCAAATTTGCCATTATTTGTGCGTGTTAACAAACTATGCATACATGCCATCTACTTCTGCAGATTTGATCCTCTCAATTCCCAAATTTGTAAAACGGAAGTAATGGTAGCAATTTCATTGCTTCTCTGAGGATCACATGCCATAGAGTATGTAGGTAAACTGCTTCCTCAATGTCGGATACCCAGAAAACCGTCAGTAGGGAAAGCCGGTCTCTCTGACAGCTAAGGATGGCAGCCCCAAAACCAGATCGTCTGCTCGGAAGCTCCATCATTTGCAAGTCCTGTCACTTTCCCGTGCCTGTTTCTTCATCTCTCAAATAATAGTGCCTCCCTCATAGGGTTGTTGAAAAGAATGAATGAGTTTGTATACGTGGAGCTCTTTGGACAATGCCTGGTACATCTGCAGTTCTCGCTACACATCAGCTATTTATTTATTTTATTTTCTCCTGAACATCATGCCTGCAATTTGGATAAACTACAGCAAGAGGTTTAGCTGTCTTTAGACAACTCTAGTTATCATGAAATTCTGCTATGATTCAGACACAGCTGAGCTTCCCACTGGCCTGGCTAAAGGGTAACTAGCGTGGGGACAGCTGGGTGGCTCAGCGGTCGAGCGTTTGTCTTCAGCTCAGGGTGTGATCCTGGGTCCTGAGATCAAGTCCCACATTGGGATCCCTGCATGGAGCCTGCTTCTGCTCTGCCTGTGTCTCTGCCTCTCTCTGTGTTTTTCAGGAATAAATAATAAAAGTCTTTTTAAAAAAATAAAGGTAACTAGTATGATTTCTTCCTCTGTTTTTTTCTTTAGCAGGGGTTCAGAGGTAAGATGGTTACATAGAGGAAAGAAGAAAATGCTTTAAAGATTTATGAATATTAGTATAAAATTATACTTTAAAGTGATGACCAATGGGAGAGTTTTTGGAAACTTTGGGGGCATTGTTTTGGTTGTCACAGTGATGGAGGAGAGGTGCTACTGGCAAGAGTTGCAGAGAGACGATACTGTACATCCTGCACTGCCCGGGTCAACCCTTCACAACATAGAATTGTCCTGCATCCCTCTTGACTTTCAACTGCCCCAGGAGACATTTACATAAGTGAAAAAAATCTGTTTGTAATTATATAAGCCTAGAATCTAACTACTTATTACATAGAAACACAAATGGGTTTTTCTTTGTCCTAACGTTATTGCTTTTCCAAATTACAAAATCACTAGGTTTCTTGTAAAGTATTTAAACACTACAGAAACAACGTAGAAACTATTGTTTAGGAAAAGTAAATCTTCCATACTGCTACCTGTTATGGACAGAATTGTGTCCCCTCGAAATTTGTGTTGGAACCTTAGGCCCTTATACCTCAAAATATGACTATATTTGGTGATGGGACCTTTGGAGAGGTGATTAACTTAAAATGAGGCTGGTAGAGGGGCCCTAATCCAATCTTCCCTTACAAGAAGAGGAAATGTGAACATATACAGCGAACCAGAAGAAAGACCATGTGAGGACACCGGGGAAGACAGTCGTCTGCAAGCCAAGGAGAGAGGCCCCAGAAGGAGCCATACCTGCTGATGTCCTCATCTTGATCCAGAACCGTGAGGAAATAAATCTCCTTTTCTTTAAGCCATCCAGTCTGTGATATTTTGTCATGGAAGCCTGGAGAAACTGATAAACCACCCTTATAGATTCCTCTAGAATCTTCCCAGGTACATACTAGCAAATGGCATAATTTTATTTTACAGAAATTCATTGTTCCAACAGATACATATCGAATATGCAGTATTTTCAGAGAGGGTACTCTGGTGTGCAAAACAAGATGCCTACTAAAATGAAATCATACCAACTGTACAAAAAGCAGCTTTATCTGTTCACTTTATAATCTATTCTAGGTGTCAGCCTATGCCTGCAGTGGTAACTGTCATTTATTGAGGGCTTCATGTGTTCCAGGCACCAGAATAGACACTTTGCTTACAGTGTCTTACTCCCCGTACCTCGAAGCCAGATGCAATAATAGACTTGAGAGCCCTTTGGAAACTCCAAAGCTCAGACTACGTGTAAAGGGTGTCTCCCCAATGGTGGCCTTCATGGATTCACTGACTGGACACCATCAAGTCTGGAAGGAACTTTTATTCACCACACATGGGACTAACTGAGACCAAGGGGAAGTGGGACCTGTCAGAGCTTGTGGCTGGTCAACAGAAGCCCCCCAGAATTATTTCTTACAGGATCTTGGGAAACCAAGCAAGGACTAAGCCCAGAAAGTTAAAGGAGTGCTCCACAGCTCGCCCAACCACTGCGAGCCCCCCCAGCAACATGGGCTCTCACGCCTGCCATTTAACTCTGCAACACGACTGCCCCACAAATAATCTATCACTACTCCAAGATTGTTCTCCACTCCCTTCAGATTCTAAGTTCTAGGCCAGAGTGTTCCTGTCAGGGGCAGGCAAGAGGAATATGCGGTGCCTCACATTGCAGGGGAAGAGCTGCGTCTGCCAGTGAACCTCATATGGTGGGAGGATCCCCCAATCAAGGAAGGAGACTCAGGTGCTGGGCACTCAAAACAGCCAGTGTCCACCACCAGGGGCACATTCAGGACTCAGGATCAGGTGTCCCGACCTTCTGTTCAATCTTTTGTTCTACGACCGCTTCCTTGGCCATCCTTGTGCCATGGTTTCTTTAAAAACAACAGTATCTTTTTTTTTTTTTTTTTTTTTTGTACAGGTTGTACACAGAGAATTTTTCTGGAGATGCAATTACTACCTGAAAAGAATGTTGTAATGGGTTGTGTTTGAAATTTTGCCAAGTGACAACAAACTGCTCCTGGTATCAAGTCATTGATGCTACTAACTTATCTGTCACACCACCCCTCTGGGCTGCAGACCCTGCCATGCCTTGCCCCACATTTACATCTTAAAATACCCTTTCTTGGGGCACCTGGGTGGATCAGGTGGTTAAGCGGCTGCCTTTGGCTCAGGTCATGATCCCAGGGTCCTGGGATCAAGCCCCACATCAGGCTCCCTGCTCAGGGGGGAGTCTGCTTCTCCCTCTGACTCTCCCCATCCTGTGCTTTCTCTGTCTCACCCTCTATCTCTCAAATAAATAAATAAAATCTAAAAAAAATACTGATGCTTTTGTTTAATTATTTTCCTTTTACTTCTTTATAATTACGGCCCTTTTTAAAAAGAGTTTTTTTTTTTTAAGATTTTATTTTTTCATGAGAGACACAGAGAGAAAGAGAGAGGCAGAGATACAGGCAGAGAGAGAAGCAGGCTCCATGCAGGGAGCCCAATGTGGGACCCAATCCTGGGTCTCCAGGATCATGCCCTGGTCTGAAGGCAGGCACTAAACTGCTGAGCCACCCAGGAATCCTAGAATTTATTTAATTTATTTGAGAGAGAGAGAGAGAGAGAGAGAGTGAGCAGGGGGAGGAGCAAAGGGAGAGAGAGAGAGAATCCCAAGCCGACTCTGTGCTGAGCTCAGAGCCCAACCCAGGGCTCCATCCCACGATCCATGACCTGAGCGGAAATCAAGAGTCAGAGGTCCAACCAACTGAGCCACCCGGGTGCCCCCATCACAATTTTTAAAATTATGTCTGTAGGTAAGTTACTATAAATTTCACTTCGAGGGAGTCAAGAATACATTACTACTTATGGAAAACATATTGCTTACAGAAAAGTGTTTCATCTAAAAACCATTGCTTTAGAGGTAGCAACTTATGATAAAATAATGGAAAACAAAAACTTTTGTATGTATCTTCCTCTTCGCTACTTTTAATTTTTTTTAAATTCTGTTTAGTTTCCTTATTTCCTTTTCTTGGCTAATTGGCTTCAAATTATTCTTAGTTTCTACTGGTTTCCAGGGCTTTTTTTTTTTTTTTTCCTCTCTTTTTTTCCCCCAGGGCTTTTAAAAGCTCTGAAATTCTATATTTGTCTCTAGGAGATGTTAAATTTTCTCCAGTCTTTTTTTGCTCCAGCCTAGATTTAATTAACATGTCTCTGTGGACTTTCTGGTTTTGAAAAGTAGTGACACTTAGTCCTTTGTACCTGCAGGGACCTTGTAAACTCGCCAAAGCTTGGAAGAAGGAAAAAAAAAGTCACAGCTACCCCACATACTGCCCATCAGGGACAGGAGTTTCCAGCGTTTCTTTTCTGGCAATAAGTTTCCTCTCGAAGGAGAAGGCTTCCCCACTCATACCAAGTATGTGGCTATTTGGTTAGAAGCTCTTCACAGATTACTTCCACTTACTTGTTCTTACTAATCAACCAAGATTCCTGTTTATTTTCTTGCTTGCTTCTGATTTCTAAAGAAATCACACTCCACTTTTAGTGGATTTACTTTCGGGATTTACTTTAAAAACTAATACACTCTACAAATTCTGCTTTATTTTATTGTAAAATAAAAAAGCTATAAAGTAAGTTGTTTGTGGTCATTTTAGAAGCAATAGAAACTAATTTACCTTGGAAATTGATGAGTTTTGAAAAATGGTAGCAGTAGATAAAAATTCCTACTAGGTAACTTTCTATACAGCTAGTTCAGTGGCCTCAAGAGCCTGTGTATTTAAGGATCTGAAATCTGAAATTGAAGCTATTTTTTGAACGTCCTTAAACTCATAACAAAGAAGTGCAGTTGTTCCAAAACTGAAATGCGTCCTGGTGGGATGTCAATTTTGCAGCATCTGAATTGCATAATTAGAATATAATAGTGTTCAATCGCATTGATGTGTATAAAAATACAGATTAATTATCTTTTCTTATATAATTTCATTTTATAGACATATTTAGATTATATCTTTTCTTAGATATAGATAGATAAATTATAGATAAATTATCTTTTCTTATGTAACTGGGGATCCCAAATCCTCTTGGGTTTTAGAAAAGGTCCCCATATTCTTTTGGATAGAGTATAAAATAGCTCAAACTTGGTTCTTAGCTGTGCAAGAAACCTGATTTTCTTCAAGCTGGTATTTAACCCAAATAGTCTAAATCTGACCCACCCCACCCCCCCAAAGGCAGTATTGTCTTTTGACTCCCAAACAGCTGAGGAATCCTGGTAAAACAAAAGACCGGTTTCCTACCTATCTGGTAAGGCACCTAACTGTTAGGCTTCCATACATACTAGTTATCCTCTCTTAAAATCTTGTCAGTGATCTAGATGATCTCCTGAAGTCCAGGAGGGAGATAGAAGGCTAATGCCTAACAGGAGATAAACATACCGATTTACTTGTTTGCTGATTGTTTGGGTGGATTTGAGAAAAAGGAGAATCAAAATTTTTTAAGTTTATTTATTTATTTATTTATTTAAGCAATCTCTGCACCCGACATGGGACTCACACTCCAACCCCAAGATCAAGAGTCGCACGCTCCTCCTCTGACTGAGCCCGCCAGGCACCCCACCCCCAGCTCTCCTCTTCAACGTCATCTCCTGTTGGTAGGACAAAGCCTCACCCACCCACCAGTGATAGTAACACATGCTGTTCCCTAAGCACTCCGTGTTCTTCTGAGCATTTATTGCTGTGCCTGGAATAAATTTTTTCCACTGTCTCCTCCTCTACACTAAACTAAAGTTCTCTAGGAAGCCATTACTCACTCTGTGAGGGCCCAAGTAATGACTTTCTCCTCCTGGCCTCCCTAGGACCTTCTACACTGCCACATCACGTGTTATAATTAGTCCTCAGGGTTGCCCCATTAGTCTGTGAGCTCTTACAGGGATTGAACAGATTTTATTAAAATCTGGATCCTCAGCAGTTAGTACAGTGCTAGACATCTAGTAAGTGCTCAGTATGTATGTTTTGGACAGATAACATTCCATGGGATGGTTCTCTCTCACACAGCCTAGATGAGACTTCCTTAAATTCGTTCCAAGTCCCTTTATTTTCTGCAGAAGGGTATCTTGAATGTCTGTGAGGATTTTGTCCCCTGGAAAGATACTAATAAATAAAGTGACGTGACTGGTCTGGTTTGTTTAGGTCTCTTGAGTTTTGTTTATACGGCGCCATTTGACAGAACTTGATTGCTCTGAACAGAGAAAATAGAATGTGCTGAACACACATTCATGCATCCAAGGGAACCCATCAAGACATGGACCTTGTGGGAATGGTCAGATGACTGTTGGCTCTTCCTCGTCTATTTTATTCCATCCCTAGAATTTTATCATATTGGATCTGATGGCTATATATAGATTCATTTGGGGTTGCTTATGGGTACATGGCTTTGTGGCAGTTTTTAAAAAGATTTTGTTTATTTTGGAGAGAGAGAGAATGAGGATGAGTAGGCGAGTGGTAGGCAGAGGGGGCAGGAGAAGCAGGCTCCCCGCCGAGCCAGGAGCCCCATGCACAACTCAGTTCCAGGACCCTGGGATCACGACCTGAGCTGAAGTCAGATGCTTGACCAACTGAGCCACCCAGGCGCCTGGGCCTAAGTTTTAATTGGCCAAGAACATTCCTAGACTGTTTTGTGCAATTATTGCCTAACCGTTTTCATGGTAGTTTTTTTGATTATGTGTAGTGTGTGATTGTTTCTATTTTGGTTTTTTCTTTTGTTTTTAGTCATTTTCCAAATTGGAAGTAATTGGCCTATCCCTGACTCATCATCTGGGATTTGGCTATTTCTCGGACATTTGCTGAATGTCAGGAATTGTTTTTGTTCATTATTCTTTCATAATTTATTCCAGATATTTTGTTGATTGAAATAATTCTTTCAAATGTGAAAGTAGTAATTTTTTTAAGATTTTATTTTCAAGCTATCTCTACACCCAATGTGGGGCTTTGAACTCATGATCCAAGATCAAGAGTCACATGCTCTGTGGACTGAGCTAGCCAGGCACCCCAAAAGTTATTGTTTAAGTGTACAGTTGACCCTTGAACAATGCAGGGATTAGGGATGCCAACCTCCCACACAGTCAAAAATCAAAATGTATAACTTTGACTCCCCAAACACGTTAACTACTAATAGCCTGCTTTTGCCTGGAAGACTACGGACTACATACACAATCAACACATATAATATATGTTGTGGGTATCGTATACTGTATTCTTACAATAAAGTAAGCTAGAGAAAAGAAAATGTTATTAAGAAAATCATGGGGATCCCTGGGTGGCGCAGCAGTTTGGCGCCTGCCTTTGGCCCAGGGCACGATCCTGGAGGCCCGGGATCGAATCCCACATCGGGCTCCCGGTGCATGGAGCCTGCTTCTCCCTCTGCCTGTGTCTCTGCCTCTCTCTCTCTCTCTTTGTGTGACTATCATAAATAAATTTAAAAAAAAAAAAAAAAAAGAAAATCATGAAAGGGAAAATATACTTACAGTACTTTACTGTAAAAAAAAATGCCTAAGTGGACCTACATGGTTCAAACTTAGGTTGTTCAAGAAACAACTGTATCTTATTCACAGTTGTGACTATGGGCACCTAGACTAGTGCTTGGCAATATGTGGTGCTTAATAAAGATCTTAAATGGATGAGTGAATACTTTAAGTCAAACCCTTTTTTTAATCCCCCAAGTCCTAGTATTGGTTATAATGCCCACACAAATTGATTTTTTTCTGTCATTGAAATCAATAAAATGCTTATTGTGATTTTCATAGAAACAAAATTATCAAAAATGTGTTTTCAACATTCTCTTAATGAAGATTTTTTTTAGGTGAATTGTCCCATTCAGTTTCAATCGTATGATCTGAAAATTGCTTTTTTACAGTTTTTTAAATTGTGACAATAGAGGCACCTGGGTGACTCAGTGATTGAGCATCTGCCTTCAGCTCAGGGCGTGACCCTGGGGTCCTGCAGGGAGCTTGCTTCTCCCTCTGCCTGTGTCTCTGCCTCTCTCTCTGTGTCTCTCATGAATAAATAAATAAATCTTTAAAAAAAAATAGAATAAAACGTGACAATAGAAATTCTGTATTTAGATAGATTTTGATTCCTCTTAACTACTGCTTGTGAAAGGATAATCCGTTTTGATCACTAATGCTGTTATGAGCCTTCGTGTTTTCCATACCTGAACGTGATTTACTGAAGTACCTGATACCTCTGTTACAAAATTCACTTGCGTTTGCCAGGAGGCACCATGAGGCCCCTCAAGGGCGATTCCAGGAATCTGGCCCCAGCATGTAGACAGTAACAAAGCCGCTGCACCAGTCAGCATTTAGGGAAATGAAGCCTTATTTCAGGAAGCCATGCATCGGAGGCAGCTGGCAGACAATAAGGTCATACATCATGAGTTACTGAGAGGATGACTCACCAAAAGTCCCTTTCCAAACCTTGGGACTTAGAGGAAGTAAACACCTGACATGTGTCACGAATAAAATAGTGTTATACTTTACAGTTTGTGATTGTAGAAGCAGGAAATTCAGAACACAAGGGAGTGTAATTTCGGTACAGCACAGCCCCCAGCAACATGAAAATCACACGTGTATGTAAGTGGATTACTACCGAACATACACTACATATTTAAGTACTTAGTATATTATTTTCTAAGATAATATGCTAAACACGTATACAGTTAAGATTCCCATCATAACTTAAATTTTAATTATTTTGATACTTTCGACATAATTATCACTTACACTAATCTCACAGAATCCTCATGAAATGATTATTTATTATTATTTACATGTTAAATGATAAAAATCATGACACTTATTGAGCACTTCGATTATGTCAAACACCAGCTGAGGGCTCTACACGGAAACTGTTATTTTACTCTCATTAAGTGCTGTTATCCCCATTTTACAGATAAACTAAGAGTCAGGAGGATTGAACCCCTGCCTTCCTGGCAGCAAACCCTGTCCCCCTAACTACTGTGATCTTTAGCTACTCCCCTCAGGCCTGTCCACTGCAGTGCCCACATTGGCGGCTGCCCACAGAACTTCATAATACACCTTGCCTGGGGGCCCTTCTGTCTTCCCCACTCTTCTGCTGTGTTTCCTGGGACCACCTACTGCATTAGTTTGCTGGGGCTGCCATAATAAAATACCATAGTCCGGGTGGCTAACACAGCAGCAGAAATGTAGGTCCTCACAGTGCTGGAGACGAGAAATCTGGAATCAAGGTGTGAGCTGGTGTGGTTCCTCTGAGGCCTCTCTCCCTGGCTCGCAGATGGCTACCTTCCCCCTTTGTCCTCCACAGGGTCATCTCTTCATGTATCCACATTCCTGGTATCTCTCCGTGTCTGTATTTCCTCTTCATTTTTTTTTAAGATTTTATTTATCTTTTTATGAGAGACAGAGAGACAGAGACAGAGACAGAGAAAGGCAGAGACACTGGCAGAGGGAGAAGCAGGCTCCACGCAGGGAGCCCAACGTGGGAATCGATCCCGGGCCTCCAGGTTCAAACCCTGGGCCGAAGGCGGCGCTAAACCTCTGAGCTACCCGGGCTGCCCTGTATCTCCTCTTCTTATAAAAACATCAGTTGTGCCAAGTCTGGGTGGCTCAGTCGGTTAAGCATCTGCCTTGGGCTCAGGTCATGATCTCGAGGTCCTGGGATCAAGTCCCACTTCTGGCTCCCTGCTCAGTGGAGAGCCTGCTTCTCCCTCTCCCTCTGCTGCTTCTCTTGCTTATGCTCACTCTCTCTCCTCTCTCTCTCCTCTCTCTCTCTCTCTCTGTCAAATAAATAAATAAAATCTTTTTAAAAAATAAAATAAAATAAAAACATCAGTCATATTGCATCAAGACCCACCCTGAAGTCCTCCAGTTAGCTTAATCACCTCTTTTTCTCTAAAAATGTTCAAAATTCAATATCTCTAAATACGGCACCTCACATTTTGAGGTACGGGGTTAGGACTTCAACATCCAAACTTGGGAAAGATATGATTCAGCCCATAAACTCTACGAAATCAACTACTCCAACTAAAACTTTGTTCCAGGCGTGGCTTCTCGAGAACACAAACAACTACATAAAACATGAAGGATCCTGTTTGGCACACAGTATTCCATGTTTCTTTAGTTTTTTTATAAAATGCTGCTGTACCGGCAAAGGACTCTCTTAGTTTTCATTTACATTAAAATGCCTTTATTTCATTTTTATTCTTGAAGATATCTTTGCCGGATGTAAAAGTGTAGATACTTTTACTAGATATAAAATAGATATGAAATTCCAAGGTTTTTTTTTTCTTTCAACACTTTACATATGCCAATTAATTACCTACCGGCTTTGGGTAAGAAGTCAGCTATTATTATGTATCATTCTGTTTACAATGTGCTGTTTTTCTCTGGCTGCTTTAAAGATTTTTCTCTTTGATTGCGGATTTCAGTGCTTTGAAGAGGATGTGCTTAGGTGTGGTTCTATTTGTACTTAATGTGCTTGGGAGTTTGCCAAGAATCTTGGATATTTCACCAAATTTGGAGACATCTCTCTCTCTCTCCTCTCTCTCTCTCTCTCACTCTCTCATAGGACTCCATTTACAATGTGAGACTTCTTGATATTGTTCAACAAGTCACTGGGGCTCTGCTCATTTTTCTCCAGGGTTGCTTCTGTTTTTTTCAGATTGGAGAACTTCATTGACCTATCTTTAAGGGTACTAATTCTTTTCCTGTTATCTCTAATCTGAAATTAAAGTTATCCAGTGAATTTGTTATATTAGGTGTTTTAATATCTAGTTCTAGGATTTCCATTTAGCTACTACTATCTTTTCTTTCTTTCTTTCTTTCTTTCTTTCTTTCTTTCTTTCTTTCTTTCTTTCCTCTTTCTTTCTTTCTTTCTTTTTTGTAAGTATGCTCCATGACCAGTGGGCTTGAACACACTACCTTGAGATCAAGACTTGAGCTGAGATCAAGAGTCAAAAACTTGGGGCACCTGGGTGGTTGACCATCCAACTCCTGATTTCCACTCAGGTCATGATGTCAAGATCGTGAGATCTAGCCCCATATCTGGCTCCATGCTCAGTGCAGAGTCTGCTTGAGATTCTTTCTCTCTCCCTGTCCCTCCCCCTCTGCTCCCACTGCCCACTGCGCATGCATGCACATGTGCACGCTCTCTCTCTCTCAAATAAATAAACAAACAAACAAACAAACAAACAAACAAATAAATAAATAAAATATTTTAAAAATAAAATAGTCAGGTGCTTAACCAACCGAACCACTCAGGTGCCCCTGTTTGGCTATTTAATTCCTGTTTTTCTGCTGGGATGTCCCATATGTTTGCTCTTTACAATTATATTTTCTTTTATATACTTAAGTATATTATAGCAACTGCCTTTAAAATCCTTCTCTGCTCATTATACTCAGAGACATCCTAGGGTTGCTGTCTATTGATTATCTTTTTCTTTGAGTACTGGTCACACTTTCCGGTTTCCTCCTTGGTAATTTTGGATGGTGTGCTGGACAGGTGGAATGATACACGGTAGAGACTGAACTCCATTATGTTCTCAAGGTATCAATTTTTGTTACAGAAGACAGCTGGGCAGAACGTGGGCTCCCAAGTCTGACTCCTCTGTGTCACCCGGCCACTGAAATCTCAGCTCAATTCTTTGAGGCTTACAGAGGCTGCTTGGGTTCTTCCCTGCATCCACATGGGGCAGGGGTTAACCAGATGCTCGTGCAGTTTATATTTATAAACTGGAGACCCCTCGATGACTCTCCTCTTTCTGGATTTTATTCCTTCATGTTCCAGCTGCACTTGCTCCAAGCACTGATTCTGAACATTTAACCTGTAAGATCAGCAGTTTCTTAGCCTCAGCTACACTGCATGGTCCTGGCAGGAGTCTGCCCTCAGCTAGAGTCACGAAAAATGGAAAACTCACCGATGTCCTTTCCTTCTTCCAAGTGTCAACTCTCTCTACTGTCTGCCTACTTTGGCCACTTTTCAGTGCTTTCATGTAGTTGTTTTGTTATATTTTTCACAAAGCTTAAACGTGTTACCTATGGAACGGTTGATCTGATACAAGCTACTCAACCATTAATGGAGGTGGAACCTCATTTTTTTTCTTTAACCAAGAAAAATCTGCTCCATATTGAGACCTCTGTATTGTATTTAATTATACCAACCCCATTGCTCCCTACCAAACTATGCTTTGATTTTTTTTTTCACCTTTTAGAAATAAGACATTTGGAAAGAGGACATCCTTTCCCCTCATCTTGGTCTCACTGAGGCTGTGGGAGATGAGATTGAAGCACACTATAAATGTCTTTTTAAAGCAGCTGTATTGGGGGTACCTGGCTGGCTCAGTCAGTTAAGCGTCAAACTCTTGATTTCAGCTCAGTCCAGGATCAGGGTTGTGAGATCAAGCCCCACAGGCTATGCCCTCACTGGGGAAGTCTGCTTCTCTCCCTCTGCCCTCCCCCTGCTCACCCTTTCTCTCTCTCAAATAAGTAAATAATTTTTTTAAAAAAAAACATTAAAAAACCCAGCTTTATTAAGATATAATTTACATATCATACTATAATTTTTTAAGGATGAATAATACCTGAGTAAAATGTTCCTAAACAACTTTTTCAGTATCTGCTGTATTACAAATGGAGAGGGAGGGTTGGCTCCTCCCACCCAGGGAAGCCTGGGTGGCTCAGTGGTTGGCTCAGGGCATGATCCTGGGGTCCTGGGATCGAGTCCCATATCAGGCTCCCTGCATGGAGCCTGCTTCTCCCTCTGCCTATGTCTCTGCCTCTCTCTCTATGTCTCTCATGAATAAATAAATAAAACCTTTTTAAAAATGGAAGGGGAGGGGATCCCTGGGTGGCGCAGCGGTTTGGCGCCTGCCTTTGGCCCAGGGCGCGATCCTGGAGACCCGGGATCGAATCCCACGTCAGGCTCCCGGTGCATGGAGCCTGCTTCTCCCTCTGCCTGTGTCTCTGCCTCTCTCTCTCTCTCTGTGACTATCATAAATAAAAATTTTAAAAAAAAATGGAAGGGGAAATGGGCCCCTCAGCTCTGACTCTCCAGTACAATTATTGTTGCTATCATCACACTCATCCAAAGCTATGTGCGGTGGCAGAAACAGATACATGGCTGACTTTGAAGTCTGGAATGATTGGGCTTAAAGATGGAAAAAGCAGAGATTCGGTATCTAAGGAGTATACTTGAAAGCTGTCTCACATCAAGCCCTCCTGAGATAGGAAGGAATCATACCTGCTTTTTTTCTATTTAAGACTGTATATAGGATATTTCTTTCTCTAACTAAGCAGCTAAGTTCCTACCCGGTTGTTCATTTTCTCCTTTGAATGCATCTTTTTCTTTTTTCTTTTTTTTTTTTTTTTGTATTTTTTTTATTGGAGTTTGATTTGCCAACATATAGCATAACACCCAGTGCTCATCCCATCAAGTGCTCCCCTCAGTGCCCGTCACCCAGTCACCCCATAACCCCTCCCACCTCCCTTTCCACTACCTCTTGTTTGTTTCCCAGTTAGAAGTCTCTCATAGTCTGTCACCCTCACTGATTTTTCCCACTCATTTTCTCCTTTCCCTATAATCCCTTTCCCTATTTTTTATATTGGCCGTATGAGTGAGCCCATATAATGATTGTCCTTCTCCGATTGAACACATTTTTTTCTTAATATCTCTGGTCTTAATTAATTGAGCCAGAGAAGTCCCAGGAAGTCACACATGGCTGAATTCTCCATCATCAAAACAATACTTTTTTTTAGAGTTTGCAAAAGGAAGGCACTTATTATTTGGAACATTTGGGGACTGACAAAATCTAACTTTACCGGATCCGGTGATCTGCAAGTAACCTCTAATAATAGATATTACTCACGAGGTAGCTTAAATGTTTCCATCTCCTGGGCCACTTTCCTGACTCCACTCACCTCACTAGCCTGGCTTAGGCTATGGCTTGCATGTTCTCTGTGCATGCTTTCATCCTTTGACTTCCTACATTGCATCAAAATGCCCTATTTACCTCGTGTCTTCCCTATTAGGCACTCTGCTCCTTAAGGATATGCTCTTATCTCTCACTTCACTTTGATTCCTTGGCTTTTAGGTCAGTATCTGAAATAAAGTAGATCCTCAATACGTGTTTATTAAATAAATGAATGACTGTGCCCAAGCTGCAACTAATGTAGGGAAATTAATTACCATTACAATAAATAAACAGGACATATCTATAAACACTTCAAGGAAAAGATTTTAGAAACAAATACGATTCTACATCAACTGGAGTTGACCTTTCCACTTGTGCTTCCAATGATACTTAGTAAGTAAACTTTAAAAGACATTTCTGGAATAAGTCACAGTAACTGTGGGGTTTGCCATCATTTAACAGATTGGAAATCCAAGACTTGTCCCTAAAATGGAGTTATTTTTGAACTGTGCCTTCTTCACAGTAGAAAGAATCCTATTAAAGTCTTTAGGAAATGTAAAAGGATATATATATATTTAGTCCAGATACCCTTCTTGTATTACCCAAGATGCACTACATAATCAAACAAAATGGTTTCACCCTCAGAATTGTGTCACTTATTAGAAAAGAGACAGTGGAATGTATGACTGGACACTTGGTTAATTTATTATAAGTTTAATTTTGGAGACTTATCAGCTCTAAGAACTAGCTGGCCTCAGTTTATTGCATTTTGGTTTTTTTCACAAAGGTACCATTGCTGAGTTAAGATTTTGCCTTAAATCCTGGAGAAAAAAATACACCGTTGATGAGACAGCAACCCCTTATCTACTGTCACCAGGTCAATAAGAAACCAGTATTAGCAATAGCACCAATATACTGGGCTTTTGATGGAGGAAGGGGTGGAGTCAATAGATACAGCCTGAAAACAGGATTATTTTCTATTCTGGAAAGAACTTAATCCCACCCCTACACTTTCCAAAAGGTTTATCTCTAAAAGGTAGGATGCTGTCTGTTCCCGGACCTAGAATAGTATGCCAACTACCTTCCCACTAAACTTCTCAGTAGGAGGACACCAGGGTGGCTCAGCTGTTAAGCGTCTGCTTTCAGCTCAGGGCCTGATCCCGGGGTCCCAGGATCAAGTCCCACATCAGACTCCCCGCAGGGAGCCTGCTTCTCCTTCTGCCTGTGTCTCTGCCTCTCTCTGTGTGTCTGTGATGAAGAAACAAATAAAATCTTTTAAAGAAAAATAAACTCAGTAGAGAACCTGGATTTCACAGACTGTGCAGCACAAATTCACTTTCGGGTTAGAAAGAGAAGTCCTCTACAGAAAAGGGGGAGAAAGGCAAAGTAAGATACACAGGAAGAAATGCTGACAGAAGAAACAAATGGTTTTGTGAAGGTTGACAAGTCAGAAAGAAAGCAACAAAGAGAAAGAGAAGGAATTATAACTCTATCCTGGATTAACCATAGGTATTACTTTACACACCATTGGAAGATGATGGAAAGACATGTTTTCGATTCTTCCAGCCATTACAAGATGTGTGTCAGTGTATGGATTATGTAGCAGGGGAATCCAGCTGGAGTGCCAGACCAGCTAGGGTTAAGTTCTTACACGGCCATCTGTTAGCTTTCCCAGAGCTTCAGTTTCCTTATCTATAAGTAGAAGTGATAATAATTCCTGCTTTGTAGTATTGTTTTAAGGGTTAAATGAGATCATCTACAGGATGACACTGCACAGTGTTCAACAAATGTTGGCCATTATTGTTTTTAGCTATCCTGCCATATGGTTTATGATCATTTATAGTCCCTTTGTGTTTTGTTTCATTTTCTCGGAAGTGAAAAGGGGCACAAATCCATGAACTAAAGGTTTTTGAAGGCAAGGTGTATATCTTATTTATTATGGTATTGCCAGTATTTACCATAGTGCTTGCCGCACAAATGGGAAATATTTGCTGAGGGATGGAAGAAAAATTATTACAAAACATAATTTTAATTACACATGTTATGGGTTGAATTGTGTCCCCTCAAAATTATTTTTCTTAAGATTTTGTTTATTTGTTAGCTTATTTGAGAGCAAATGAGGAGAGGGGCAGAGGGAGAGGGAGAGAGAGAGAATCTCAAGCAGACTCCCCACTAAGCACAGAGCCTGACACGGGGCTCCATCTCAGGACCCTGAGATCATGACCTGAGCTGAAACCAAGAGTCAGAGGCTTAACCCATCGAGCTGTCCGGGTGCCCCTCCCCACCCCAAATTCTTATGTTGAAGTCCTAATCCCCAGTACTTCAGAATGTGATCTTATTTGGAAAAATTGCAGATATAACTAGGATGAGGTCATACCAGAGAAGTGTAGGTCCCTAATCCAGTATTATTGATAGCTTTATTGAAAGGGTAGGCTTGGGGGCAGACACATACACCAGGGACAGCATCCTGTGAAGATGCAGACAGGTATGGGGTGATGTGTCTGCAAGCCACGGATCACCCACGATTGTCAATGGACCAAGGGAAACCTGAGGGGAGGCACAGAACAGATTCTCCCTCACAATCCCATCCTGGCAGAAGGAACCAACCCCTGTCCGCACCTTGAACTTAAATGTCTAGTGTCAGAACTGTGTAGTCTTCTTGTTTCTGGCACCCAGTTTGTGGCACTTTGTTAGAGCAGCCTAAGGAAATGAATTCAATAAGTTAGTTGCATCATCATCTTTAAAATAACTGTGTATGTTTATTTATAAGTATAGTTCTTGGTGGTTTGAATCTCTTCTGAAAGAGAAGCTTTAGTTAGTATTATTTTGCATAAGCAAATGTTATTCAAACCAAACATAATCAAGAGCAAAATGAAGTCACTTTTTGGGTAGGCACAATTCTAAAAAGTTATCTAAGTTTTTTGGAAATGGCATCATATTGCTAAGCTCCATGCCAAGAGCATGCTCAGTATCTGACATGACAGCTGGCCAAGCGGGTAGCTACAGGAAGCAAACTGAGGTCAGCAACAGAATAAATCTCATTGTTTCATTTTACTGGAGTCCAAGTTCTGTAATCACCTCTACTGCTTTTATGAAAACATTATAAAATGTTTACAGAGCCAAGTAGCACTAGTAAGCAAATCTGCTTATGGCACTATTTCTTTTGAATTCTCATGTTTGCTACCTCCATCCTTTTTGGAAACAGACTAGAGTGACTCAAAAAAAGAGCCAGTCAGAAAGGAGACCTAAGAGGATATCTGGTTAGAGAGACATGGTTAAGTTTAGCACTCACAAAGCCTATATGGTCTCTCCCTGAAAATTCACTCATCTGCTGCTGCCAGAAAGACATCATACTCTAGCCCAATCCAGCCAATAGATCATCGAAGCAAAAACAGTGACACAGTTTGGCTTCCTTGATACCTAAGACACTTGCAGAGAGGTATGCAGACAATATGATTCTAAGAGTTTTTAAAAGTCATGTTTTATATTACTCAAAGTTTTAGCATGAATAGGAGGAATTTCCATGCTGTCCAGGTTTGTTTTGTTTTGTTTTGTTTTGCTGTCCAGGTCTTTAGCGCACAAAAAGATTTAAAGTTTCTGAGAAGATTCACTTTGCAAATATTCTCACACACTGATTGTATTAGCATTACAAGAATGCTAGAAGGAGGAACATATTATTTAAAACTCACAGTGAGGAAAAGAAGTCATGTTCCATGGCTGGATGAACACTTAGTGTAAGGAAACACTTTGCCACAGGAGACGAGATGAGTGATCAAGAATTCAATAGAATCAAGAAGTTGGACATGAAGAATGTTAGCCCAAGGAGCTCCAAAGAAACATTGGGAGGATTCTGGATGTCCCACCAACTGTGAGATGAGGGTTAACCCAGTTTTTGAAATAGGTCAAGGGCAGAGTTTATCAATTAAGAGGGCTTTAGATGCAAGTGACAGAAAACCCTGGCTCAGTCTGACTTAAATTATAAGATAATTATCTCATATACTTGTAAGTCGGAAGGGCAGAAAATATGGAGGAGGGGTTGGTTGACATTAAGGACTTAGGTGCTTTCAATACCTTCACTCTGACATTTCCAGCTGACAGCAAAATGCAGTTCCTGGCAATACATCCCGATATAATATCCAGAGGCAGGAAAGAGGCCATTTCTCTGAATATCCTTTTTATGAATGAGGAAATCTTTCCAAGAAGCAACCCCAGCAGACTTCCATACACATCTAATTTGCCAGAACTGTATCACACACCTGCCGTTAAACCAATCTCCTGACTAGGGAGATTGCTTCCACCCAGAAACACCGTAATTGGCTTAGACCAATCAAGATTTACTCCTGGATTGGGAATGAGTCATCTGCACCTGAGTCACAAGGCAGGTATAGGTGGATACCTAAAAAAAAAATCAAGATTTTGGACATACACTGGTAACCTCCACCAGTATTTGAGTCTCAGGGAAAATGATACATTGTAGGATATGTAAGAGCTATGCTCACACATATATATGGCTTGTAGTTTGTGTGTATACACACACATACACACACACACATATACACTTAGTATATTCTATATTAAGGCTAGTTTGATTATTAGTCATAAATAATGGTTTTAGTGGTTCTCACAAGTTCCTTTTGCTTTATGGGAAGAATATAAACAGAGACTCAAAGGTTTTTGGTTTTTTTCAGCATAAAGGACTTAGAACCCATTTAGGAAAGTGTGTTCAGTTCAAGGCATCACATTTTATGAAAACTGACAAAAGTAGAGTGTATGAAAGAAATCCTGTACTGTGAGAATTAGAAGAATAAGTTGGGGCTATTTAACCTGGGGGGACTGGAACGCTTGGGAGAATAGGGGTCTTAATTTATTCAAAAAGTCAGTATGTGGAATACAGTACAGATATATTCTGAGTAGTTCCACAGGTTAGAAGTAGGACAACTGGCTGAAATTACAGTGAGACACCCTTCAGGTCAAATGAACATGGACAGCTCACAACAGTGCTATTGAGAAATTCTTGCTTTGGTGGGAAACCAGGTCAGAGTGACTTTGTAACCTCCTGTAAGCTGGCACCCTATTTCATGGGCTGTGATGGTTAATTTTATGTGCCAACTTCGTTGGACAACAGTATGCCCAGATATTTGGTCAAACATTATTCTGAATGTGTCTGTGAGGGTGTCTTTAGAGGAGATTAATATTTCAATCAGGAGACTAAGTAAAGCTGATTACCTTCGCTAATGTGGGTGTGTTGTATCCAATCAGTTGAAGGCCTGAGTAGAACAAAATGGATGACCCTCCTGCACGGAACAGGGAATTCCTCCTACCTGATTGCTTTGAACTAGGACATCAGCCTTTTTTCTTCCTTCAGAGTCAAATTGAAACACTAGCTCTTCAGGGCACCTAGATGGCTCAGTCGGTTAAGTGTCTGCCTTCGGCCCAGGTCATGATCTCAAGGGTTCTGGGATTGAGTCCCCTGTTGGGCTCCCTGCTCAGTGGAGGGAGCCCAACTTCTCCTCTCCCTCTGACCCTCCCCTGCCTCTCATGCACTCTCTCTCTCAAATAAATAAATAAAATTTAAAAACAAACAAACAAACAAACAAACACTGGCTCTTCTCGAGTTTCTGGCCTGTTGGCTTTTGGCCTGCAACTTATATCATTGGCTCTTCTATGTCCCCAGTTTGCTGACCACAGATCTTGAAGCTTCTCAGCCTCCGTGTTGTGTGAGCCAATTTCTAGATAAGATAGACAGATAGATGGATAGGTAGATAGATGATAGATAGATAGATAGATAGATAGATAGATAGATAGATAGATAACTCTTGTTGGTTCTGTCTCTCTAGAGAACCCTGACATACATGGATGGACAATTTTTCACAAAGTGAGTGTCTTTTCTTCAGTTCTTACAGATGAATGATTCATGTTCTGCAGATTATCCTTTCTACTTATTGCTGGTCTGGGGAAAACTAGAATTCTGGTTCAACTTTGATTTTTATTGATCCATTCATCGTTGTTGAGTTCTCATTAGAAAATGGAAACAGGGGCACCTGGCTGGCTCAGTCAGTGGAGCACGCAATTCTTGATCTCAGGTTTCTGGGTTCAAGCCCCAAACTGGGTGTGGAGATTACTTAAAAATAAAATCTTTAAAAAAAAGTGGAAAGAAAAGAAAATGGACCAGACTCCTGAATCTTTTGCCCTTTCTCCAGAGGTCATGGTAAAACAACTTTTGAGAAATTCTCTGGTCTAGACCACTTCAAAAGTTTCCTAGAACATCAAAATCCCATTATTATATTAATTTATTGGTTCCATAATTTTTTTCTCTTTAAGACTTCCAGGTTTACTTTTTTTGTGCTCAGAGAAAAAGGAAATTTGAGCAAAATGAGTCAGAAGTAGAAAAGAGAGAACAATAGATTGTATTTTAAAATGACCAATTCAAAAATATAGATATTTGGGATTTAGACTTCATATTTCATTAAATGAATTTCCAGCAATGAAAAGAATGTTATTCAATATCCACTTGCAGTTTTTATTTTAACATTAGGAAATCACATACAAAAGGAACAAAGGCTGTTACTCTCATTTTCTTTGACAGCAATTTCTTTGTGCTCACAGCAAGAACAAAAAGAAAAAGTGATTCTGTGCTGCATAAATGTACTCTACCTGGGTGATTTCTTCCGAGCATGGAGGTAGAACCAGGTGAATGGTGGGATACAGACAACATCCCAGGCGCTATATTTGTGCAGACACAAGGGTATGCCCTGTATTTTCTCTCTAGATTGAGAGGCAAATTAGAAGACCCAGATATCTAAAAAATTCAAAATCTGAGAGAGCATTATATGGTGGCTCTGAGAAGCCACATAAAACCGTTTAGTGATTTGCAATCTAAAGTTCATCAAATGTAGTTGGCGCGACTATGTGTTTTGCCAATGAATCAAGAGCAGAAATACGTCATGTTAAGAGCCAGTGCAGGATGCGCTGGGGTCTCTGAGCCTGCGGTGATTGTAGAAACACATGTCACTTGGTGCCTCCAACTGCTGAGTTCCTAGGGACAGCAAAGAGCAGAGAATGCCAGCAATCTGGCACCAGACGTGGAGCACAGGCAAGCAATAAGCTTTTGTGATGTTAAGCCGCTGAGATAGCAAAATGTTCTGTAACCGCAGTATAGCCTAGCTAATCTTGATTAGTACAGAAGGCATTTACATCAATAATTCTCCCCATGATTCATTCATGTAAAAAGTTGATATCTGGGGTGCCTGGGTGGCTCAGTCCAAAGCAAGCATCTGACTTTGGCTCAGATCATGATCTCCGGGTCCTGGGATGGAGCCCTGTGTCAGGGTCCTGGGTACTGAGTCCCATGTGGGGGTCCTGGGATGGAGTCCTGGGTCTCTGCTCAGCAGGAAGTCTGCTTCTCCCTCTCCCACTGCCTCTCCCCTCACTCATGCACTTGCTCTCTCTCTCTCTGTTTCTCAAATAAGTAAATTAAATCTTTTTTTAAAGGGTTGATATCAATCTAAGATAAGATGTAACTGTACACAAAGTAGATATAATTCCTACCCTCTTTAACGAGTAAGAAATACAAACAAGTGATTCCAATACACAGTGATAGGTGCTAAGCAAAACCCAGAGACACAAAGGGAGCATATGCCTAGGTCACCTGCGGTAGTCCGGGAAGGTGTGGAAAGTTCTCTTAGATGCAGTGACATCTAAGATGAGATGTGAAAGGAGAATAGAAAGTAGTGATGAGTCGTTGTGAAGTGATATGAAAGAGGAGCTAAGGGGAAGTAGGAGGTTGGAGGGGGAGGAGAGAGATTTTTCTCCAGGGACAAGAACACCACGGCGGGTGGTACTAGACTTCACTTAATGCAATCCCACTCCACCCTCTACTTCATCTAGGCTGAACTGAGATCACAACATACTCACTGAAAAGAATGTGAAGCAGTTATTACACAGTGGTGTTCATCACCAACAAACAGCTGATTTTCAGATAATGCCATCTTTGTGCAGCCGGGTTTGTGCAGTTATTTGAACATTTTACTGCACTAGAACTTTATATTTTGTAAAAATTAATGAAAAAAAATTAAAATGTTGTTATTAACAGTATAACTGAGACAAAGGCCCCAAAAAAGTCATTAGGTTTTCCTCATGTTGTGAATCTTTAGCCCAAATCAGATGCTTGTGGAAGTTGATTTCCTGTGAGTTCAATGAAAGGAAAGAACTATATTTAAGCACATCTAGAAAATACTGGAAATTTACCCTTGACAGTTGTGTTTCAAACATAAGATACAGTGACAAAGGAAATGGAGAGATGGTTAAAATTATGGATTGATAATTGCCGTCCTTAAGGATTCCCATGACTAAAATAAAAGAACATGGTGCAAACAGAATAGGGATGCACCTCACTGATAAACCTGCTACCAAGAAAAAGCTGAATTCAAGTTTCTTTCAGTACTTTTCCAAAGTTTGTAAGACATTAACAGAAATGATCAATACTCTACAAAATATACATCAACTTCTTTCCAACATGAAAATGAATTTTGTCTATTAAATGCCACCATAAATGGGAGAACTGGAATGTGTGGTAAGAAATTTCTCATATTTACTATTTGCAAATGTCTTATCAGATAAAGGGCTAGTATCCAAAATCTATAAGGACCTACCAAACTCAATAGCCAAAGAACAAATTATCCAATCAAGAAATGGGCAGAAGACACAGACATTTCCCCAAGGAAGACCTACAAATGGCCAACAGACACATGAAAACCGCTCACGATCACTTGGCATCATGGAAATATAAATCAAACCCACAGTGAGATACACTTCACACCAGTTGGAATGGCTAAAATTAACAAGTTAGGAAACAACAGATATTGGTGAGGATGCAGAGAAAAGGGAACCCTCGTACACTGCTGGTGGGAATGCAAGCTGGTGCAGCCACTCTGGAAAACAGTTTGGAAGTTCCTCAAGAAATTGAAAATAGAGCTATCCTCTGACCCAGCAATTGCACTACTGGGTCTTTATCCCAAAGTTACAAAGAATGATCTGAAGAAGCACCTGCACTCCAATGTTTATAGCAGCTATGTCTGTAATAGCCAAGCAAATAGCCCAGATGTCTGTCAACAGATGAATGGGTAAAGAAGATGTGATATATATATATATACACACACACACACACACACAACAGACTACTACTCAGCCATCAAAAAAATGAAATCTTGCCATTTGTAATGACATGGATGGAAGTAGAGAGTATTATGCTAAGTAAAATAAGTCAATCAGAGAAAGACAATTACTGTATGATCTCACTCATGTGGAATTTAAGAAACAAAACAGAGGATCATAGGGGAAGAGACGGAGGAATAAAACAAGATGAAATCAGACAAACCATAAGAGATTCTTAAACATAGGAAACAAAGTGAAAATTCCTGAAGGGGAGGGGAGTGGGGGGATGGCGTAGCTGGGAGATGGACTTAAGGAAGGCATGTGATATAATGAGCACTGGGAATTATATAAAACTGATGAATCACTGAACTCTACTTCTGAAACTAATAATACACTATATGTTAATTGAATCTAAATTTAAAAAGAAATTTAGAAATTTATCACCTTTAATGTTTAACCTAGGTTTTTTTTTTTTTAAGATTTTATTTAGTTATTCATGAGAGACACAGAGAGAAAGAGAGGCAGAGACACAGGCAGAGGGAGAAGCCAGCCCCATGCAGGGAGCCCCATGTGGGACTCCATCCCAGGTCTCCAGGATCACACCCTGGGCTGAAGGTGGCGCTAAACCGCTGAGCCACCGGGGCTGCCCTTAACCTAGGTTTAAAATATATTATGTATGCCTATGGCAGGAGTTAAAAAATAAAACCCTTGTACAATAATTAGGAATATTCTAGTATTTCTATTATAATCTGGTATAATATGTCTTACCTCTTGCTTATTTAACTTTCACATATTTTGGGGGACTATAGTATGTACAGAAGCAGACAACTACTTGTATTCTAGGAGCTAGATCTGTCTCTGTGTGTGTGTGTGTGTGTGTGTGTGTGTGTGTGTGTGTGATGAGGGAAAGGGTAAGTAAGTGACCGGAGATGAGACTATAGATTGTATAAGGCTGCGTAAGACACACAAAGGAATTTAGCCCATCCTGAGATTACTGAAGTATTGAAAGGGTTAAGGCAGAGGAGTTATATGAACCTGTTTGTCTCCAGAAGATCATGAGGCTTGCAGCGTGAAGAGTGGATATACACTGAAGAGGGGGAAATACACTGAAGCCACTCATCTGTACTGCAGTAATAGTAAGCAGGTAATAGTGGTTCGGATTAGGAAGGTGGAAGGAGAAATGGAGTGGAATGGATGGCTTTGAGATATACTAAGGAGGAGAGTTTAAAAGCTTGTGGTGATAGAGTGGATGTTGAGCAAGAAGATGGAAAATGGAAAGTAAACATTTAGATTTCTGGTTTTGGGCATTTGTGTGGGTGATGGCATCAGCTCAGTGTGGACATTCTGCGTTTGAGCTGGATGCCTATGAAACATCCAAGAGATAGGGTGTTTCCAAGAACGGAACCAAAAATGGAACACTGGGAGCACCAACACGGAAGGCATGAGCAATAGTGGAGGAATTCTCAAGGGAGTTGAACAAGGCAGAATCAGAAAAGGAAAGTTACAAATGCGAATGGTTCACAAAATCCTGCAGCTGTATCCTGATGCTGGATGGTACCTGTCTTGTGTAGTTCTAAATTGGTTAACGTAATATAGTTCCACCATCTCGGAGGCACCACTGCCAATGTCATGTATCCTGCAGTTACTTCTCAAAACGGATGTGTATTTACTCTGTTCTGTAACTTCTGATTCCTTCACCCCAACACCTGACATGCCTAGTCCATCTTTTTTTCTTCAGTCACATCCCAGGATCCAATGTATAAATTCAATATTGCATGTATTGTGCATAACTCTTCTAAAGGATCTTATTTTGTGTACTATATAGTATACATTGCGCATATAATGTAAAAAGACAATGCAACCAACTGTCATACCAACTAAAATACCAAATAAATTTTTCAACAGTGAGTCTTTTATTTTTTTATTTTTTAAACTTTTTTTAAAATTTTTATTTATTATTTATGATAGTCACACACAGAGAGAGAGAGAGAGGCAGAGACACAGGCAGAGGGAGAAGCAGGCTCCATGCACCGGGAGCCCGACGTGGGATTCGATCCCGGGTTTCCAGGATCGCACCCTGGGCCAAAGGCAGGCGCCAAACCGCTGTGCCACCCAGAGACCCCCAACAGTGAGTCTTTTAAAAAAAAACGAGTTTCAAGCTCAGGAGTGAGCTCATGGCAAGAAGTCATCTATATACGGATAGTAAAACCATGGACACGAATGAGATCATCCAAGAAGAATGTGTGGACTAGACTAGAGTGATAAGAGTCTTAGACTTCCTTAGAATGACAAAATTTAAACAAAGACAGAAGGACCAAGGACAACAAGAAGTGGCCAGAAAGGAAACAATGAAGTGTGGTATTATAGGAGTTAAGGGAACAGATTGTTTCAAAAAGAAAGGAATGCTCAAAGAATTCAAATGCTATTGAAACATCAAAAAGTTAGAGGTATCATGGGGTGCCTGAGTGACTCAGTTGGCTAAGCATTCAACTCTTAATTTTGGCTCAGGTCATGGTTTCAGGGTCATGAGATCAAGCCTCGTGTTGGGTTCCACAGTGGGCATGGATCCTGGTTAAGATTCTCTCTCTTCCTCTCCCTTTGCCCACCATTACCCTCAAAAAAAAAAAAAAAAAAAAAAAAAAGGACATCATGTAATAGGGGTTATATTGGAGACTTTATCAGAGTAGTTTCAAAGTAGTGTTGGGAATGAAAGCCTGATTACAAATAGTTGAGTGACTTGGAGGAGAGGAAGGGGAGATAGCAAGCACAGAAAATTCTCTAGAAAATTTTCTTTAGTGAAAGGAAGGAGAATCTGAGTAGAAGCTAGAGGGAGGGAGGATATGAGGAGATACTTTCGGCAAATGAAAATACTAATGGCAAGGAACCAGTAGAGTGAGAGGGTGAATACACAACAAAAAGAAAACCATTAATGGAGCTAGGTCCTCCAGTAGACAGGAGGAGTTGAGATTCAGGATGCAGACAGAGTGATGATCTTCTACTGTGGGAAGAATGAAGAAGGAATGGATATGGTTCAAAAGATGTGGGTTTGATTATAATAATAAGCACTATCTCATGTAATTTTTAATTCTTTTAATAAACTATACAGTATTTTAAAAAATATTTATTTATTTATTCATGAGAGACAGAGAGAGTGAGAGTGAGAGAGAGAGAGGCAGAGACACAGGCAGAGGGAGAAGCAGGCTCCATGCGGGGAGCTCGATCTCAGGTCTCCAAGATCAGGCCCTGGGCTGAAGGTGGCACTAAACTGCTGAGCCACCCATATACAGTTTTTTTTTTTTAAGATTTTATACACTCATCCAGTTGAGAGAGAGAGAGAGAGAGAGAGAGAGAGGGAAGGAGATGGAGGGAGAGAGAGAGAGTATGAAAGGGGGGGAAGCAGAGGGAGAGGGACAAGCAGAATCCTCGCTGAGTATGGAGCCCAACGCAAGGCTTGATCTCAAAACCTTGAGATCATGACCTGAGCTGAAATCAAAAGTCAGATGTTCAACTGACTGAGCCTACCAGGCACCCCCAATATAAGCATTTTAAAAGGCAGGGAATAATAGGATTTGTTCTACCTACCAGGTCCCTCCTGACTTTGTAATACCTTCTGTTCCGGCCTATCCACACCTCTACCCTTTTCCAGGACAAATCAACTTATGACAGTATAATTCATTTTAATGAAGTATATTAAAGACTAAATTCATAGTCTGCATGAAGATGTGAAGACATTCTGTGTATACCCTGGCCCCCTCCCCTGCCACACAAAAGAATACACTATAAACTGCTGCTGGGTATGTGATAATTCCTCTGAAAAGTAATCCAACTTATAAAATTGAACAAAAACTAAGATGGGCAGGAGTTTTCACAGTCACAGAGGCTGACCAAAGGCATATTTTCACGGAGTTTGTCAAACTATATCAAAAAGCCCTTAAAAATATAAAATTGGGTTCTTCATTTACTAGGGATGAAAATGCACAGTTTTATTCATAGTTAACAAGTATAAAAATTTGTTTAAGGTTGAAAGACTATAGAGAAACCTGTAGAGAAGAGAAAATAAATAGAACCAAGCTTCTAATACTTCGTTCCAAAGAATATTTCATTTCAAAGATGAATCCCAGCAACTGATGGCTTCTAAATGATGAATACTTAATTACACAACAATAAGAATTGATTTTGAAACTAGTTTAATGATAGGAGGACAATATAAAATATAGTGCATCCTCTCAGGCACCTTAACTATAACTGTATCTTAAAGAAAATGATGAAAATACCATAAAACTACAAGTCCAAAACATACCTATTAAGGTATGGAAAGACGAAAAGAAACAATATAGAAATACTTTCAGCTCTACACATTCAGAGCTTCTATGACCAAAAAAAAAAAAAGACTGAGGATTCCAATTCCACCATTCTTTACATACCTTTTCTCTACACAGAAAATGCCTATATCTAACAGTCTTATCAGTCTTAACACATACACTTCTTGCCACATGCCAGGTACTGTTCTAAGCACCCTACAGGTAGAAACTCATTTAATCTTAAAACCATGTAACAGAGGGATCCCTGGGTGGCGCAGCGGTTTGGCGCCTGCCTTTGGCCCAGGGCGCGATCCTGGAGATCTGGGATCGAATCCCACATCAGGCTCCCGGTGCATGGAGCCTGCTTCTCCCTCTGCCTGTGTCTCTGCCTCTCTCTCTCTCTCTCTGTGACTATCATAAATAAATTAAAAAAAAAAAATTAAAAAAAAAAAAAAAAAAAAAGAAACCATGTAACAGAGGGGCATCCACCTGGCTGGCTCAATCTGTGGAGCACGCAACTCTTGATCCCGGGGTCACGAGTTCGAGCCTTATGTGGGGTTTAGAGATCACTTAAAAATAAAATCTTTAAAAAAATAAGTAAAAATAAAACCATGTAACAGAATATGGTAAAAAAAATTTTTTAATTAAAGTTGCTATTTTTCTCTCCTACTCTGTCATATGTAATCAGTAAAAGTCCAGTGAAAAGATATTTAACTTGGACTTACAAGATCTGAGTTTGATTCTGGCTCTATTTACGGTTCTGGAGTAACCTTGAATACAAAACGAAGTAATATGTTAAAGGTATCATGGATATTATAGACAATAACATGTATTTTGAGTTGCTTCTCCATCAATAGTGACAAATTGCTAATAACCAACTGCTTTCTTATCTGGCCAATACACCCAAAGAGGGTTTTGTCGTTGACAGTTGTTACTATACGTGTAGTTAATGTACCTTCATATTTTTATAAATTGGCATATGTGTATAAAAATGCATATTACATAGCCATGAATGTTTAAATGTGTTCACATATGCATATACCTTTCAAAAAAGAAATAATGAAGCTATTAATCTTTTTTTTTTTTAAGATTATTTATTTGAGAGAGCGAGCAAGCAAGAGAGCACAACCAGGGGTGGGGGGGCGGGCGGGGAGAGAAGCCGACTCTCCACTGAGCAGGGAGCCGGATGTGGGGCTCTGTCCTGGAACCTCGGGATCATGACCTGGGCCCAAGGCAGACACTTAACCAACTGAGCCACCCAGAGCCCCGTGAATTACTAATCTAATGGGCAAAACTTCATCTACTGCAGGGTAGACATTGGACAAAACCTCATTGGCCTATACATTTTTTACATTTTTTATTTTGTATTTCTGATTAATCAATGATGAGAATGACAGATAATTCACAGGAATGCTTCATGTTTCAGACAAACATGTAACTGCAGGTAAAACTGTTTTTATTCTATAGGGACATGAGTAATGCTTTCATAGAAGATTCCAGTTAAATGACTGCAGTAAACTAATGACTAATTCTAAAACAAGATTCTGACAAAAGCATACCTACCTGTGTATCTGTCCAAAACACAGATTAGCTATAATAGCAGTGAACATAAGAATTAGTTACTAAAATATTTTACTCTTTACTTATTCTATGTTTAATACACAAGGTTTGACCATAAATAATGAAAATTAAACACAGGAATAAATCTAAGCCTATCTTTTTTGTTGTTGTTGTAAACTTAAGCCTATTTTAAAAACAGAATCCTTCATGTTCTTGGAGTTGCCCAGGCAGCAAATTTAGGAATGCTCATGAGTTCTACTGGATATTAGTGTTAATTATTAATAATATATAGTTACAATTATACCCTTTCATCCAAGTACCTCAAAGAGCTCTTAAAGCATTAATTTGTTATTTCTTATAATATCTCCGAGAGGCAGGCCAGTAGAGGGTTATTATTATCTCTATTTTACAAAGAAACTAGGGCATGGAGAGGTTAAGTGACTGTGCTAGGGTCATATGGTGAACAAAGAACAGAAAGGGGCCTCGGGATCATTGTTCTCATTTCCGGTTCAGTATGGTATCCATTAGCTGGTTGTTAATACACCTACATGTATTTCCACTCTAAGAAAACTGAGAATAATGTATTTGAATAATCTAAGAACTAAAGGCGAGAGTCCCTCGTGGTTTACATTCAAAAGTGCCAAATAAAAACCCATAGTCTTTGGTTTGCTGTTGCAGCTCTTATTTATAGGGGTTTTGTTATTTGCAGCTTTCCGAAGCCTTTGCTGAAAACGACCCATTCTATTTCTGCCTTCAGGTAGGTTAGCGTGGCTTTCAACAACCAAGCAGCAGCTGAGACAGGCTGACTAATCAACTCGAGGATGACTGTCATTGTGTTCCCATTGCTCACTTTTCTTGAAGTCAACCCCCTGGCTCTCCACTCGACAGGTATTTGCGCAACCTCACATCACAGTCCTTTGCGGCTGCTTTAAATAAGCTGTTTATCGTCAATGATTAAACTTAAAGACTTTTTTTACGTTAACAATGGCATTCCATCTTAGGAGTTTGTGCTGCTACACTAGCTAACATGGCCATATTTGGGTTTTCGGTAAGCCTGACCTTTCTAGTCTTGACCAGGGAGACATTTGGGTGTTAGCATGTGTGGATGGACATGTACTACCAGACGGGGGATTTAAAAAGGTTATTATTTCAGCAATCTTCCCACAAGAAGGTAGGGAAAAGGAGTGGTTTTGAGACTGCTCAATGAGAGGAGACTACAGTGGGCTTGGAGGTGGGGACGCGAGCCTGTGGTGTCCCTGAGCTCAGCCCAGAATTTCCCCAGAGCTCTAGACACAGGCAACTGCCAGTAGACCGCACTCAATGGGCCAGGTCCAAAACGGCACTCCCTGACCCCATCCCCGCCATTCCCTATCTCATTTGGTAGATCTTACCCTCACTCACCCTCCTCTAAAAGCAAAATAAGGCATCATTATTGGTACTTCCAGGCATCATTATTGGTACTTCCAGGCATCATTATTGCTTCTTCCAGACATCATTATTGCTTCTTCCAGGCATCATTATTGCTTCTTCCAGGCATCAGTATTGCTTCTTCCAGGCATCATTATTGCTTCTTCCAGGCATCACTATTGCTTCTTCCAGGCATCACTATTGCTTCTTCCAGGCATCACTATTGCTACTTCCATTCGCTTACCGAGAATCTGGCCCCAGCAACCCACTGCAATCGGACGCTCACCGCGACCCACACAACGGCCCCATCCTTTCCCTCGACTTCTGCGCCGGCCCCTCGTGCACAGGCCCTGTGGCCCCACTTCCCCCCTAAAGCTGTCCAGGGTCACTCCTCTCCTCCTTGCCTCACCGAGGAGTGAAGACATTTGGTCCCTGCGTCTCGATCACCTTTTCCCCAGCAACCCAGGCTTGACCTTCTTAAGTCCTCGAATCGCTGCCCACACTCCCAGACACGCGATTCGCCGCGTGCCGCATGTCCTCTTTGTGGGGACGTGGATGCGCCCGCCCCGTCCCCTGTGCTTGCGCTGGGGGGGGAAGGGCGGGGGGCCCTGACCTTGAAGGACCCGAGGCACCCGCGGGTCGTCCGCCCCGCCCTCCGCGGACCGAGGCCCCGCACTTCCGAAGCCCGCCAGCCGGGCGGCCACCCGCCAAACCACCTCCAACGCCCGCCGCCGGGGCAAGATGGCGGCCTCCGCGTCCCCTCCTTCCCCGCGAACCCCGCCCGGGCCCCACAAGAGAGACGAGGACGCCGAGATCCAGGCACCTCCGCGAGGCCTGCGGCGACCCCCTCCTCGCCGGGCGCGGGGGCCTGGGTGGGGCCGCCCGCGGGGCAGCGCAGCGGGCGACGCCAGGCAGCCCGCGCCCCGCCGGCCATTGTTCTCCAGCCCCGGCCCCCGGCCCCGTCCTCTCGGCCCACGGACCGGAAGTAGTTCCCCAGCCGGCCCCGCCCCGCTCCCCGGCGCCCCGGAAGTGATCTGCGGCGGCTGCTGCAGAGCGGCCAGGAGGAGGGTGGATCTCCGGAGAGCGGAGCGCCCCGAGTCCTCCTCCTCCTGCTGCTGCTGCTGCTGCTGCTCCCGCTCCTGCCGCCCGGGCTCCGCCGCCGCCCGTCGGACTCGTCCTCCTGCCGCCCGCGGCGGGGAGCCTCCCAGACGACAGGGGCCGAGCTCTGTCCGCCCGAAGCCCGCGGGGCGGCGGACCGGCTTGCGGTGCAGGTGAGCGATGCCCGCCCGGGCCGCCGCGGGAGGGGTCGGGGCCGCGGGGCGGCGGCGGCGGCGGCGGGGGTGTGTCCGGGCGGCGGCGGCCCGAGGCCCAGGCTCAGGGCCCGGACGCCGAGATTGCACGTCCCGCGTTCCGCCCGGGAGCGAGCTGCGGGACGAGCCCGGGCTGGGAGCCGGGGCCGGGCGAGCGCACCGCCGGGAGCCGGGGGCCGCGAGCCGGGAGCCGGGGGCCGCGAGCCGGGGGCCGCGAGGCGCGGCGTGGTCCTCCCAGCCCGGCCTCTCCGCGAGCCGGCCTCGTCGGAAGGTCACCCTGCATCTCTGGCCGCCGCGCCGAGGTCCCCGCCTGGGCGGTGCCCGCGACCCGGGGGGACCCGCCGGCCCCCGCCGCAGTCCCCGCGCTTCACTCCGCCCCTCTCCCTCCTTTCCTTTCCTCCACTCCTCGCCTGTACTAGAGCAGTTGCTTCTGAGGCACCTCCGCCAGGGTTTTGTGCCAGTTAAAGCAATGGCTTTCTCAGACTGAAGTCCTTAGATGCTCCGCCTCGAACTGCACAGGTCTGTCTGCCCCTATGAGCATCCCCCTGCCTGTAAAGCGAGGGAGAGAATATAGGGTTTTTGTTTTGTTTTGTTTTGTTTTGTTTGAGTGAGGGGGTAATTCCTCTTGGAGATTTGTTCCTGAAGGAGTGGAAGATGTGATTTGTGGTTTGCTTTTAGCCTGGGTGTCTGTGTGTAAGTGGGCAGGGATGACAGCACAGAGAGGTGGCAGTGTTGTTTCAAGGTTTAGGGAGAATTAGGGAGTTAACTGGCCTCTGCTGGGAAACCTGAATGTCCAGGCTTGTGCGAGCTTATCCAGGTGTCTCCGGGGTTGTGCGAGAACTCCAGTGCCACGCCCGACGTGTCAAGCTGAAAAGCACCCAATTTGCAGATTGTGGTCGCTCTGTGTGTGTGTGTGTGTGTGTGTGTGTGTGTGTGTGTGTCTCGAGGGGTGGGGGGTGGGGGAGTAGGGAGGCCTTTGTAAAACATGTGCCCTAAGTTGATTTTTGCCCTGAAAGTACATTACAACTTTGGTCATCACGTTCCCTTAACTCATATAACAAAATTTGTTAATAAACTCGCAGTAGACGGCCTTTTTTTTGGTTTGTTTCCAGCTCCTTTATTAATATATTTAAACGTATATCTTACTCGTTTCTGTGTCTGTGAATACAGTATTATTGTAAAATGATTCTTGTGACTCTTCAGACATTATTTTTAGGCTTTGGATTTTTTCAGGGCAGGAACCGTGTCTTACGCATCCCTGTTGCTCACAGGTGATTACCGGAACATAGGAGCTCTCCAGTATTTCTTCACTGAATGAATGAATGTGGAGATGATCCCACAGCTGCCTCAGGAGTCATTTATTTCTTTGGTTTTGTGTTGTGTTCCAGTTTCTTGGCGCAAAGACTTTGCTTTGTCTTAAATGTGTTCTTGGCGTAGCTTAAGGACAATTCAAGAAGAATCCTTTGTTGTCCTTCCAAAGCTATCCTCCCCTGGAAGGTTAAAATTTATATTTAGGGTGTTGTGATTGGGCAGTGTATTCCAGTCGTCAATAATTGTCAATTAAGCAAGTTTATCCAGGGTTGTTGTTGTTATTATTATTATTATTATTATTATTATTATTAAAAGATTTTATTTATTTATTCATGAGAGATACAGAGCGAGGCAGAGACAGAGGGAGAAGCTGGCTCCATGCAGGGAGCCCAACACGGGACTCAGTCCTGGGTCTCCGGAATCACCCCCTGGGCTGAAGGCGGCGCTAAACCACTGAGCCACCTGGGCTGCCCATATCCTGGGTTATTAAAAAGAGATTTCCTAGTGATAGTTTATGTTTGGAGGTTGATAACCATAACTTATCTTAACCAAAAAGAGGAAATTGGGAGTCACCACTGTTTGGAAAACCGTTGATACGTCCCGGAATTGCTTATAGTGGCTTATTTCTCCCCTGGGTATGTGAAATCCTCTGACATCCTGATACGACCTTGGCATGATTTACCAGTAGCCACTTTCACATTTCTTTGCAGAGATCCAGATGTTCTCTAATGTGTCTGCTGAATATGCAGTCATCTGTATCACTTATTTTAAAGTAGTTTCGTACAACCCTTTCTTTGCAGGGTTTTCAAGGGAAAAAAAAGGGCTAATTATAGGGAAGAATCTTGTTTACCATTTGTGTGGGGGAATAATTTTTGTCTGTAGAAGGTTGGGTTATTTTCACTTTAGAGATCCACCCCCCCCCCCCCCCCCCAAAAAAAAAGTGCTGATACCTTCTTTCCTTTCCAAATGTCTGGTTGTGGTCCTGTACTGGTTTTCCGAGCTTAGCTTCTGTGGGATATGAATGAATGTACCAGAATCACTTATTGTATATATGTGTATATGTGTGTATCAGTGTTACTCACTTTGTTAATCCTTAGTAGATGGGTGGCAAGGACAATCACTTTTATATAGTATATATTTTTAGTGGAGAAAACATTATGATATAGGGAGACAGTTTATGGTTTTCCTTGTTTTGTAAAGTGTTTTAATTCTTAGACATAGTGGGAAGTCTGCAGTTTCTTATCTCAGCAACATCACCACTGTACAGAGGTCAGATTTCTCTTTTTTAATTCAGCAACCATCTTGGTAATAACAATCCGTATACATTGATTGCCTGCCACGCACTGTGATAAGAGCTTTAGTTATATTATTTTTAATCTCCACAGGACCTCTGTAAGATAGGTAGTTTTTCCATACTTCACTAAGGCTAAGTGAAGTGATTGGCTAGAGGCTGGAAGCTAGTATTAGGAGAGTCTGGATTTGAAAGTAATGATTTCTGAGAGCATTGCATATTGCACTTAATCCTAAAAGGCTCAGGAAAAACAAGTTTCTGATTGAGCTGAGCCTCAGGAACATCGATCTAATGATCTCAGCACTCTTAGCCATCAGGTGGGCCCTGGGGTTACCCTGTTTATCTCCAGCTTGCCTACAGATACCATCCACTATGTGTGCCATGATGAAAAAGTGGTTGGGTATGATTCAGATAGGTGTCCTGGAGGAGTAGAGTATTAGGAACTCAGCAGTTGGTGTTGATTACTGTTTTTTACCTCTGAAATACCTGAATGCTCCCTACTTGAGGGGACTTTGGAAAACCTATTTTGTAGTGACCTTTTCTGAAATCTTGTTTTCAGTTCTTTCACTAAATGACGTGGCGGGGGGGAGGGGGGTTGTGGGGGTAATTGTGAAGAATGGTAAGAGAGGTAGAGGTATCCTGGGTCTGTTTTTACCATTTCAAACTATATGTCATTTTCTCTTTGGGTTTAATATAGAGGCTTAAAGCGACAGAGCTCTTGTAAAGGTCTAATTTCTATTCAGTGCTGGAATTCTCTTTACTCTTTCCAAGCATGTGCAGTTTTTTTGAAATATGCACTTTTAATGGGCTTAATTTGAAGAATGTGTTCATCTCCTGGTTAAAAAAAAAGGAGGAAGAAAAGGTATTTAGCTCTAAGTAAAAAATGGCTCATTCTCCAGCCCCCATTAGTTACAGTTATTCTTTGTTTTATTTCTTTAGCTCTAAGACACCTCTCTTACTACCTTATTACACTTAAAAGCATTTGGTTACAATATAGGAAAAATGAAATTAAAGTTCTATGAGTTTTAAGAGTCATGTGAATAAATTTTAGAAGATAATTTGAATCTTTGATGTGATTATACCTGAAGGTATAATTCCTCAACATCAGTAGGGTAGTCTGTACAAGCACAAAACAGCAAGCTTACATAAAAATATTAGGATACTATTCTTAAAGGCCTTCAGTTAGAATTCTCTATTAGATTTAACACCCCTAATGTTTGACACACATAATCTTTTTGAAGTCTGGGTTCCAGTTGGGTTGCTGAATTCACTTATTGAAACTAAATATCAAGGTTTGACAATGTCATGTTGTAGGATAAAACATAGCAAGATTATGAAACGACTTCTACTCCCAAATGCATCACGAAGGGTGGGCAGAGACCTCCATTTTCCACAAAGATCATGATTGTAGTCTTCTAAGCCACGGGATCCCTGCTTTCTAATGCGGTTGAGTAGCTAACATAGTAACTCATTGAAGTGAAGGTTGCCCACTACTGATTGCAAATGCCTTAGTTCAGCCTCCCTGTCTAGATCTATTCTGGATTACTGCAGCAGTCTGCTGGCCTTTTGTTGCCCACCCCACCCTGATCTCTTCTCCACACTTAGTTAAGGCAGACGTGATGCTCCTTTGCTTACAGCCCTTCTGCAGATCCCTTCTTGCCTATTAATACATCCAAACTCCTTTAGTCCTTCATCTCATATGCAAAACGTCCAAGACTTACTCTTTACCTAACTCTCGAGCCCCATCTTTTCTCTTCCAGGATATTCTGTTCCAGCAACACCAAGCTTCTGCAATGCTAGTGTTTTCTAGTGCCCTGTTTTCTCTTGTGGTTGTAGCTGTTTCTCCTAACCCCAACCTCATACATGCTGGCTTGTCTTCCAGCACTCAGAGTAGGGTATACCTCTCCAAAACCAATCTTGATTAGATCCTTTTTCTTGATCTCATCCCTCAGAAACAAAAAAACAAAAAACAAACAAATAAAAACCCCAACAACTTTCAAGTTGCTAGTTGCTCTTTTTATGGGCTGCCATAAAATCCAACATAGGACTTTTACCACTATGGGCAATGCGTTCATTAGTCTATTATAAATTTGTTGACCACAATCCACAGTAACTACACACATAACTCATAACTACACACATAAATATACTCTTAAAAGCCTTCACAGGGCTTTATCAGAAGTTCCCAAACTTTCTTAGTTCACGACATCCTTATCATATCAATAATTTTTTCACAACATCCCTAGATCAAAAGAAACACCTAACGGTTTATTAAATAGGCCCAAACAACTTAATAAGTATTTACGTCCTAAAAATCTAGTAGCTATTTGAAAAAATAATAAACAAAAATTAGATAACTTTCTTTGTTAACTGCATAGTACTCCATGGTTTATTCAACCCGCCTCCTGTACTTGGACGTTTAAGTTTTTTCCAATATTTTTCAAATACAAATGACATTATAATGAAAATCTTTATGTATCTGTGTCTTTGTATTGTTGGAGGTAAGTATTCGGGATAAATGCATATATAAATTTAGTTAGATATTGCCAAATTCTTCTCCTTAATGGAGCTGTACTATTTGGAATACTACCAGCAGTACGTAAGAGTGCCATGGCCTGGCCAGCCGAGTACCCTGTCAAGCTTCTGAATTGCAGCCAACCTAATAGGTGAGAAATAGTATCTCAGTATAGTTTTAATTAGTGAATTAAACATTTTTTGTATATCAAAGGGCCATTTTTTACATTTAAAAAAATAATTTGTTCACATTACTTGCCCACTTGTTAAATAATTTTTGTCCTTTTTTCCACTCAGATTTAAAAAGTTCTCCATATTTAAGAATGTTAACCATTTAACTTTGATATATGTTGCGAGTATTTTGCCCAGTCATCTTTTGTCTTTGCTTCTGGTGTCTTTGGACATGCAAAAGTTTGTTTTCATGTAGCCAAATATATTGTTATATTTATTACATCTGGATTTTTAGTTATCAAAGAGCCTTTCTTTATCTGGAATGCAGTCATGTCTTCTTCTAGTGTTCATGTAGTTTCATTTTCCACATTCAGTTTTCTGATCCATTTGGAGTATATTTCTGTAGATTATGTGAAGAATGGATGTAATCTTACCACAAGTGCTTTTTTTTTTTTTTTTTTTTTTTTTAATCTTTGCTCCCTTTATCATATACTAGATTTCTGTATGGAGTTGGGTGTATTTTATTCCATCACCCTGACTGTTTTAATCAGAGAGGCCCATGGCATGTGATTTCATAGCTGGTAGACCTAGTCCCCATTATAGCTCACCCTCTTCAGTATTGTCCCTGCTATTCTTGCAGATTTTATTTTTCCATATGAACTTCAGCATCAATTTGTCCATTCATTAAAAAGCTCATTTCTGTTTTTATTGAGATTGCATTGAACTTACGATTTAACTTAGAACTGATTTCTTGATGATATGGAGACATCTTAAGATGTCTTAACCTAGAATAAGCAATGTTTCTTCATTTTCTTAAATCTCCTTTGTGTCTTTGGGGAATGATTTATAGTTTTCTTCATATAGGTTTTGAACATTTCTTGTTAAATTTATTCCACAGCATTTTATCGTTGTTGTTGCTGTTATATAAATAGAATTTCTTATACATTTTATTTTCTAACTGGTTATTATTCATGTATATGAATATTGCAGATTTTTGCATGTTTTCCTGCTGTCTTGCTAAATTCTTATCATTTGAGTTATTTTTATCTTTGCTTCTTTTAGGCTTAGATATGCTGTCATGTCACCTGTAGAGATTTCAATAACCAATGGTTATGCTTCTAATTGTTTATCCTATCTAATTGCATTGATTAATATCTCTAGAACAGTGTTAAACTGCAGTATAACAAGTCTTTAATAAGAGCGATTCTGATTGTTATTTTTTTCTGTGGATAAACAGATGTACATTGTACTAGATATTAACCTAGATATGGTAATGCCTTTCAGAGACTGCAGTCCTTTGCTGTCTCTGTAAGAGATTCTAAATGGAGATGCCTGTGGTGAGAGGCAGGAAAGATGGACTTTGCTAGTGGGCAGAGCAAAGTACAAAGATAAGCAAGGTAAGGACTGATCTGTAGTTTTCCAGTTCACACAGCAGGTCCTAAGTTTTGTTCTTATCTTGCCACACAGTTCTGTTGAACTTCATTTCAATCATCTCTCAGCCAGTCATGGATGCCACAGGGTGACCTCATTTTCTCCAGACTAAAGCTGCCGTGGGTCTATGACAATCTGAGGGCTACCTTCTAGGCTTTTGCAGCCTCAGGTGGTTTTTTTGTGTTATAGACCGTAAATTAGGCTTACCTTGTATTGATGTGGTTATGGCTTGCTTGGGTTCTTGGGTCGGTAGTTCATATGGCAAGGCAGGTTTGTAATTAGACAAGTTTACACATGGGGGTGACCTAAAGTACACAGATGTGGGGTGGTTCCAGACAAGTTTGTAGGGCTTGGAACCTCTTTTCTTTCTCCAGAATTCATTTTTGAAGACTTAGTCCTCTAGCTGAAAGTGTATGTTTGTCCGGAATCAAGTGTTGGACATCAGCACACATTCCATCTACATGTCAATTAAGATACACACCAGTGCTGTTTCCCAGGTTCTAGAGGCTGCTTTCATTCACTGCCATCTAATTCACCCCAAAAGTTTAAGTAGCATATTTTCTGTAGATTCTTATAATTTCACAATTATCTAGGTCCATTTGTGAACTCCCAATCCACATTGTGTTGCCTTTATCATTGTAAAGTACTTCCTTTCCCAGGAGTGCCGGGAGATAGGATATTTATTAATTTCTTGCCTGTTATGCTGAGGAGCTCCTCCCCAGAAGTTTCTACAACTCTTGGTCCATGGCCTGTTTGCCATCTTCACTGTCCCAGAAACACTTGTAGGTAGCTGTAATCTCTTCTTTTTCCTAGGTTGAAGAGCTCTCACTCACCAGGTGAGTAGTCCATGGCCATTTGTCCATCTGCACTTTCCTAGGACTGTTGCCTTTTTCTCTCTGGGCCATGTTGCCTCACTGATATGTAGTTCAGCCTCGAGGGGGTGTAGGGATTGTCCTGCCTTGAAGACCTTCAAGTCCCACCCTCCAGTACATTGATGGCACCTTGATAGCAGAGCTTGGGGAGGAAGCAAATTTTTTTTGTTCCTTTTTTTTTTCAGAAGGAAAAAATGTTCCTTCACGGGGAAAGTAATGAGGTAAAAAGGTTCCTTCACCTATCCTCGTCTTTTAAGTCTGAGGACAGTCTGTCTCCCCCCGTCCTTCTGCCTAAGACATTATTTCTGTGACAGAAAATCCTCATTCCCTGAGGTCTTTGGTTGCTCTAGTCTTAATGCTTGGATTATTAGTGACTTTCCTACTACCCTGTTGGTCTCTAAGGTGTCCCTATTTCCATGTCTTTATGCTACAACTAAGATAATTCTATGTGTCTGTTACTTCATTAATTCTTATTTGCTGCTTGTGGGTTTTGGTAACTTTCTTGATCACTCAGAATAAACAAAACTTGGCCATTTGCTCTGTTTATCTCTTCTTATTATTCTTTGCTTTGGCTCAGATAATAAAACTCATTCTTGTCTTTATATTTTGTTTTGTTTTTTAAAGTTTATTTGGTACAGCTGTTTAAACTCTGTACAGTAACTTGTCATTTATATTTTTAATTCTGTAAATTGTCTTTTTATGTCATTTGCTTATTTGTGGGGAATGTAGGGGCTGGATTTAAAAAATAACAGATTTATTGAAATGTAATTCCCATGCCATAACATGTATTCTCTTAAAATATAATTCAGTGGTTTTTAATATAGTGAGAGAATTGTGCAACCATCACCACTATCTGACTTTTTAAAAAGATTTTATTTATTTACTTGAGCAAGAGAAAGAGAGAGAGCAACAGAGGGGGAAGGAGAGGGAGAAGCAGACTCCCTGCTGAGCGTAGAGCCCGATGTAGGTCTCGACTCCAGGACCCCGAGATTGTGACCTGAGCTAAAGGCAGATGCCTAACTGAGCCACCCAGGTGCCCCACTGCTGTCTCATGTAAGAACATTTTCATAACACCAGAAAGAAACCCCATGCTCATTAGTCATCACCCCTGATTCCCTCCACCCCTAGCCCCAGGGAACTAATAATCTATTTACCATCTGTACAGATTTTCCCATTCTAAACATTTCTAGATTCCATAAATGGAATCATACAACATGTGGCCTTTTGTGTTTGGCTTCTTTAACTCCACATAATGTTTTCAAGGTTTGTCCAGGTTATAGCATGGATCAGTACCTCATTACTTTTTAAGACTGAGTAATGTTACATTGAATGGATATACCAGATTTTGTTTATTCATTTATCAGTTGATGGACACTTGGGTATTTCCACCTGGCTCATGTTGAATAATGCTGCCATGAACATTGATGTACATGGACATGTGTTTTCATTTCTCCTGGGTGTGTGTGTGTGTGTGTGTGTGTGTGTGTGTGTATGAACGGAATTACTCAGTCGTGTTGTAACTCCATGTTTAACATTTTGAGAAAACTGCCAAACTGTTTTCTACCCACTGTCGGTGTTTGAGGCTTCCTAGGCTCTCTGTATCCTCACCAGCATTTGTTATAGCCCATAGTTTTAATTACAGCCATCCTAGTGAGTGTGATTATCTTCTTTCATCTGCTGGAATACTTTGTCTGAGCTGCCCAGTGTATGTGAACTAATGTACATCTTAGTGTATTATGTCTTTTTCTTCTTAGACGTTTTAACTTGAGGTCCAATTCCTGGAATGTTTTCTTTATTGTAAAAACAATAAACGTGGCTTTTTGTTTGAACTTCCAGGTGAACTTTGCTTTTGATTCATAACAAGATTTCTGTTTTCCATTAGTGTGTCTGATGAGTTTCAAGCTGTTATAACTTTAAATTGTTATAAAGCACACTGTTAAAAATTGTGACATTAGAAGTAGACAAAATACCTTAAGTTACAGAGTGAAGGGGAATCACTCATAATGAACACTGACAGTGTTTTGAAGATTTGTTGGTGCAGTGTTGACTACAAAATTGAGGAACACCAGTTATATACAAAGAGTAACCAGAAATTACTAGGTTTAATCCTATGTTTGTATTCCTGTTCTTACCAGGAAGTTTCAAAGTGTAAGTGACTAAATTTTTTTAAATTGAAACTTTGTGTGTGTATCTACATATATATACACAATCTCATTTGATCTTTCTATCAGCCAAAAGATATAGGTGGGATGAGTGCTCTTTGGGATGGGAAAATTTATTGACCTGCATTCAACAGTGTTTTCTTGGATATACCTATAAACCTAAAGATTTCCACATCAACTAGTAACTATGTTGCTTTGTCTTAAACGATTATTTCAAGAAGTATTGGTTAGCATTAGTATGTTCATAAAGCTCTAACTTGCTAAGTCTCTCTGCATAATTATTTTATACTTTTAGTTCCCATCTGTTCCCTGTTATTATCTGTATGTTAACACAGTTATAAAATAAAGAGATGACAGTCTTTATATCTCAACTATATGCCTCTTTCTGAAATGCGTAAAGAACTACATTGGTGATTCTTTTACATTTGGTTACATTTTAAAATAAGAGTGCTCCTTCCCACCCCCAACTTTGTATCTTGAAATATTCTAACTTACAGAAAAGTTAAGAGTTTTATATCGAATACTTGTATTTCCCAGTCACCGATTCCAATTATTTTGCCCCTTTTGCTTGATCTTTTTAAGTATAGATGCTTTTATTTTTCTCTACTGTTTGAAAGAAGGCTGGAAACCTCAGGAAACTTCACCTCTGTATATTTTATCTTGCATCTTCTGAGAATAAAGGCATTCTCCTGTATGGCCATAATGCTATTTTAACACATAAGGAAATTAGTAATAATTCCATAACATCATCTAATATGTAGCCCAGATTCAGATTTCCTGGCCTAGTTGCCAGCCAGTGCCTTTAATAGCTGTTTTTCCTCTGATCCAGGGCCTAATCAAGGTTTGTGATTTGTGTTTCCTTATTATGTCTTCTTTACCCTTTTATTTCATTTTTTTCTAGTAAACTTTTTTGAGATATAATTTACGTATCATAAAATTCACTTGTTTAAGTTTATAGTCATTTTTAGTAGCTGGTTGTGTAACCATCACCATAATCCAGTTTTAAAATATTTTTGTCACTTCAACAAAATTCCTTTGCCCATTTGTAGTTAATAATTCCCATTCCCACCTCCAGCTTCAGGCGACCATTAACTTAGATTCTGTCTCCACAGTTTTGCCTTTTCTGGGCAAATGGAATCATTCTAGAAATAGTCCTTGGGTTTTTTTCTGCTTCATCATGTTGTGGCATGGGCCCATAACTTTTGTTTTCATTGGTGAATGGTAGGTAAGTATTTCATTAAATGGATATACCACATTTTGCTTATGTATTTACCAGGTGATGGGACATTGGGATTGTTTCCCTTTATTGGTTTTTATGAATAATTCTGCTATGAACATTCATGTACAAGCCTATGTGTGGACATATGTTTTCATTTTTCCTGGGTATATACCTAAGAGGAGAAATGCTTAGTTGTATGGAATGTTTATGTTTAACCTTTTAAGGAGGCGCTAAACTGTTTCCCAAAGTGGCTACATGTTATTTTGCATTTCTACCAGCTGTGTTTGAGAGTTCCGATTTCTCTGCATCTTTAACAGTGGTTATATTCTTTTTAGAAATTATTACGGCCATTCCAGTGGGTATAAATTGGTATCTTGTGGTACCCTAATGACTAATGGTGTTGAGCATCTTTTCATGTGCTTATTAGCCATTCACAAATTTTCTTTGGTGGAATGTCTACTCAAATCTTTTTCTTATTTTTTTTTTTAAACTGGGTTATCTAGCTTGTTATTGAATTGTGAGTTCTCTATGTGTTCCAGATACAGTTCTTCATCAAACATGTGATTTGCAAAGATTTTCTCCCAGAGAACACTGTTTTGTTTTTGTAATGATGTTAACCATGAGCCTTGCTTACTTTTTCAAATCATTTGCCACGGGGCTTTTTTAGACAATTGGAATAAAAGCTAAATGTTTTCTTAATTCTTCCACATGTCTAGCTAGTACAGAAGCAGAGGAAGTAATTAAAGACAATGATAGTCACCTTCATCTTCATTCTACAATTAAACAGTGAGAAACTCCTTCTGAACTCCTTCTGAAGGCAAACAGAGATACTACAGATACTAGGGTTCTCTCAGTTTTAAGAACCAGAAATCCAGTTTAGATTGTCTTCAGCAAAACAGAAGTTTGGTGTTCTCTCCCTCCTCCAGCTCTACCTGTTTCTTCATTCTGTTGACTGACTCTTCACATGGTGGCCACTTTCATCTCCATATTCAGTTTTTCCCAGCTTAGTGGAAAGAGCCAGTCTTTCTTCCTAGCCCAGGGAATGGAGCACTCTGGCCAGCCTGCGTATCTTGGCCACTTTTGAGAGAGGCAGAGCATCCAGATTTGCTGTCCTGTTGTAATGTAGTAAAGAGAGGGTGGTTCCCTCCAAGAGAAGGGATGCTGGGCAGACAAACCGTATGTCTGCTACTTTAAGGGTAACATGCATTTTTTGCCCACTTTTATGAACTTAAACCAAAAGTAATACGTAGAAAGTTGACATCTGGAGCTTTTGGAAAAAATCACATTTGTTATCTGATTAATTTTAATGCTAAATGAGGCTTTACTGGTAGTACTTTTCCTTATCTAAACAAACGGATGTGATATCAGTTTTTTTTTTAAATTTTTATTTATTTATGATAGTCACACACAGAGAGAGAGAGAGAGAGAGAGAGAGAGAGAGAGGCAGAGACATAGGCAGAGGGAGAAGCAGGCTCCATGCACCGGGAGCCCGACGTGGGATTCGATCCCGGGTCTCCAGGATCGCGCCCTGGGCCAAAGGCACCCAGGGATCATGATATCAGTTTTAAACTAAAACATTCCACATTCCTCGGGATCCCTGGGTGGCGCAGCGGTTTGGCGCTTGTCTTTGGCCCAGGGCGCGATCCTGGAGACCCGGGATCGAATCCCACATCGGGCTCCCGGTGCATGGAGCCTGCTTCTCCCTCTGCCTGTGTCTCTGCCTCTCTCTCTCTCTCTGTGACTATCATAAATAAATAAAAATTAAAAAAAAATTACATTATAAAAAAAAAAACATTCCACATTCCTGTTTCACTCTCCAGTGGAGGTAGGAAACAACTAACATTAACAGTGGTAACTTGGTAATCATGTCTGATTTTTCTGTACTTGTCTTGTTCTTTCATGTAGTTTTCTTTAGCTCTCTGAGTGGGGTTATATCCAACTGTCTTGGAGTTCCTACATTCCTACAGATTGCTGAAATCAATTTTTTATAATTAGTTTCCTTCCTCTCCTCTTTCATTTACTTGGATTCTCAAGCTCTGTCAGTGTCCATATGTTGTATGATTCATCTTCAAAGTGATTTTTTTTTTTTTAAGTAAAGATAGTTCCCAATTCCTTTTCATGACATTGGGTGTATGATGTGTATGGGGAGGGTGACGATGCTGTTGATGTAGTTATGATTTTCCTGCTCTAAAAATGAAATAATTTTTATCACTTAAAATGTTTCTTATCTAAAGTCTTTGATAGATATAACTGCTATATAAATACTGTCATGAAATTAAACAAATAACTCTGGATACTATTTGGCTCTTGTGTTGCTTCCATACTTTTCCAGTACTCTTTAAGATTTGTTTTCATTATGAAAGTTGAATGCAGAAATGAGAACTTATGGTTTGGGGGCTGTCTGTATAAAATGTATCATCTCTCATACAGTGAGAAGAATGGGCCTTGAAAGACTTTCTAATGTATTCTTCCATTGTTTGCAAAAATCTCCTCAAAACTACCCAACCACTCGCCATTGCTTAAACACTTGCAGTGATCTTGTGGAAATCTGGGTCATTTTTGGATGTTCTCATTTAAAGATTCATTCCTGTTTTGTACTGAAGTGTATTATCCTGTGACTTCTCTTTGTGCCTGGTTTGTTCTCTGAAGAAGCACTTATTACACAAACCTATTTTGAGCCCTTGTTAAACAGTACATCTGTTGACAGAATCGAGAACAGTAATTTTACAGATACCTTTCTTCAAGTAATTGAAGATGGCAGTGATACAACTCCTTTGCCAGCTTCCCCATCGCCTGCCTGCTCAGGCCAAACATCCCTCATTTCTTTAGTTAGTTCCTGACTATCTTGATCACAGGCTTCCAAAAATAAGACAGTAACAGACACTTATTTTGAGGTCAAATTTTACAACTTAAAATCTGAAATACACCGAAAGAGGAAGGACAAAACTAGAATCTGTAGATTCCTTCTGTGGCCAGGCCCTGACCCTAAGCAATTTCAGATTTATTATTTCCATGTAATTATCCAGATTCACTTAGATGGGGTAGATGAGGAAACTTAAAGGCAGTAAGAATCAGGAAGTAAAGCTTAAAAATAAAGAAATAGAAAAAACAACATAGCTTTGAACATCCAAAGTAGAAATGTGAGGTCCTGGCACTAAAGGCTATTAACATCTGTTGTTCAAGAGAATAATTAGGCCATCTTTCAGAACTCTTACTTTATATCTAATTACAGTAAGCCTGGTAGTTTGCGTCCAAACAATTTGTAGGAGTGAAAGGATGCTGCTGAAGGCAAGCACCGCAGGCAGTAGTGATCAGTGAGGGACAACTGTGAAAGGAAGGCAAGAGGCAGAAAGACTTAATAACATGACCATATGAGAATTCAGAGTTCCGCATTCCAGGGCAATTCATAATAGCTCCTAAGGGCAGGAGAATAGTTGCTAGTTATGATTCTAGGTTATCAAGGAATTAAAAAAACTGTTCAGTTAAGTTGAAGAATTTGTAAGACATACAATTCTGAACTCAAAATCTTTGTTGAATACACTTTAAAAATTAAAATAAATAAAAATAAAAAATAAATAAAAATAAATAAATAAATAAATAAATAAAATTAAAATACTATCCTACCTGGATACTACTTCTGATGGCTAAATTGCTTGTTTCTCATCGATTATCCCCTTTACTAAAGTCTCTTGATTATTTTCTTAATGTGTTTATGTTAAGCATTTAGTAAAATAAGGCGCTCAGTAAATAGTAGCTGTTCATCTGTTGATGATTGATTGCGAGAGGTAATCTGTACATAGAATTTGTCATTTCCTATAACTTTAGCTGAATAAGCAAGGTTCTTCCATCTTGGATGTGTTACGGTTCATTACAATTTGTCTTCCCTTTGTGGGTTAGCACATTCTGGTCCACTTCCCCTGCTTGTTAGACTAAGCAAAAACAGTTCAAATTTTCATATAAAAATGTATGTGAGTACTTTTAAAATTACCTAGTTAAGAGTTGCATTCTTTTGGATTAGGAAATAAGAGTATAATGTTGTATCACTCCAAAAATACTTTAGGTTTTATCCTCCTTTTCCTTTTCTTCCAAACCCCAGCTGTTTTGGTTGCTGTTTTGATGTAAGTAGTCAGCTGCCCTTTATTCTTATATGTTTCAACTATCTCTAATTTAACTACATCTTTAAATCTTTGATGCACATATTGACAATTTATTCTTCAAAGAAAGATTAAAATGTATAGTGCCAAAATATTGTTGGGATTTTTGGCTTTTGGTTGTTTAAAACCTAGCAATCTAATACTTTAGGTTTTATCCTCCTTTTCCTTTTCTTCCAAACCCCAGCTGTTTTGGTTGCTGTTTTGATGTAAGTAGTCAGCTGCCCTTTATTCTTATATGTTTCAACTATCTCTAATTTAACTACATCTTTAAATCTTTGATGCACATATTGACAATTTATTCTTCAAAGAAAGATTAAAATGTATAGTGCCAAAATATTGTTGGGATTTTTGGCTTTTGGTTGTTTAAAACCTAGCAATCTTATCAGAACATTGCTACCTTTGAGAAGTATAAAATCATAAACTTATCTCTGCTTTCAGTGAAATTTTAGTAACTTCATATTAAGAACAGTTTGTCATGCAGTATAGAATGTATTTCATTACGTGACAGATGCATGAAAAATGTGGGAAAACCAACCTGTTTATAAATTACTTTGTGCTATTTCTTTATGTTGATAGATTAAGAAGTATGATACATCCAGACTTTTCAGTAACTTTCCTAAAAGTGTGACGTGCTCTTTGGCATCTTGTACTGAGACTGTGGGGCACCTGGGTGGCTCAGTCGCTTGAATGTCTGCCTTCAGCTCAGGTCACGATCCCAGGGTCCTGGGATCCAGTCCTGCTTTGGGCTCTCTGCTCTGTGGGGAGCTGGCTTCTCCTTCTTCCTCTGCTCCTCCCCCCAGCTCATGCTCTCTCTCTGTCAAATAATTTTTTTTTTTTTTTAAAGTACTGAGACTGTAATTGTAACATCATTTGGATTCAGAACTCAGGACTCATTTTTTCGGCTTACTGTCAGTATAAAATATTTTCACGTAAAGTGAAAGTTTGGGCCAAGGATAAACAGCAGATTTCCTTTTTGTAGTTTATTTTTGCTAGATTAGTCAATAAACTTGTTTTAGGTCTGTGTCACAATGTTGAAGGTGGGGCAGGAGGGTTTAGAAGGAAGCATTCCCTTCTTTTTCTGTGAGAGAGAGCTTATGGGGGGGGTGGAGGAGGGGGAGAGAGAATCTTAAGCACGCTTGGGGCCCAGAGCAGAGCCCTCCATGGGGCTGGATCTCACGACCCTGAGATCCTGACCTGAGCTGAACTCAAGAGTCAGACATTTAATTGATTGAGGCACCCAGGCGCCCCAGGAAGCATTTCCTATTAAAGCAATCATATGAAAGTAATTTTGAGATAAAAGTGGTTAGTAATATGTGTCTTCTTCATTCTAAAACTTGGACATGTTGGCAATAATGTTTCATAAATGAAAGAAGAAAGGGAAGATTGATAGTAATTGAGGGCATTTTTCCCTTTAGAAAATTATAATTTGTTTATTCTTTAATATTTGAAGCTGGTAGACATCCATTTATTGTCTGTAGAATGAAATGTTTTGAAGAGAAGTATAGAAGATTTGAGGAGAGACCGTATGGTGTGGTGACATGGGCTTAGGTTTCATTTAATAAAATACTTGTTGAAGAAGCACCTGTTGTATGCAGGTACTGTGCTGGACGCATAAAAGGACAGGCACTCAACCTAGGCTTAGGAACAAGGGGTTTTCTGAAGTGACCACCAGGAGGATGAATAGGAATTTGGTAAAAGAAATCAGGATTGGGTTGAATTGGCCATTGGGGATTCAGGACCAGGGAATCAAATCCATGCCATGGATTTTGAGAGAATGTGGCGTATTCCTGAGGGCTAAGGAGGAGCATGTGAAAAGGCCCTGGGGAAACGGAAGGGTTGCAGACAGATCACAAGGCCCTTCATCTCAGGCCCCTGGGGAGCCAGCAAATAAATTTAGGAGCATTATGATCAGATTTGTGTTTTTATCATTCTCTATACCAGTGCTTCTGAAATTATCTTTGGTGAAGAACTATTTTTAAAATTTTCAATATGTATTAGATTGAGAAGATTTTAAAATACAATAAAGATGAATTACTTAAAAAAAAAAGGAATTTTAAGAACAAAAGCCCATTTCAAAAGTTAGATAGAACAGACATAAAGTTATTTCTAAGTTTCACTATAAGTTTCCAAAGATATACTCTCAGATTTGTTCTTTCCTGGTCATTAACTAGTTAAGTTCTGGCTACCTCTGCTACAGAGGAGTTACCTCCTTTTGATCATATACACCATCACTATAGAATTCTAGAAACTCCCATGTGTATATTTATTTTTAAATCACACACATATACTGCTGTGTGGTTATACAATATACATTATAAATCTTAAAATAGAAAGTAATGGGAGGTTATATAAGCTATTTTAAATTTAAAAATTAAAAAAAATTAAATTTTAATAGTATAAAAAATTTTCGGTGATACTAAAACATTGCTTAGTGAAAACACTGTGGTCAAATGTGCTTTATTAAAACTTTTACAAGTCTTGGTTCATTCATAGAATAAATAAATAGTATATTATATCATCATGTTGCATACAGTTTCTCCAAATAGAAATTTTACCTCAATAAAGGTGGAAAAAGATAAGTAAAAAAACAAGTATTATTTAGGTGCCAAAGGACACAGTAGACCATAATATATACCCAAAAAAAAAAAAAAAAAAAGTCTCTGCTTATATTATCTTCATTCTAGTGAAAATCAACACTTTGTGAAATGGTGATTCAAAGGCTTGGTTTTAGGTGCAGTCTGTTTTATGTTTGTTTTCATGCATGCCCCATTTGAGATAGATGCCTCTTTAAGATGTAGATCAAAATTAGGAGAATGATGTTGATTGTGTCGGCTTAATGATAGTCCTCAGTTTTTAATTTTATCTAACAATTAAAGGACAGATTTTTAGTGAAATTTGTCTTGCTGATTTCCATGTTCTCTGATGTCAGTTCTTGGAAACTCATCAGAATGAGTTTCCTTTTTGGTGTGTAAATGTTTTCAAAATCCAGTGAAACTACAGTTTTAAACAGGTTAGAAATTTTCAAGCTGGTGGTCAGGTGAGATTATCTTTTAAAGTGGGTACATTTACGTTCATAACAATAAAAGCTTGCTGAACTCCTGATGTATCCGTTCACTGATACCATGTTGTCTTAAATACTTTAGCTTTATGAGAAGTCTTCATTGTCAGTAGAGTAGGAATCAGTAAAGGTTTTCTCAAGGGGTCTAAATGTCAGCTCTAGGCTTTGCAGGCCATATGGTCTCTGTTAAAACCACTCATCTCAGCTGTTGTAATAAAAAGCAGCCATAGTACATAAACAGATGGGAGTGGCTATGTCCCAATAAAACTTTATTTACAAAAAGAAGCATTTCGCCATAAACCTAAAACTGCCCTAAAAAATAAAGTCTATTAAAAAGAAAGGTGGACAGAAGAAACAGCATCACTTCTGTGTTGTTCCTATGGAAGATGCATAATCTGAATCTCATCATCAGACAAAACTCAATTAAGAGACATGCTATAAAATAATTGGTTAGTAATCTTCAAAATTGTTGAATTCATGAAAGTCAAAGTGCGAGGAATTGTTCCCAACTGAAAGGAGGGCAAAGAGATGCAACAACTAAATGGAACACATGATTCTAAGTCAGTGCGGAATCTTGGATAGGGTCTGAGGATCCTATGATAGGACTGTGTTAATGTTCATATCCCAATGGTGATGACCCTATTATGACCCTATTATGGTTTGTGGGGGATTGTTCTTGTTGGAGATAAACTCAGAATATTCAGGTGAGACAAAGCATCATATCAGCAACTTACTCTTCTCTCTCTCTCTCTTTCTTTTGAAAGAGAGAGAGAGAGAAAGCAGGGGAGGGGCAGAGGGAGAAGGAGAGGGGGGGAGAGAGAGAGAGAGAGAGAGAAAGAAAGAGAGAGAATCTTAAGCAGGCTCCATGTCCCGTAACGCAAGGCTTAGCCTCACAACCCTGAGATCCTGACCTGAACTGAAATCAGGAGTCAGAAACTTAACTGACTGAGCCGCTCCTGTTTTGTGGGTTGCCTTTTTACTCTGTTGATAGCATCTTTTGATGCACAAAATCTTTCATTTTATTTTATTTTATTTTTTAGTTTTTGCACAAAATCTTCTAATTTTCATGAAGTCCATTTTGTCTATTTCTTTTGTTACCTGTGCCTTTGCCATTGTAGCCAAGAACCCATTGCCAAATTCAATATCGTGAAGCTTTGGCCCTGTTTTCTTCCAAGAGTTTTATTGTTTTAGGTCTTATATTTAGGTCCTTGATCTTGTAATTACTTTTTAAAGTAATTGAAATATAATGTTGTAAGTTAGGACCATATTTTCAGCAATTTTGCTAAGTTCACTTGTTAATATTGATAATTTGATTCTTTCAGAATGTTGCCTATAAATAATCTCAATTTTGCTTTTTCCTAGGAAAAAGCAAATCTTCTGCCTTTTATTTCTGTTCTTGCTTTATCGCACTGACTAGAATTTCCAGGACCTTACTGACTGGCAGTGATGATAGTAAGCAGTCTTGTCTTATCCTTCGTCTTATGGGGCATACATTTGCTATTTTACCTGTAAAGTTTTTATAAATATTATTTATCAGTATAAAGAGGTTTCTTTCTGTTTCTAGTTTGCTAAAAGGCTTTTCTTATGAATGATGTTGAATTTTGTCAGATACGTATTTTTGCATCTGTTGAGATAATCATATGATTTTGTTCTCTTTTGTGAATTACACATCAATTTGTGAATGTGAACCTTGTATTCCTCAAATAAATCCAGTTGGCTCATGATGTACTTTTTTTTTTTTTTTTGATGTATCGTTGGTTTTGGTCTGCTAATAATTTTGAATGTTTTTATATCTGTGTTTAGGAGAGATTGGCCTGTAATTGTCTTTCTTTTCCTTCTCAGGTTTTCATATCAAGATTATGTAGGTATTACAAAATGAATGGGGATATGGTTCTTCTTCTCTTCTATATTTTAAGGGTCTTCTTTTTATAAAACGAACCATATATATGGCATAGAATTTTGTGCATTTCCAGTTTCAGTTTTGTTTCACACTAGCTGTGAATTATGCAGAGAATAAAGTTCAGATGTGGTCCTATGTCTGCTTATCCTAGAATCCTCCTCTTATTCGTCCTACTAGTTCCATCAGTAACATATTTACATAATTTTCCATGTAACACATTGTTTTTATGAAAGAAGTAATTTAATTTCAGAGGTCTCTTCTCTGGTACCTCTTGCTTTTTTAGCAAATAAAAAGCAGCTCTTGTGTGTTATGTTATTCTAGAATCCAGAAAATATTTTAGCTGACACATTAGAAACTTTTGGACTTTAGTCTAACCTGTCCAAGAATCTTGTTCATGTTAACCCTAAAACCTATATGATTTCCAGCAGTATTTGCATTTTAATTTTGCCTTTTGTTATTTGTGTTATTTTAGATGTTTTTACTGTGGCAGGAAGAACAAGTATTAGTAGAATATCATGTGGATTTTGCTATTAAGTAAGAAGCCTTAATGGATCCTTGTGAACCTTTATCATTAAGTTCAGAGTAATTATATGAAGTCTTGATTCAGTATTGCATTACTGTAAAGATGACTAAAAAACATGGAGATTTTCTTCTTGTTCTAGACACTTAGTTTTTAAATACCTTCATAATTCTAATTGTTTCATACTACCATTCCATAATCCTTTTATCCAAAAATGAATATGTTTTAGGATTTGGAATTCTTAGAATTTAAGAAAGATAATTTTATACATATACTAAATAGTTCATACTTTCATAATTTGGGGTAGTACCCATTAATCAAATAATATTTCTACAGCAAAATGTATGACTGTTCACACTAAACAAATCAATAGTACAAATAGTCTCTTGTTCAGTTTAGGTTTGGCCTCACATCAGTTTGCACCATACTTACCTGGAAAAAGTTTCATTATTCAGACCTTTTTGTATTGTGATACTACGGCTCACTGTTGGTTAACAGTGAGGAACAGCAGTGAGGGTTATTGTATATGAGTTAGAGTCCTCTGATGTCGGCATTCCCCTTCCTCTCAGACCCTAATAGGGCATGCCACTGCCCAGAATAACACTGTGAACCCCACTCTCCCTTACAGTTAACTGTGGCCAGGTGACTAATTTCTGGCCGATGAGATCAAGCAGAAATGATTTGTGAAACTCCAGGAAGGGCTCTTAAAGTTGAGAAGGTTACCCACCGTGGGTGCCTGGGTGGCTCAGTCAGTGAAGCTTCTGCCTTTGGATCCTGGGGTCCTGGGATGGAGCCTCACATCTGGCTCCCTGCTCAGTGGGGAGCCTGCTTCTTCCTCTCCCTCTGCTGCTCCCCCTGCTCGTGCTCTCTCTCTGTCAAATAAATAAAATCTTTAACAAATAAAAAAAAGAGAGAGGGTTGCACACTTAAACTTACTTGTAATGACTAGGAATCCTCTGTGGGGATAGTGGCCCCCTAAAAAAACGGAAGCATGCCGGCTGCTAAATCATTTGCGAGCCACATTATCAGCCGTGGATTGCCTATCTCTGTATACTTATATCATCTCGGAAATTAATTTCTATTTTTAACTGTTACTTTGGGTTTTCTGTCATTAGCAGCCAGACATAAACCTAACACAGAATTAGATACATAAATCCATATTACCATTTCCGTCTTTGATTTCAGTTTGTCATTTGGCCTACTCTCAGATCTGATTTACTGTCATTGTTTTCTTGCATGAAACTGATGAAGAGCTTATATTAGAAGTAAAAATGAATTGACCCTCTGCCATTGTCTTGTTGCTCACCTCTGCTTGCATGAATCTTTTCAATTCATGGTGTCTATTCGGGAAGCTTTATTAAATTATCTATCTGGTAAAAATGTTTTAGGTAAAACTTAGATAATATTTTTTGTCTCTACCTACCTGGGTCATGTAAACTAAAATACACCCTCATATCCTGACAGTTAGTGAACAGCTATGAGAGAGCACTGCTCTCCACCTCTCTCTGGTTGCTCACTCTTCCCATAGGTCCGACTGCTCAAACTCCAGATGTACCTTCTCCATTTGACAGAGGCCCAGTGAGGATGCCAGTTGTCAGGCAGTATGTTGGCTATTAGTAAAGCTTAATTTCTTCCTCATTTTTGAAGGTTAGAAACACATGTAAATACAAGTTCTAATATTTTCCCATATTCTAATGGCTCATTTTATATGCATGCTAAGGTACACATAAGCCTACTCTCAAGGTCAGTGTTCTAGAGAATGTGCTGGAAGGGGTCAGGCTACCAGACTGGGATGATATGACTCTTAGAACAGCCCAGGTTGATAGGATAATGTCCTAAATAGGATCAGGGGAATTAAGAAAAGCAGTTGGATTTGAAATACCGAGGAAGTAGAATGTGTAGGGCTTGAGTGGTTAATTACACATGGAAAGTTAAGGAGAGGCATCAAGAATAACTAGTTTCTGGTATGAGTCCTTGAGCCTGAATGAACGAGGATGGCATTCATTGAAATGGGGCAGATAGAAGGAAAAACAACATCATTTGAGTTTCAGTTGTCTGTGAATACCCAAATAAATATGAGTAACATATTGGAAACAGATGGGCTTTATTCACATCCCCACTCAGTTAATATCAAAGATTCATAATCTCTTACACAGTCTTTTGAGTCTTGTTTTTTGCACTTATGTGATCCCTGCCTTATAAGGTCATTTGATAAATACTGCAAAGTACTAGAACACTGCAGGTATTCATCCACAAAATTTAGCTTCCTTTCCTTTAAAAATAAGTAGAAAAAATATAAGTAGGAATATGTATTAGTTTGCATTAAGAAATATAACTGAGTGTCCCTGTTTGCTTATGAGCAGATTCTTTTTAATAGGAAATCTACATAGCCTCTACCTTATAGGGCTTATTCTGGGAATTCTAGAACTATCCTTCAACCCATGACTCTAGCTATGAAGGTAATTTTTGTAAATATAGTAGAGATAGAGTCCAGCTAGTTGTCTTTCTGATAAAAATATTTCATTGGTTTCTGTTGCTATCTCAGATATGTTGTGTCCCTGTAATTAAAACTTTTGGTGTGTGATACATTGGGAATAGTGTAGGTTTGGAATTTCATAAACCTGTATTTGAATAAATGGTTTAGCCATTATTAGCTGTGTGACCTTGGACATGTTACATAACTTTGGGCGCTCATTTACATGATCTGTTACAAAAATCTAAACAAAGAAAATTCCTGAGGTTCCTAGGTGGCTCAGTGGGTTAAGCATCCAACTTCGGCTCAGGTCATGATATCAGGGTCCTGGGATCAAGCCCCATGTCGGGCTCCCTGCTCAGCATGGAGTCTACTTGTCTCTCCCCTTACTCCTGCTATCTCTGTCTCTCAAATAAATAAAATCTTTAAAAATAATAAATAAACCAAGAAGATCTACTTTCCTGTTACTATTGTATCTAACATAAAGCTTTGGACATTTAAAGCCCTTAAATAAGTGTGTGTTTCACCTTCGAGTCACCAGCTTATCAGCTGCGCTGATGTTTTTCCTCTACAGCAGGACAGACATTTTTTCCTGGAAGTCAGCCTTACACTTCCCTATCAACATACCTTTATAGAGGCTGTGGTCAGAGGCCTGTGGGTGTGGAGAGTATCTGTCCCTGTATACATGGTCATCAAAGAAAAACTAAAGACTTTAGAGGCTAGTGTGTGGTGGAATCTAGAACCACCGACTCATATTCTAGTCTTTTTTGTGCCGTAAGTTACCAGGGACTTTGATTATGTTTAAAAAACACTGTGAAAGTAGGAAATGAAAAAAAGTTAACATACCCAATTTGTTTTACCAGTGGGTTTACCATCAACTTAGAAAGTATTTTTTTTTTAATCTCTTTCACGGTTAACTCACTCATTCAACAAATACTACTAAAGGATCTACTCCTGTGTGTTATGCACTATATAAAATAATGGAGGTGTGACACGATAAACAAAGAAAAATTCCCTGCCCCCATGAATCTCATATTCTATGCAGAGGAGGCCTCAGTGATGTGAGGGAGTAAGCCACGTGTTTATCTCCTAGTTAGAAGGGATGGCAGGATAACTTAGGACCTTACATTTCATTGTAAGACTGTGTTATTCAGAGTAACATGGAAATTCTTCTCAGGAGTAGATCTATTTTGAGGGTAGAGCTTACAGAATTGCCAGCAGATCAGATGTGGGCTGTGAAAAAGGAGGCAAAAATGACTCAAGGGTTTTGGCCCGAGCAACACAAAGAATGGGGTTGCTGTTAACTAAGATAAGGGGAGAACAGAGAGGGAGGCAGGTTGAGGTAGGTGATACTAGGAGTTTAGTTTTGGACATTTGGGAGTTTGGAACACAACCAGTTGAAGATGTTGAGTAGGCAGCTGAATGTAAGTCTGGCTTCAGGGGAGTGATAAAATCTGGGGTTATAAATTTGAATGTTGGGATGCCTGGGTGGCTCAGCGGTTGAGCGCCTGCCTTTAGCTCAGGACATGATCCTGGGGTCCTGGGATCGAGTCCCACATCGGGCTCCCTGCATGGAGCAGCCTGCTTCTCCCTCTGTCTGTGTCTCTGCCTCTCTCTCTGTGTGTATCTCATGAATAAATAAATATTAAAAAATAAATAAATAAATTTGGGTGTCATCTCATACAGAAGTATACTGAGTGTGGTTATGAAGGAATGACTAGAGACAGAAAACAGAGGTTCAAGTTGAACTATGAGATCCACCACACTTTGAACAAAGGAGATCGAAAGGGAGCAGCCATAGAAATTTAAGGAAAAACAAGTGATTATGGTATCCTGGAAATCAAAGTGTTTTAAGAAAAAGGGAGTAATCATCTGGGCCAGCTGCTGCTAAGTGAAGTATATAGTGAAGGTTGAGAATTAGTCGGGCTTAGCAACATGAAGATCATTGATGATCTTAACAAAAGCCTGATAAGAGTAGGTGAGTGGAGGAAAATTAGGGAGTTGGAGAAATGGAATCAGGATTGAGAGTGTTTATTTTTTGTGTTTTTTGTTTTAATTTTGTTTTTTAAGAAAGAAATACGTGATTACATTCAGTAGAGACAGACAAATATACTGGTTTTCTGGGCCTCCTGGAGCAATATCTGGAGTCAGCTTAAGGGCATGGGATCTGCTGCACAAGTTTGGAGTATTGGTCTTACTAGTTGTCATTTATAGCAGGTTGGCAAGCCACAGCTCTGGAGCTAAAATCAGCCTGTTATTGAAATAAAGTTTTATTGGAATGCAGCTTTGCCAGTTTATTTAGATATCATCTATGGCTGCTTTCAAGCTGTAGTGATAGAATTGCAAAGTTGCTACAGAGAAGCCTAAGATACTTACTGCCTGGCTCTTTGCAGAAGGAGTTTGCTTAGATTTACGGTAACTGAAAGAGGAGATGAAATATGAGTGGGAGAGGGGAATTAGAAGGTAGATCTAAGGAACTGAACATTTTGTAAGAGGTATTCGAATGTCTTTTCTGGTTTGGGTCAGATGAGAAGGAAATCAGAACTCTGCATTTAGAGCAAAATGAGTTACAGCCTAGATGCTTTTTCTTAAGGTGAGTTCTTAGAAGGACCACAGTCTCCAGGGGTGTAAGCTAACCATCTAGGCAGCAACTGCTATGTTACAAATGACCCCAATTTCAGTGGCTTTAAACAACCAATATGTATTATCTCCCAGTTTCTGTGGGTCAGGAGTCAGAAGCAGCTTAGGGGTATGGTTCTGACCCAGTCTCTCCCAAAGCTGCAGTCAAGGTGTCAGCCAGAACTGCCATCACCTGAGACTTGGCTAGGTCTAGAGGTCTGGCTTCCTCTCACACTCGCATGATTGCTGGCAGGAGGCTTCCATGCCTGGCCAGGGACTCACAACGTGGTCCCCCCACTGCACCCCACCAAGAGATAGATAAGAGAGAGTGCCCAGGACAGAAGCCTTAATCTTTTAACATAGTTCTGGAAGTGACATGCCTTCACCTCTGCTGTATTGTAATGATCGTACTGCTCAACCCTGACATCTTAACCTTAATAGGACCGAAGGGTGTGAGTATCAGGAGGTGGGGATGGTCGGGGGCTATCTTGGAGGCTGACTACACAGACTCGCTTGAATGTCTACAGAACTATGTCATGTGCCTCCAGCTTTGCCAGGTGTGACCAGTGTTTTCATTACTGCCCACAGCAGCTATTAGTGACAGTTTGATTATATTAAAGCCCAGCCACAAACACGGTTTAAATATTTTTTCTGTTTTCCTAAGCTTTTCTCTTTTCTGGTTATAGAAGAAACATTCATGATAGAAAACTGGAATTCAGATAAGTAAAAAGCTCTGGAAATTAAACACTTTTCATGTGCCTCTGTTTAGATTACTCTTACTGAGATTTTACTTTGCTATCTGCTGTTTTTCCTATTTGTACTAATATGTAATCTGTTTTCATACTTCACATTATTTGTGAGCTGCTTTCACATATTTTGTGAACATTTTTCAATGGCCTTCAGTACTCAGTGTCATTTTTAATGATTGTTTCGTAATCCCATTTTATGGCTATCCATAATTTAATTCTTCATTTTTTTTACTATTATGAACAATGTTACAGTAAATATTTCTTTTATACAACCCTGATTATGATATCCTTTTTTTAAGTATCAGTTCTTACTAATAATTCACATACAAATTCAACAAAAGCAAAAACTGTAGGTATAAACTTTGTTATATATAAATTAGTTTTTAAATAGGATCATGATGAGGCTTCTGTGTTGAGGGTCCAGAGATGTTACTAGGTTCTCAGAAGTGGCTGGAATATTCACGTCCTCCACCAGTTTGCAGAAATAGGTCAGTGACTATAAACTAATCTTACATAAACTTATCTTACAGACTTATCTTACCATGACTAAACTTATCTTACATAAACCTTGGGTTGTATATAAGAGCATGGTACATCTAATGCCCCCCAAACTCCTAAATCTTATATATGTAAGGTAAGCACCAAAAAAATGTTTGTAGAGATTTGCCACTTGCTATAGTGATTTTAGTAAATGACTTCATTATCAGCAGATTGAATTGCTTTGTAGTCAGATGTTATATAACATTGACATGTTTATATTAATTTATTAAGAAAATTGCATGAAGGGATCCCTGGGTGGCACAGCAGTTTAGCGCCTGCCTTTGGCCCAGGGCGCGATCCTGGAGACCCGGGATCGAATCCCATGTTGGGCTCCCGGTGCATGGAGCCTGCTTCTCCCTCTGCCTGTGTCTCTGCCTCTCTCTCTATCTCTCTGTGACTATCATAAATAAATAAAAAAAAAAAAAAAAAGAAAGAAAACTCAGCAAATGGCGAACAAATGTCCTTGGAAGTCACAGTCACATACAGAGAAGAGAGGAGGGACAGATCGGATACCACCTGCCTTTATGAGATTCATTAAATACTGCCTACTCAAGGGTGGACAGAAAAGTCAGCTCTCAAAAAGGAATATGTGAGGCGTTTACTACACACCTTCCTAAGAGCACTTGGGCAGGAGTGGGGTGGGGAAGACATGTTTTCTAAACTAGATCTAGGTAATGGAATCAGTCTATCTTCTACACCTTAAGGGCTGTCCGCTGGTTAATAACTTTGGTTTTTGTTTTTTTTTTTAAAGATCAAAGAAAAACCAAACACATACCCCCAAAATGGAAGAGAAACAAATACCACCAAGATATCCCTGGTTATTCTCCAGAGCAGAATCAGGGAGCAGCTTCGGCAATCCAAAGTAGTCCATTAACAGTCATCACAAGTATGACTTGCCTTTTAAACAATGACAAAAACTTTTTTTTTTTTTTGAAACAACAGATCAAAAACTAGTACTGATCATTTTTCTGACAATACAGAACTACTCAGAATTAATTAGTATCGGAGGCAAAGGGGCCAAACCGATGGGCCTAGTCTCACACAAGTGCATGTGGCAAGGTTCAGGGTATTAGTTGTGATTGGAAAGACAGATTTTAATTTTTCATCTTTAGTCTGATTTAAAAATGGCCTTAGTAGGATGTTACACCAGCTGTGCGGCAAGGGCTCTGGAGATAAGTTCATAGTGGCACACACCAGGAGCTCCTCTGGTTCCGGCTGTGGGGCAGCCAGTCTTGCATGGTCAAACACATTCTTTGGGCCTTTCTGTATGAGTTCAAAGCACTCCACATACTTGATAGCCCTCAAGCAGTCTCTGGAGTGATAGGCTTCTCTTTGTTCTTAAAGCTTCTCAGTAGTAGAGAGGTCATCTCTGAGATCAGTTTGGGTCCCAACAGCCAAGACAGGAGTCTTTGCACAGTGGTGAATTATCTCAGGCACTCAACTTTTCTTTCACATTTTGAATGAGGACAGAGAAAACAGTGAAAAATATAAAGTCCAAGAGTATGTGGCTCTCCACCAGTCATAACCATGACTACATAGTTGTCAAAAACAGTTGGTACATATTCAGATGGAAATACGCCGTGTAGGCTATCAGGAGATACGTCTTTCCGCGACACCATCGCTCACAGCAATGCACTTGTTTATTTGTCTACAGTACTGAGACAGTTTTGTATCTATTTTGAAAATTTCAGATTTTGTGTTGACCTCTGCTTCTCCACTGGGACCTTTCTATAGAATCTTTCACTTTGTTCTTCCACCTGCATCATTTTTTTAAAGTAACCTCCATACTGAGTATGGAGCTTGCTTAAAAAAGTCATGACCCCAAGATCAGGAGTCTCGTGCTCTGCCAACTCAGCCAGCCAAGCCTCCCTCATTTTATTCTCTTAACTGTCGTTTATGTTTTGAAGGCAGAAAATACTTTTTAAATTTTTTTTAAATTTGAGTATAGCTGATGCACAACAGTATATTAGTTTCAGCTGTACAGCATAATGATTCAACAAGTCTGTGTGATGCTTTGTTCACCACAAATGTAGCTACCACTTATCATTATGGGATGAATAAATCACAGGAATAAAAGGCACACCATAGGAATATAGTGGATAACGGTGTAATCATTTACTTAACTGTCTTTTAAGAGTGGAAGTTTCTAATTTTGTTGTCCAATTTATCAGTTTGTTCTTTTGTGGATTTTGCTTTTGGTATTTCTAAGAAATCATTACTTAACCCAGGGTCACATGCCTAATCCAAGGCCACATGCCTAATTCTATGCTTTCTTCTAGAAGTTTTGCAATTTTAGGCTTTACGTTTATGAATGGTCCAATTTGGGATGCCTGGGTGGCTCAGCAGTTGAGCATCTGCCTTTGGCCCAGGCCCTGATCCTGGATTCCTGGGATCAAGTCCTGCATCGGGCTCCTTACAGGGAGCTTGCTTCTCTTCCCTCTGCCTGTGTCTCTGCCTCTCTTTCTGTGTCTCTCATTAATAAATAAATAAAATCTTTAAAAAAACAAATAAAATAAATAAATAAAATATTTAAAAAAAAACAAATAAAAAAAAGAATGGTCCAATTTGAGGTAACTTTTGTATGGGTACTTACCTTTTTTTTTTTTTTTTACATGTGGATATCGTAATGGTTCCAGTATCATTGTTGAAAAGACCATCCTTTCTTTTACTGCATTGCCTTTTGCACCTTTGTCAACAGGTGTCAAAAACTGAAGAACCCACTTTTCCACCAGCAGGTGAATGGATAAACTAGTTGTAGTGTATCCATACAGTGGAGTCCTGGGCTTAATAGAAGGAAAAGAAAGGTTGCTGATACAGGCAACAACAGGGATACATCTCAAAACTATGTGGAGTGAAAGAAGCCTGAGGGATACATACTGCATAATTCTAGAAACTCTAGAAAGTGCTAATTAGTCTATATAGAAAATAATATATCTAATTCAATGTATTAAGGAAAGTGGCAATAGAAGGGGAGATTACAATGGGTCAGATTTTTAAATAGGTCCAGTTTATTATATGTTATACCTCAATAAAGCTGTTACAAATAAAATTTTTAAAATTTTATAGAATAACACTATAAACTTTTTTTTTTAAGATTTTATTTATTTGAGAGATAGTGTGAGCCAGAGAGAGAGCACTAGCATAGGTGGAGCAAGAGGGAGAAGCAGAGAGCTCAGTGTTGGGCTCGATCCCAGGACCCCAGGATCATGACCTGACCTGAAGGGAACACTTAACCGACTGAGCTACCCAGGTGCCCCCACAGTAAACTTTTGTATCTAAAATTTTTCTTTCTTATTCCTTAATTTTTTCTTCATACTATAGCCTCCATTTTATTCTTCTTACTAAAAAATGGTGTATAGGTCTCAACATATAGCATTCAGAAAATGTGATCATTGTAAACTCACTTCAGGTATACCTTCTACTTCTTTAAGTCCTTATGTCATGCCAGTTTCTATAGAGTCTTTTGTCTTTCCTTGGTACCATTGTTCAACTACCAACAACCCACTTTGTTATCCATTTAACTCAGACTCCCCTAAATGTCCACACATACTTCACTAGTAGAAACTGAAAAATGCAGAGGGTCAAGATACATAAGGTTTAAGGGGAGAAGTGTATAAAAGGAATGATCAGGGGCAGATGACAAAAGGAGACAAGTATTACAGAACTTAGATTTTAACCTTAGAGCACTATGGAGTCTTTGAAAATTTTAACTAACCCATGTCAAACTAATTTCCCTTTTAATGTGATAAGTGTGGTTGCATAAAAAGGCAGGCAGTATTAACAGTAAGGGGCTTCGTATCAGTCGCTTTGGTATTTTAGTTAATATATAGTTTTTTGGGGTGGCAGGGTCAAAGCTCTTCTTCCAGTACTTTAATTTTTCCCAGGCTTTGTACGTTATAGTTGCATCCCATCTACTGAAATATAACTAGCAATTAAGAGTTCAGAACTAACTGAATTTTCCTGCTTCTGCTTCTTGGATTTATGAGAATAACAACTATATTTAGGCTTAAGAATTTAGTCTACTGGAATAAAATACAGGCTTCATGTATTCATCCTTACTGTTTTTCAGTATGAAATCTTAAAAAAAAAAAAGGGCATGTGAGAGGTTTTAATATTTTATTTTTCTTCCTTTCAAACTTTGAGTCAATGTTCACTAATTTTGGTTAGATATGATTCTCTGTAAGGCACTACTGATTCTTGATGTCAGCAAGAGATGGCAAGAACCCAGAAAGGATAAAGGTAATTTATGAGCAGCAGCCAGTTTTCTGGCAACTGGAATGCTTTGTTGAAAAAGAGAGTTTATTATTAAAAGTTTCTTTGTCTTCATACAGCACCTGTCACTGCCCGTGTTTTTCAACACCTGGCTTAACACGAAACTACTAGAGAGCATATGAAACCAGTTCTTCAGGAGGTTAGTTGAACTCAGCCCTCCAGTATGATGGATTGGTGGCTGTGGAAGCCCAGAAGTAGGTACCAGTTCCTGGTAAACACGCTCAGCCCATCCCTTGACCTGAACCCTGGGTTTTGGGATAGAGTGAAAAAATGAGGATTAGAATACTGGCTTCAAAAGTCATTTGTGAATACGCAGTGATTTCATGTCTGCTCTAACCACACTGACACAGACACATAGTTTCTGCTGGTTCATACCATCCTGGGTCAGTTCCAGTTTTACCTCTGCCACAACTTTCTGCGGAATTTCTTGCAAGTGACTTAATTCTTCTTTCTTTTTATGAAAGATGAGAAGATTAGACTATTTTAAGACTTCCTTCTGTGGGTTTTCAGTGACATTCTATTTACTTGACTTAACATCTCACAGTGAAACTTTGAGGTAAGAATGAAAATAACTTGTTAAACCCTATCACGTGTAAAATTGGAAGAAATAGGCTAGTATACTGAAGGGGATATTGTATTGGATGAGGTCCCTAGGTAAATCTCACTTTCTGAGGGGGTTGGACCTTCCAGATGTTCTCTCTGATTATCAGATTGTCCTCTATACTGAAGCCTGTGAGTCTTACATGATAATGAGATGCTACAAATTTGCTTCTAACCCCCCAGTTTGAATTTAGGTGCACATATTTAGTGTTCTCATTTTAATATATTTTGAATTTTACCTAATGCCTTCTTCTCTCTTCTGTTGATTACATGGGTTTTCGCATTTGGCTTATTCATGTGACCATATTTTATTTATTGTATTCTGGCATTCTTAATATTAAGCTGTTAATATTTCTGGGATAAAACACATTTAGCTGGAAAAAGAAAACCATACTTAACTGTAATGTGTTCTTCTTTACTAAGAGGTAAAATCCAAGTATTTGTGTTTTATGATATGTCTCTTTATTAGTGAAATTGTAATGAGACCTTTTTTTTTTTGTATGATTATTGCTATTTTGGTACCACTGACTTTTATTACCCAAATGAAATGTTTTGGGTAGCTTTTCTGTGCTATCCATGAGAATTATATTTTCATGTTTAAGAGAAATTACCTTTAAAACTGTCTGGATCCCAGGGCACCTAGGTGGTTCAGTGGATTCTGACTCATGATTTTGGCTCAGGTTATGATCTTGCCATTGTTGGGTCAGGCCCCAAGCCCCACATTGGGCTCTGTGCTCAGTGCAAAGTCCGCTTCAGATTCTTTCTCTTTCTCCCTCCCCCTCTGCCACCCTCCACTCATGCTCTTGCTCTCTCTGTCTCTCTCTCTCAAATGAATAAATAAAATCTGTCTCAAATGAATAAATAAAATCATCATAGAGTACATATAAAACAAACAAAAATTGTCTCGGGCTCAAGCCTTGTGGAGAGGTCATTCTTGCCAGTTTCTTCCATAATGATAGTAAAGTTTAGATGGTAAACACTTAGGATCTATATTTTTTAAAGTCCTAGATTCATACCAGCAGTGTGACTTTGGACACCTGTTAAAACTCTGTGTGACTGAGCTGTAAAATGTGGGTAATGGTTTTAATGTCCTTTAATAGTCTTGAGATTAATCAAGTAGTTGAAAAAATGTCTAATATAAATACTCAATAGATGAAAATATTTTCCTCCAATGTTATTGTCTTATCTCCAGGTATTTTTTTAATTGTCCTTTCCCCCCCCTTTTTCCTACTTTCCTTGGAATTTTTCTCCCAGCTTCTTTATTTTTTTTAAGATTTTATTTATTTGACAGAGAGAGAGAGAGAGCGCACAAGCAGGCCGAGTAGGAAAAAAAGAGGCTGACTCCCATCTGAGCAAGGAGCCCCACACAGGGCTTCATCCCAGGTGACCCTCTCCCAGCTTCTTGAACCATATTTGGCTGAATGCTCTGTAAGATAGTCCTAGAAGAACATAAAAATTTAAAAATATTAACCTTAGGTAATAGGACCACACAGGTAAACTTTCCCCTTGTCCCTTTACTCTCCCAAGTTTTATATGATGAGTACATGTTACTTTTTATAATCATCATGAAAAACTGAGTGAATGAGGAGCTCATGTCTCACCAATGTGTATGCATGTGTGCATGCACACGCACGTACGTGTGCACAGGAGGGTGATCAACGCTAATGATAACATTAAGAGTACTTAACAGGGGCGACTGGGTGGCTCAGAGGTTGAGTGTCTGCTTTTGGTTCAGGGAGTGATCCCGGGGTCCTGGGATCAAGTCCTGAGTTGGGCTCCCCACAGGAAGCCTGCCTGTCCTTATCCCTTGTCTGTGTCTCTCTTTCTATGTGTCTCTCATGAATAAATGAATAAAATCTTTAAAGAAAAAAAAGTACTCAACAGCACTTGCGATAACCCTCGGAAATGAGTCTGTAGTAAACAGATTTGCAATGGAAAATTTAGTTGATAAATACTCAAGTTGTTATTAAACCTAAGTTCAGATTGGATATTTCTTATATTCACTGTTAGAATTTTAAAAAAAAGAATTTTTTTAAAAATTAAAAACAGTGATATCTCTTGTCTTTTTGCTGTGCCTTACTTACACAGTAAGCATCATAGAGCACATACCAAAAGCTTAATGTGATTAGATGGATGCCTGGTGCCATGTATAATATCAAGTCAGAATTTCAGAGGTTACTAGTTTACATTTTCTTTCTTTCTTTCTGTGTTTTGAATGACTCCCTGTTATTATTTAAAAAGAATTGGCTGTAAAGAATTGGCTGCTGGCCCTCCCCTCTGCCCTGCAGCTACCCGCTGCCTTCTCTTCATCCAGCATAGCCCTACTGCACTCTGACCGCCCCACATGCTGTCTGGGTTCAATACGGCCTTCCACCCAGGTCTCACTCTGCAGCCTCCTCCAGATCCAGCTCATGGTGGACCCTTGTGGAAATAGGGTCTTCAAATCCCATCCTGGGAGTCCCCAAAGTCTTTAAGAGAGACACCAACAGCAAAAAGATGAATCTGGGAGTTGGTGCCTACCGAGATGATAATGGAAAGCCTATGTGCTCCCCAGCATCCAGAAGGCAGAAGCCCAGACTGCTGCAAACAATATGGACAAAGAATACCTACCCATTGTGAGACTTGCTGAATTTTGTAAGGCAGCTCCAAAACTAGCCCCAGGAGAGAACAACTAAAGGTTGAAAAGCAGCAGATATGTCATCCTGCAGACCATTTCTGCAACTAGGGCCTGAGGACTGGAGCCAATTTTCTGCAAAGGTTTTTTTTAAGTTCAGCCGAGGTGTCTTTCTGTCCAAACCACCCTGGGGAAATCACACACCCATCTTCAGGGATGCTGGCATGCAGCCACAAGATTAATTGATACAATAACCCCAAGACGTGCAGCTTTGACTTTACAGTCTCTGTGGAGGACATTTTGAAAATGCCACAACATTTTCTCCTGCTTTCCTGTCTGAGCCCACTGCCCCATGGGAGTGGACCCTCGCCATGAGCCGTAGAAGGAAGTGGCAACAGTGATGAAAAGGAACAGTCTCTTGACGTTCTTTGACATGGCCTCCCAAGGCTTTGCCAACAGTGATGGCAACAAAGATGCCTGGACTGTATGCCACTTCGTGGAACGGCATTAATGTTGGTCCCTGCCAGTCCTATGCCAAGATCATGGGCCCATCTGGTGAGCACATGGGAGCCTTCACTGTGGTCAGCAAAGATGCTGATGAAGCCAGAAGGGTGGAGTCACAGTTGAAGATCTTGATCTGTCCCATGTATTCCAGCCCTTCCCAATCAGTGGAGGCCAGATTGCCTCGACCATCCTGACCAGCCCTGACCTACAAAAACAGCGGTGGCAGGAAGTAAAAGGCTTGGCTGGCCAAGTCCCGATCATGTGGACTCAGCTGGTCTCCAGCCTCAAGAAGGGAGGGCTCCTTCCACACCGGCAGCAGCACATCACTGACTGGACTGCCATGACTGCCATGTTCTATTTCAGGGGACTAAAGCTTGAGCTGGTGGAGAGGCCAAGGAGTTCTTCATCTGCATGACAAAGGATGGACACACCCCCGCGGCAGGGGGCTTCCTTGCCCAACCCTTTCTCCAGGTCACTGAGTAATTTCCCTGTGAGAGGGACCAGAGCCGACCTTCCTGTCTACAGCCTCCACTGTTGTGAGATTCACACGGAAGAAGAAGGAGGGTGGATGGTGGCAAGCAGGTCATTCTTTCAACCACAGTACTTAAACACTCAACCACTGAATAAGTTTCTCAGAAAAGAGCATGTAGTGAAATAGGGCAGAGGCATCTGTGGTGGGTGTCTGAACTTTGTGGCTCAAAACCAAGCTCCTGCTCGTCCTTTAACTCCAGCTATTCCAGAAGAGCTTACAAGAAAGACATGGCCCAAAAAACCCCATCGATCATGCCATTGTGAAGTTCCAGAAGCTTTAACTGCAGCACATTATGGTGTTGGGGACACCTCTGTAGATCCAGCATGAGAATAGCACCTACGAGAGGCGTTGCGGGAAGACCTGGCTCTAACATTAGCAGGCAGCCTCATGTTTGTCTGCTCGTGATTGAGCAAGCTTATCCACACACCTCGTTACAGAAATCTGTTTCATGAAAACCAGCAAGCGTGCTGCCGCTGCAGCCAGGGAAATAAAAGATGCTGTTTCCTGTCTTATTTAAGAAAAAGAAAAAGCTCTGCTGTTTAATGCTTTTGGGCATTTTAATGTTCTTCTCTTCTCCCTTCGCGTTGCTGTTCTTTCCCTTTGGCACAGAGCTTTATAACTAGCCTCGATTTTCATCCTGTTCTACTGCTCGATTGACCATCAACCCCAGCCTATAGGGGTTAGTTCAGCATCCTCTTCAGTGATTGTCTCCTGTCGGGATGCTCCCTCTGCCTGGTTGGACCTCTTCCTCCATTCAGTGCAGTAGTTGAGTCTCTCATCTCACATCAGCAGCAGGCAGGGCAGGGCAGCACCAGGGCAGAGGAGTATCTGGGCTTTGGTTTTAACCTATGTGTGCTGCCGGCTGGACTCAGGCTTCACCCTTTGGAAAGATCACCACCGTCTGCTCCAATCATGTAGACTTATTACAGCCTGGTTTCTCTGTTATAATAAAGTTTCTATAGCACCCCCCCCAAAAAAAAATAAAAAGCATTGGCTATTCAACCACATTTCCATAAAATAGAAACTCAGCAAGTGATCAATTAAAGACTATAGTAGAGGTTAGTTGGTACAAAGGGAATTTCTCTTTATTGCTGTAGAGTTCATCTGTCCTGTTTCATGGGGTGCCTGGGTGGCTCAAGCTGTTAAGCATCTCCCTTCAGCTCAGGTTATGATCCTGGAGTCCAGGATCAAACCCCACATTGGGCTCCCTGCTCAGCAGGGAGTCTGCTTCTCCCTCTCCCCCTCTACCCACTTGTACGTGCGTGCTCTCTCTCCCCGCCCCCAAATAAATAAAATATTTTTTAAAAATAAATTCCTGGTTTATAAAAATAGTTTCAGTACTTAATTTGCAGAGCATGACTGATCACTATGGCCCTTATAAATTCTTACTTTTAGCCAACCTGTCTCAGTGCTATGAAGAAAACATTAAAAAAAAAAAAATCACTTCACTTCTCTATAGCAGTGAAGACTACTGGCTCTCTTTTCTCTTTTCTCCCGCTTGTGCCTCACTCCTACTCCTTTTCTGTGCCAGATATTGTCTAATCTTAACTTTTTCCTTATTTATGATGATTTGGCCACTCATTTCAGAAAACCTATTTAGTCTTAAAATTGGTACTGAATAATTGTTTTCTTTAAAACTGAGGCTGATTTGGGGTGCCTGGGTGGCTCAGTTGGTTATCTGCCTTTGGCTCAGGTCATGATCCCGGGGTTCTGGGATTGAGCTCCGTGTCAGGGCCCAGGGATCATTCCCTGTTCAGTGGGGACTCTGCTTCTCCTTCTTCTGCCTCTCCCCCACCCCCCAACACCCTAACTCGTGCACTCTCAATTGCTCTCTCTCAAATAAGTAAATAAATACATGATCTTTTAAGACTGAGGCTAATTTTAATTAGATGACTTTGAGATTTTCATAATTCCTGAATTTGAAATATTTTGGGATTTCAAATAAGCCAACTGAGGATTTTAACTCAGGTTGTAGTGAAAGCCATAGACTCACTCATCTGTATCCCCAGCTCCCAGTGAAAAGACAGAGGAAAATAAAATTTACAGACAGAAGTTTGTAAATTCATAACAGCATTGAGAATGAGAACAGATGGAGTGACCATCAGCAAAGCAGAGGCTTTCCAGGTTTTAGAAGACAGAAAGCAGATGGCATTGATGGGTGAACCAGGGTAGAGGAAGCCCCAGGCCAGCATACCCATGAGGAAAGCTGCAAGTGGAATCTCTTCTTCCCCATAGATTGCTGAAGAGACTTTAAGCTGAGGCAGTAGGAACAGAGCAGAAGAGATGATAGGACAAGGTATTATATATGTGTATATTAAGAGCTAACTGGATATCCTACCCACATACCAGCCCATACAAGGGTTGCAGTAACATTGGTTCCTGTGCTAATTTTGGAAATCTACTTTTGAAAAAAGTTTCTTTTTAAACTCTCATTTTGAGGAGGACTGGGAGTTCCAGTGAGTGTTAGTGACTGAAGGTAAACCTCTGCTTGTTTTGGTTTTTGGAGAAGAATCTAACCTGGCAACCTGTTCCTTGCCTGTGAACCTTGAAGTGAGCTCCTCTGTAAAAATGCCAGCGAACGTGAAGTCTCCAGATCTGTCATGGGAAGGAGATCTAGTCACCACCAGAAAAACCTGCTTTGCTGGACTGAGGAAGCTAGAGGAAGAAAGCCTAGCCAGTGGTGACTTGAAATTAAATAAAATGTAGTATGCTATTATTGCCAGATTAGTATAGGATGTGAATTAACAATTCACAAAATAACTAAGTAAATGGAAAAAATATTCACCCTTTTCATGTAATCAAAGATGGAATAGAAATAACCATGAGATCTTTTTTCTAATATAAAAGCAGATTTTTTTTAAAAGAATTCTGATTGCTTAATAGGAATGTTGTGAACAGTTAATTATACAGTCCTATTGAAAAGGAGTTGAATATTATGTCTGCTAAACCTTAAACAGTTCATTCATTCATCTGTTTCTTGGAGTCTACCTCATGAAAGCATTTTAAATGTAGAAATAGATGGTCATTCATCGTTACACTGAATAATTCTAACCGGCTATAACATTTTATATTACAGGTCTTGGTAAGTAAGCTTCTATAATACATCTACAGAATGACATACTAAATAGCCATTAAGAATTATAGCCAGGAAATCAATAGAACAACCCAGAAGAACAAGTATGACTTAAGTGGAAAGGGATGCAGAAGGCAAACTTGTGTGTTTATAACCTCTTCCCATGGTGTCTCAGTACTTGATTGTGAGATCCTTGAAGTCAGGGATCCAGACTTGCTTATCTTTGTGCCCACCCACTACTGCCCCCCACCCCATGCCTTAGCATGGTACCTGACCCTCAGTAATTATATGTTGGCTCAGAAGATGGGCATAGGAAAAAACAGGAAGGAAATCCAAAAATAAGCCAAAAGATGAGAGAAGCCACTTTACACAGAGAGCTAACTTACTAATGAAACGTGCATTAAGAAGTGGAATTTAACAGATGTCTTCATGTGAACTTAAATTCCTTAAAAATATTTCATGTGCTAATGACTGTTTACTGTTAAACTTTTTGTCAGTATTTCTTCTAATATCTAGGGGGGTTTTTTTGAAATTTATTTCAGAGAGAGAGAGAGCAAGAGAGCATGCGCATATAGGGGGAGAGGGACAGAGGGATAGAGAAAGAAAAACTCAAGCAGACTCTGCACTGAGCACAGAGCTTGACCCTGGCGCAATCCTATAACCCCAAGATCATGACTGGAGCCAAAACCAAGAGTTGGTCACCTGACCATGCCACCCAGGCACCCCTCTAATACCAAGGTTTGATATAAGTCTTATTTAGTTGAATAATTTTTAAGCAGGATCATTTAGATATAATTAGTTCAATTATTTTTACTGGTTGCATTTTTTAAATTAGCAAAGCTTCCATAGACAGTATGAAGTTCATAAATCTATAAACAAGAGAAACTATAACAGTGTATATTATTTATATTTATATTTATACACACACACACACACATATATATTTAATTTATAGCTCACACACAGTAGAACCTAAAGCAAATATAAGTTGCCCAAATTATACTTTTTTGTTAGAGCTGTTAAGCATCCAGGCTCTGAATATTATTTTTTTATCCAATTTTGTAGCTGGTAAATTCAGTAAATAACACTTAATGTATTTAATTTTCAGATAAGTAACATTCTCATGGTTCAAAATTCAAATGATTACTTTCTGTTGTATATCCTTCCAGAGTTAGCATAGGAATACAGAAGCAATATGTATATTCTTTATAATAATTATTTGCTGTTTTCCTAATAAACTACATAATCTTATTTCAGAAGCGCATTTAGGTGTTCAAAGACAGATGTTAAAATAGCTGTAGATAGTGATTTACAGCTATTTTACTCTTTTACCTTTCGGGTTCCACCCTGTTATTTATTTCTCAGCATTACTGAATCAAGTCATGAAGTGGTAACAAAACCACTGAGGCCAGGGTGGAAAAAACACTTATACTTGGGCTATACTTAGATTCTTATTTTAAATTATTTTGATCTATTAAAAGATCAGTATTGATTTCCATAATTTCCTTTCATGAATTCTCACCACCACAAAAAGCTGCTTGTTCCTCTTCTTTTTTCTTACCCATGTCCATTCTAAGCAGAAAGTTGGGTGGTTTGGATTGAACTTTTCCTTTCCTTCACCTCTCATATCTAATCTGTCCCCATATTGAGTGTCTCTTGAATCCATCCACACCCTCTCCCTGGTCCACAGTCAAGTCCACGTGGGCCTGTAGCCTTCCAGCCATCTGCCTGCCTCTGAGTCATAGTCTCTCGCTTCAAAACTCCTGGTGGGTCTCCACTGCTTGGAGGACAGGAATCTAAATCCCTAGTACATAAAGTTCTGTTTCTGTCCCTTTTTACTTCTGGCTTCATCTCTCACTCTCACTCTGGGAGTCACCTGGTCAGCTAATGCTTTGTCTTTCAAGTCTCACCCTTCCTCATTTGTTCTAGAGAATTTTTGTTAGTTTTAACTGCCGCAAGGGCTTTACCTTTGTGGTGCTGTTAGTAATTTTGCCCTGGGCTGAATATATGCTGCATATAAAGGTAGGATCTTCTAAAAAGATGAATGTTTATTTCCTATACTTACCATATTAGACATCTTACATAATGCTGTTTTGTTCATGTTAACTTTGGCTTTGCAAATGAGCAGAGACCCAGGGAGATAAAGTAATTCGAGCCTTCGTGATTTTAAGGGTGTAATTTGATATCTCTCATGTTTGGCAAGTCATATAAATTTATGCGACAAGGCAAAATGTTAGACCATCTTTAAGCAGTTTCCAGCTACTGTACCCTTATAACAGTATTATTTTCCTTAGTTCAGTCTTTATTGTAATTTTGTATCCTCCTTATTCAATGCAGCTTGAATTGGAAAATATTATGTTGTTACATTTCAAAAATAAAACAGTGCCTCAGGGACTTTCTAACTTGGATGTTGATTGTATACTTTAAAATGAAGATCTCCTATGAGTTTAGGGTGTCAGTTACTACTAATGTTATTTATTATTTCACCTGGACTTCTTCCACCTTCTCTTTTTCATAATGACTAATTAATAAGGTTTTGCTTATAAATATTCAAAACAGTAGTTTCTCTTGTCACTTAAAATTTATCATAGATTTATTGGAATTCCAAAAGTATGAAATAAAAAAAATATGATTGGACTTCATCAAAACTGAAAGCTTCTTCTCTTCAAAAAACAGGTAAGGAAAATGAAAAGATAAGCTACAGATAGAAAATATTTCTTATAAAGGCTTTTTTATACAAGAAAATATAGAGAACTCTTACAACTCAAACTCACTGAAAAAACAAAAACCCAATTTTTAAAAATGGGCAAAAGATTTGAACACCAAAGACATATAGATGGTAGACAACCACATGAAAAGATGCTCAATATGATTAGTTTTTAGGAAAATTATAACCACAGTGAAATACTGTTACTCAAACTATTAGACTGACAGTTCCCGGATAGAAAGCAACTAAAAATCATATACATGTTAGTGGAAATGGAGAAGGGCATAGCAACTTGGAAAACATATTTAAACATGAAATTACCATGCAGTTTAGCAGTCTCTTTCCTAGATATTAACCCAAGAGAAGTGGAAACACACACACATACACATATATGCGCGCACACACACACAAACTTGTATGTTTATAGCTTCTTCATCTTTAACATATTTTAAATGGAAACAACCCAAATAAATGTAGATGGAGAAGCAAATTGTGCTACTTCCAGACAATTGAGTACCATCCAACATTAAAAAAAGATGTATGCACTACTGGTACATGTAACAATATGGATGTATCTCAAAAGCCATAGCTAAGAAAAAGAAACCAGGCACAGAAGTCTATATGTATAATATGGTCCATTTATATAACGTTCTGGAAAAGGTGATAGGAACTAAAGTTGGATCAGTGGCTGCCAGGGGATGGGGTCAGAAGGGAAGCATGACTGCTAAGGGGTAAGAGGAACCGTTTTGGGGGAATGGAAATGTTACGTATCTTGATTGTGGTTGGTTACATGACTATACATTTATCCAAATTCATTGAAAAGGTGATTCTATTGTATTTAAACCAAAATGCCTTTGAAGAAAAGTTAAAGCCAGGTTTCAACATCAGAAATTATCTTCACAGTTTTTTTTAAAGATTGATTGATTGAGCCTGACATGAGGCTCACTCCCGGCACCCAAAGATCATGACCTGAGCTGAACGCAGATGCTTAACCACCTGAGCCACCCAGGCCCCCATATCTTCACAAAATTAAGGGTAAAGAAAACTCTAGGACATAGATCGGAGGACTCCTAAATCAGGTCCTTTGTCTCTTGATTTAGTGGTCTTTTTTTTTTTTTTAATAAATTCTTATATATTAAAGAAATAGTAGTATTTTTCATTACCAGATTTTGTGCCTTTACCAACATACAATCTTGCCCCCAAAACAGGATCTTATTTTCATTTATTTGAGTCACCCTTTATAAAGTTACCTAGGTACATTATTAAATTCTCATGTATATCTAAGACCATTTTGTTAATCTTATTCTGTTATGTACCCTTTGTGAAAGCTGTTGTAAATTCAGGCTTTTCTTCCATTTTATATATAAACTTTTTTAAAAAATCGTTAGACATTTGGTTGTTTCCCGTTTTGGCTACTGTGAATAAAACTGAACATTCTTGTACAAGTCTTTGTGGACATATGTCTTCATGTCACGTACCTAATTGTAGGAGTAGAACTTTGGGTCGTAGGATATGTGTATGTTTAGCTTTTTGAGAAATAGCCACTTTTGAAAATGATTGTGCCTTTCTTTTTTTTTTTTTTTAAGATTTTATTTATTCATGAGACACAGAGAGAGAGAGGCAGAGACACAGGCAGAGGGAGAAGCAGGCTCCATGCAGGGAGCCTGATGTGGGACTGGATCCTGGGACTCCAGGATCATGCCCTGGGCCAAAGGCAGGCGCTAAACCGCTGAGCCGCTGAGGGATCCCCGATTGTACCATTCTTATACTTCCATCAGCAAAGCATAAGAGTTCTCATAGTTCAGCATCCTTGCCTACATTCAATATTGTCTTTTTAACTTTAACTTCTAGTGGGCATGAAGTAGGATATCCTTGTCACTTTAATTTGAATTTCCATCTGATGTGGAGCAACTTATTATGAACTTTTTGGCCAAAGAAATACCTTTTATGAAGTATTTATGAAGCTCAAGTATTATGCCCAGTTTTTATTGGGTTGCTTTTATTTTTTCATTAATTTGTTGGAGTTATCTATTCTGGATGCAAGCCCTTTTACAGACATATATGTTGTGAATATTTTTTCCCAGCCTGTAGCTTACCATTTAATTTTCCTAACAATCTCTTCTGATGAGCAGAGGATTTTAGTTTTAATAGTTCAGTTTTTCAGTTGTTGTTTTTTTTTTTTTTTTTTTTTTGTACTTAATATATTTTGTGTCCTCTCTAAGAAATCTTTTTTCTCCCTCAGGGTCTCAAAGGTATTTTCCTATTTTCTGAAAATTTCATACATTAGCTTAACATTTGAGTCTTTCATACATGTCAAATTAATTTTTTGGTGTAGTGTGAGACATGCATAGAGGTTCTTTCCTCCCAAGGTTTATACAATTGTTCTAGGGCCATTTGTTGCAAAGATTGTCATTCCCACCATCTAATTGCTTTGACCCCTTCTCCCATTGTACATTCTAACTGGTTCTTTGAAAAAAAATTCTATTTTGGGGGATCCCTGGGTGGCTCAGCAGTTTAGTGCCTGCCTTTGGCCCGGGGCGCAATCCTGGAGCCCCGGGATCGATTCCCACATCGGGCTCCCTCTTCCTGTGTCTCTGCCTCTCTCTCTATGTGTATCATAAATAAATAAAATCTTAAAAAAAAAAGAATTCTATTTTTTATATAACAAAGTTATTAATAGAATCATCTATCCTTTGAAATCTCGTTAGAGCAGTTTTTCAGTTGATTTCTTTGACTTAAATGTTACCAGTTAATGATCATTTACTCCTTATATCTCTTTCTGATATCATCAGGTGCTACTTCCAGGACAATGCAAAAGAGTGATGGTACTGGGCATTCTTATCTTATTCCTGACAAAAGCGTTAATGGAAATGCTTTTATTTTATCGTGAAGCATGATGAGATTTTTTTAGGGTTTAGTTTTAAGGTCACCAGTTTCTGTTATTAAGTGAGTACCAATAAATTTCTACTTTATTGTGTTTTTATAAGTAGTGGACTTTGAATTTTATCAAATATTCTAGACCTTATAAATATACTAATACAATTATTTTCATCTATTAATATGAGGAATTATATTGACCTCCTAAAATATAAAGCTATTCTTGCAATATCTGGTTGAACCCCACTTGGTCACTTTGGTTTATTCTTTAATGTGCTGGATTCTATATGGTAACATTTTTTATTTAAAGTTTTGCCCTGTATTCACATGATAGGTCAGTTAATCTACATTTCCTTTAGTCTCTTTGTTAAGACTTCATCAGTGTTAACCTAGATCTCTGAGGATAATTGGAAACATTCTCTGAAACATTAAATAGTATTGATAATACCCGTTCTTTATTTTTTAAAAAGATTTTATTTATTTGAGAAACAGCGAGAGAAAGTGCACAAGCAGGGAGGAGTGGGAGAAGCAGGCTCCCCGCTGAGTAGGGAGCCCAGTGGTTGGTGGGGCTCAATCCCAGGACCCTGAGATCATGACCTGAGCTGAAAGCAGCCACTTAACTGATTGAACCACCTGGGTGCCCCAGTTCCTTCACCCATTCCTGAAGTGGCTGGAAAATTGTACCAGTGGTATTATTTGTGCCTGGTATAAACCTAAATAGTCTTAAATCCCTTTCAAAAAAGAATAGTATATCTTGTTTCCTTACTCAAGTATACTCTAACTCTTCTAAAATTGTTAATTTTATACTAAATTCCTGGTGGGGTTTTTTTTGTTTTGTTTTGTTTTTGTTTTTACTGAGCAGATACTCTTAATGCAGATAGGGAGTGTCATGGATGAGTTGTCTGTATGAAATACTTTACAGGGCCGCCTGGGTGGCTCAGTGGTTGAGCATCAACCTTAGGCTCAGGTCGTGATCCCGGAGTCCTAGGATTGAGTTCCCCATTAGGCTCCCTACTGCCTATCTCTTACTTCTCCCTCTGCCTATCTCTCTGCCTTTCTCTGTGTGTCTCTCATGGATGAATATAAAATCTTTAAAAAAAATACTTTTTAAAAAAGATTTATTTATTTATTTATTCGAGAGAGACACAGGCAGAGGGAGAAGCAGGCTTCATGCAAGGAGCCCGACACTGGACTCGATCCCAGGTCTCCAGGACCACACCCTGAGCTGAAGGAGGTAGTAAACCGCCTAGCCACCCGGGCTGCCCAAAAAGAAATACTTTTTTGAGAATGAGTCACTAATTTGACGTCTACCTACTTGTGATTAGTAATGGTTTGATAGGAACTAAACTTTAGTGATCATAAACCTTTAATGCAGTTTTGAAATTGGAGGGGAAGTAAATACTTCATTTAACCTCTTTATTACAAGGAATCTCTCATTAAGTTTACAGCTGATTTTTTTTTAGACTAAAGCCTAATAAAAGTGCCTTTATTAGGAAAGTCTAAAGACAATAATGAACTCTGGAAATATGAAGATTGTTAGCATTTTCAGTTTTGGTGGGCAGAGAGTGTTTGATATCTTACTTGGTAAGAGTATTCTCTATTCAGTATTGGAGAGCTAGATTGATTGATTGTTAGAAAGTTTCTTGAAGTTGAAAATACAGAGCAGAATTTGGATTGAAGATTTGTGGTCTGAAGCACCTTGACCCCCTTTCTGTAGGTGGTAGGCTGAATAAACCCAAGATATCTATACCTAATCCCTGAAATCTGTGAATGTTACTTTCTATGGCTAAAGGAACTTGATTAAATTCAGGCTCTTGAGGGGCACCTGGGTGGCTCAGTCAGTTAAGTGTCTGCCTTCAGCTCAGGTCATAGTCCTGGGGTCCTGGAATCAAGCCCCAGGTTGGGCTTCCTGCTTACTGGGAAGTCTGTTTCTTCCTTTCCCTTTCCCCCCTCCACTCTTTTTTCTCTCCTTCCCCGAAACAAAAATCTTTTTAAAAAGTTAATTAAGGATCTTAAGATGGGATGCTTATTCTAGAGAATTTGGCCTGAAGTGTAATCACAAGTATCCTTTAAGAGGGAGGTAGAGAAGGTTTTGACTACAGTAGAAGAGAAGGCGATATGACCACAGAAGCAGGGATTGTAATGATTCAGCCAAGGGATTTAAATTTTTTTTTTTTTTTTTTTTTTTGCAAAGGGATTTAAGACCGTTTAAGGGCCAAGGAAAGCCAGTCTCTAAAAACTGGAAAAAGCAAAGAACAGATTCTTCCCTGGAGCCTCCAAAAGGAATCTGCCCAACTGACACCTTGATTGAGCCTTAAGACTCATTTTGGATTTCGGCAGCCATAACTGTAAGACAATAAATGTATGTTGTTCGAAGCTACTATAGGTTTGTGGCGGTTTGTTACAGCAGCCACAGGAAACTCCTACAGTGTGGCTACCCAGCCACTAAACATCAGCGGCAAGGCCTTGACCTGTAGAGTTCGACTCCACACCCCAGCCCTGAGAACAGTGTCTTTGTGGAGGGAGAGAGAGAAAGAAGGAAGGCAGGGAGGGAGGAAAAATCAGGGAATTCATATTTCACACAAATATTTTGAGCATGGTATAGGTGTCTGGTTTCTGAATGAAGCAGAAAAACAGTAAGGTTGAAAACTTGAAACCCACCCATAACCGGATATGTTCTGTAGTCTTATTCTAGGATATCACTTTGAAAAAATTAAACAGTAAAAGGTAGAAGATAACTGAGAAACCAGATAAACCATTTGAAATTCAAAGATTCTTGTCTCATTAGTTGAGGCAGGGAAATGAATCCACATACATGGAGATGTCATATTTTATTTAAAATGTAGATTCAGTCCCCCAATTCCTAATTTGAATGAAAGTTCCAACAAGGTAGTTAATTGCACTTGTGTCAAGTGAGTGCAAGAAATAAACAAGCTTATATTATTATTTTATGACTAGTTCTTTGCTTAAAACATATGTACACATGATACAAAAACCAGAATGTACAAAATGGTATACATTACAAGCCACTGTCCCACTTCTATCCACCAGTGACTTCCTTTCCATCCTCACTGGCAACCGTGTTGTTAACCACTGTTTTATATCGTTTCTGATGTAATAAACAAGTGAATTCCTAAAAAAGCCTTTTCCTCATCTGTACTTGTTCTGTATCTTGTCTGTGTCTTTTTTTTTTTTTTTTTCCACTTTAACAGTATGTTGGAGCTCCCTCTGTATCACTGGGTAAAGAACATCCTTGTTTTTTGTGGTTAGGATTACTCCAGGCATTCAGTTTACACTTCACTGCAATGAATGAATGTGCCTATTTCTTTACACCAGGGATAGATAAACTTTGTAAAAGGACTAGAAGTAAACATTTTAGACTTGTGGGCCACATACATTCTCTGTTGCATATTCTTTGTTTTGTTTTGTTTATAAGGCTTCAAAAACATAAAACCATTGTTAGCTCATGGACCATACAAAAAGTGGGCCAAAGGAGCTATAGTTTGCTGACCTTTGCAAACTTATCAACCTGATGGGTAAAACAATAGTGTCCCAATGTATTTTATTTGTATTTCTCTTATCAGTAGAGCATATTAGAGCCATTTATATTTCCTTTTCTGTGACTATTCCTATTTTTGGCCCATTTTCCTATAATTATTGGTCTTATATATAGTAACATTTCATTTACGGAAATTATCTCTTTGAAATGAATTGCAAACATTTTCCTCAGTTTTGTCTTTTACTCATAAAAGATTTTGTTCACTAGAAATGTTTTGAGTAGTAAAATTTGTTGTTTTTTTAAGATTTTTTATTTATTTATTCATGAGAGACAGAGAGAGAGGCAGAGACACAGGCAGAGGGAGAAGCAGGCTCCATGCAGGGAGCCGGACGTGGGACTCGATCCTGGGTCTTCAGGATCATCAGGCCCTGGGCTGAAGGTGGCGCTAAACTGCTGAACCACCCGGGCTGCCCGAGTAGTAAAATTTGTTATTTGCTGATGAGTATTATATAATACTTTAGGCCCTCCCATTCTGAGATTATCAAACAACTCTTTCAGGATTGTTTTCTTTCCCCCTCTGGTGTTTTATATGTTTTTGTGTTTTTTTTTTTTTTTTAAGATTTATTTATTTGAGAAAGAGAGAGAGGGATGTAGGGAGAGAGAATCTCAAGCAGACTTTCCATTTAGCGAGGAGCCCACTGCAGGACTTGATCCCACAACCCTGAGGTCAAGACCAGAGCTGAAATCAAGAATTGAATGCTTAACCAACAGAGTCACCCAGGCACCCCAGTGCTACTGTGATTTTATTTTATCATCTAAATCTTTGATCCGCTTAAAGTTTATATTGGTGTGAAGAAAATGAATCCAACTTTATTTTTTTTCCAGATAGCTCACCAATTGTCCCAAGTCCATTTATTGAGATATTCTCCATGCTTCCCTTATTAGATATAGCATTTACAAATATCTCCTCCTATTAAGTAGGTTGCATTTTGTTTTGTTGATGGTTACTTTTGCCTTTATTCCCTTACCTCAGGAGACATATCTAGAAAAATGGTTCTACAGCTGATATCAAGGAGATGGCTACCTATGTTTTCTTCTAGGAGTTTTCTAGTTTAGGTCTCGCATTTAAGTCTTTAGTCCATTTTGAGGGGTTCTCTTTTTTCCATTTTGAGTTCATTTTTATGTATGTTGAAGAAAGTGGTCCAATTTCATTCTTTTTTGCATGTAGCTGTCCAGTTTTCTCAGCGCTATTTGTTGAAGAGACTGTATTTTCCTTTTTCTCTGTTCCTGCTTCCTTTGTTGAAGATTAATTGACCATATAACCATGGGTTTACTTTTGAGCTGTCTGTTCTGTTCCATCTGTCTGTCTGTTTTTGTGCCAGTACCACACTGTTTTGATTACTACAACTTTGTAGTAAATCTTGAAATCTCCAGATTTGTTCTTTCTCAAGATTGTTTTGATTATTCAGTGTTTTTTGTGGTCCTATACAAATTTTAGTATTCTTTGTTCTAGTTCTGTGAAAAATGTTGTTGGTATTTTTATAGGGATGGCATTAAATCTGTAGATTGCTTTGGGCAATATGGATGTTTTAATAACATTAGATCTCCCAATCCATAAGCATGGAATATCTTTCCATTTGTGTCATTTTCAATTTCTTTCATCAGTGTTTCATAGTTTTCAGAGCACAGGTCTTTCACCTCTCTGGTTAAGTTTATTCCTAGGTATTTGTTTGTTTTTGATGCAATTGTAAATAGGATTGTTTTCTTAATTTCTCTTTCTGGTACTTCATTATTAATGTACAGAAATTAAAACATTTTTGTAAGTTAATTTTGTATCCTGTAACTTTACTGAATTCATTTATCAGTTCTAGTAGTTTTTTGTTGGACTGTAGGATTTTCTATATATAGCATCATGTCATCTGCAAGTAGTGAAAGTTTTACTTCTTCCTTACCAATTTGGGTGCCTTTTATTTCCCTTTCTTGTCCTATTTTTGTGGCTAGAACTTCTAGTACTATGTTGAATAAAAGTGGTAAGTGGAAATCCTTGTTTTGTTCCTGATCTTAGAAGAAAAGCTCTTAGGGATCCCTGGATGACTCGGTGGTTTGGCGCCTGCCTTCGGCCCAGGATCCTGGGGTTCCAGGATCGAGTCCCGCATTGGGCTCCCTGCATGGAGCCTGCTTCTTCCTCTGCCTGTGTCTCTGTGTGTGTGTGTGTGTGTGTGTGTGTCTTATGAATAAATAAAATCTTAAAAAAAAAAAAAAAGAAAAGCTCTTCAATTTATTGCCATTGAATATGATGTTAGCTATGGGTTTTTCATGTGGCCTTTATTAGATTGACATATGTTCCCTCTAAACCTACTTTGTTGAGAGTTATCATGAAATTCAGTATTGTACTTGGTCATATGTTTTTTCTGCATCTGTTGAGATGCCTATCTGATTTTTATCCTTTTTCTTGTTAATGTGTTTCTGCCTCTTATTTAGATGATTATCATAGGAACATCCATTAATGTTTTAAAAGCAGTCAAACAAAATTTGTCTTTCTATGGCCCCATTTCATCTTTAGAGTCAAAGGGCATTTGTATACCTCCTGTTTTCTCTTTAACCTACCCTATTCAGGCAATGATTCCTACTTCATTAGTGAAATGACTCTTCCCAAGGTCATTAGCAGCCTCCATCTTGCCAAATCTAGCAATCAGTTCTCTGTAAAACTATCTCGTATCTCAGCTCAGTCTCTCAGCAGGATTTGACAGTTTAACCAGCTTCTATGACTGTACAGTCACTGGATTTCCTCCTGAGTGGCCACTCCTCCTCCTGAACAAGACTGTTGGGTTATCTTAGGGATCTGTCCTCTGCCACCTTCTCTTATCCATCTGCATCTTATCCCCAGGTGAGTTCATTCAGTTTTGTGACTTTAAATACATCTATAAACCAGGACACCTGGGTGGTTCAGTTGGTTAAGTGTCCAGCTCTTGATTTCAGCTCAGGTAATGATCTCAGGATTGTAAGATCAAGCTCTGCATCAGGCTTCACACTTAGTAAGGAGTCTGCTTGAGATTCTCCCTCTCCTTCTGCCTCTACTCCCACTCATGGGCTCTCTCACATACATACATATGTACGTACATACATCAAATCAAATATCTTTAAATATATCTGTGAACTCATCTTCAAATTTCTGTGTCCATCTCTACCTTCACTCCTGAACTCCAGACTGGAACATCCAGTTTCCTATTCAACTCCCAACTGGATATCTAGTACACAAGCAGAGCTTGGGATTTCTTTCCCAGACCTATTCCTTCCTGTCTTTTTCCATGTCAGGTAATGGTATCACCACATATTCAGTATGTTTAAAAGATACTCTTGTTTCCCCCCATTTTCCTCATGTCAGCTGTTTTTCCAGAAGTATGTCGGATAGCATAGTAGTTGGGAGAGCCAGGCAGCCTCAGTTTGAATCCTGACTTGTCCTTGAACAAGTCAACTTCTGTGATCCAGTTTCTTCAGGTTTCAAATGAAATTAAAATAGTACACATCTCATAGGACTGTTCATTCATAACATGTGGTGCCCAACTGAATTGATATATGTATGATGCTCTGAACATGAAGTTTTGTCATCATAAAGGTTTGTCGTCATTGTCCCCAGTACAGGTAGTATTGATAGTTATGCAAGTACTACTTATGGATACTAATATTATTACCATTTGGGCTACAGCTGCTATAGGCCAGCCCCCTGCCCTCACTAGCATGGACTAAAGATAGACTCCTCTGCTCTTGCTCCTCCACCATCCGCTCTCCACACACCAGCCAAGCTAATCTTTTTCAAGATATAAGTGAAATTATGTCACTGTCTTGCTTAAAAACTCCCTGGGGCTTCCAATTACAATTATAATAAAACTCAGACACCTCTCCATGGCCTGCAACGCTTTTTGTCAGTTGGCCTCCCCTTCCTCTCGCTCTCACCCCTGTTACTCTCCCCACCATTACCCCCAAGTCTCCATCTACTCTGGCCTCCTCCAGGTTCCTAGAACATGCTGAACTCTCCCATTTTGGGTCTTTGCACTTGTCATTCCTCTGGAATGCTCTTCCCTCAGAGCTGCCTGGTTCTCTCATAAAATTCAGGTCTCAGCTCAAATGCTACCTCTGAGAAGGAGTCATCCTTGAGTGGCCTGGTTCAACTTGCCCATCCCTTGCTCTTCATCTTGTGCCCGTCATCGTCTTTATTACATTTAGCACTATGGAATTTTCTTATTTATGTTTCTGTTTGCCTTCAGTTTTAGGTAGGCACAGGCTTCAGTTTGTTTACCATCAAAACAACATCTAAACTAGGGATTGGGAGCTAAATTGTGGAATGCCAACTTTTTGAAATGGGGAGAGAGGAGTGTCTCCTCCGTGGGAGCTTCTTGTCTTGCATTGCCTCTTGAAAGTATGGGATATGCAGCTCATAGTTATTAGGGACTGATTGCACTTTGGAAAAATATCTCTGGGACTTTTCCTTCTTTATATCTAAGTCACTATTTTATCACATTTAAATATTTTACATATTTAAATAGTTATATGAAATAAATATAAATATTTATTTATATACTTCAAATATTTAAACAGTATTTTAAATTGTTCTGGAAATAAAAGTGTTCTCAGTTGGTGTGACTGCTAAATGCTTTGCTTTCAAAACACACACAGCTCTTAGAGTATACTTAACTGTTTTAAAAATAAGACAGTAGGCACATAGTCATGAAGTTATTACAGCTACCAGCAAGTAAGGATCATAATGGTGAGAAGTCATTTCCTGATTCGTGTAGGAACATCATGTTCCATCAACTGCTTAGGCTTGGTAGACTTCAGGCTTTTAGTTCCTTACCTGAAATATGCTATTCTTTTTCAATTTCTGAGCAGTGATAGTCATTCATAATCTAATGATCATGTCCTTGGTACCCAAAAAAAGGGAGGGATCAATTCTTGTTTGTTAAATCGATCGAATTGCTAGCCTCTAAGTATAGATTCTTTACACTTGACAGCGCAAAGCTGCTTCTGCTAAAATGTTTGTTACAAAATAAGAACAGGATCAGAAATTGCATATATAGTGTCAGCTCAAGTTATGCTCCTTATAGATTGAAAGCAGTCTCAAAGTATAACATGTTCATGTTGCTAAATAGATAAGATTATGGATTGCTGTTTGTTTGTTTTTTCCTTAAGACTTTTCTGTTTAGGGGACACCTGGGTGGCGCATTCAGTTAAGCACGAGGCTCTCTTAGTTTCAGCTCAGGTCATGATCTCATGGGTGGTGAGATCAAACTCTGTGTGGTGTGGGAGACTCCTCAGCAGGGAGTATGCTCGAAGAATGTCTCCTTCTACCCTACCCCCACTCAGCAGCACGTGCGCTCTCTCTCTCTCTCTCTGTAAAATAAATAAATCTTAAAAAACAACAACAACAACCAACTCTTTTGTTCGGGCAAATAGTCATATGGGCCTGATTTCTGGGCACAGCCCAAGAATTGCCCAGCTCTTGGGTGCCTTTAAGCCATTGTGTGAGGCAGAGACCCACAGCAGACTGTCCTTGCCCAGACCTGTGATTGAATTTCTAGTAGCAATGATGCTTTATTACTAGTACAGTCTAAATCACTCCCCATGGTTGTCAGACTGAGAACATTTATTTGTTCATTCAACACTTGTGTACCGAATGGCTGATTTTGCCAAGCCATGGTAGTCACAATCAACATAAAGTAACCCAAGCAGACATGACCCTCTGCACTTGGGTTGCTTCTGGTGTATTAGGGAAGAAGACTCATAATAAGCAACTAACACATTCTAGTAGTTTCAACTTGTAATAATGGTTGAGAGGGAGAGTATCAGACGCTATATGAGAGCACAGGGCAGGGGAGAGCCTAATTGATTTAGATTGAGAGTTTCAGGTAAGGCTGAGACCCCCAAAACTGAGAGGTCTTAGCCAGACAGAATGAGAAGATGCCAAAAGGCAGGGACCAAGAGGCACAGAAGAGTATGTGAAGGACTGCAGGAGGCCGGGGGGGGGGGGGGGGGGGGGGAGGCGATGCAGCCGAGCTGGGAGACACTGGCACAGGACAGAGAGGCAGGCAGGATGAAATGTGGTTTCCAGGAGCTGCAGTTTGGGAAAGCTGTGCTGTGACCAAATAGTCAGAAGATGCCGGGAGGAAAGGCTGCTGCAACCCAACCCCCTCGAACCTCTAATAACAGAAAGTCTCCTAGCTCGGGCTGCACACAGGCTGGCTGCTGCCACCTTACGGCCTCTTTCTAAGGCATGGTCCTGGGTGCCCTTGGCACACGGTGGCACTGCAGCTTCTGGAGGAACCTGGTCTTCCCACATGGAGCATGTAAAAGTGGCAAACAGACGCATGTTCTGAAGAAAATGAGGGAATGCAGAATCCAGGTACTTAAGTTAGGTTGGCCCTCCACTCCATGATGTCCCATGGGAGGTGTGATAGACAGCATTGGATTCTGTCTGTAATTCTACTGCCAAGTTCCTGGGATGAGATTTCTTCATTTATAAACTGACAGTGAGCGAACCTTTGAATCAGCAACCTTTTTTGGAGGAGGGCAGGGTGCAGGGGAATCAGTTATTTCTTACTAGAATTAAAAGAACTATCTTTTATTATTGCCCATAAAGGCTAATGTGAGAACAAAGTGATTGTTGAGACTGTTTTCATAATCTGTGTGATTCTGTTCAAATACATTGAATACTCCATTATTGTCTGCGTGTGGTTGCATTGGGAAATCTTCACTTTGGGTCACAGCTCATTACTGAAAGCTAGCTGTTATAGGAGAAATGCCCTTGACTTGTATACTTGTATCGTCATGGTGTTCTCTGATAAGTCATTCTTCCTCTAAATGAGCATACTTTGCTGTCTGTTTAAAATCGCCACAATGATTTTATGAAAATGAAAACTTGTATCTTGAAGCCCAAGGACACTGTATCTCTTTCCTACACTTGGAACTCTGAAGAAGATTGTACTGGCTGGTACTTAGTTTTTCATTCTTTCTAGGTTCTTCTTCATCCTTTGCTGAAAATCACTCTGTGACACAAGATGGCTGCAAACAAGCCCAAGGGTCAGAATTCTTTGGCCTTACACAAAGTCATCATGGTGGGCAGTGGTGGTGTGGGCAAGTCCGCACTGACCCTACAGTTCATGTATGATGAGGTAAGTGCCGGTTTTATAATGGGTATCAAAGTTCGGGCTGTAGAGAGTATTTCAGTAGTTTAGTTTTGGTGCTCTTTTAAATGTATACCTGAATCCTTGAAAGCTACTCATTGTTTTTCCCATTTTTAAATTTAGAGCCAGCATTTGTACATATCTTGACTTAACAAATCAATAACTCAAGATCCTTAAGAACTTACACTTTAAAAACAAAACTGGAAACGGTACCTATTTTTTAAGCAATCTAACTTTTTGACTTTTTCATTTCAAATGTTTAATGGAGGTTCCCATCTTGAATTAATAGAAGTGGTAGATATAGTATCTAATTGAGACTTAAAGTTAGCCTAATAAGGTGTCCTGTAGTAACTTTAACAGTAATGATTTTAATAATAGTGAAAAAATCAATCAGTAGTATCTGGCATGGCACTACACTCACCATTAGGCAAAAAGCTGTGTCCCTAAAATATAATTAAGAGAAGGTTACAGATTTGTGTGCCTGTATTTATATCAGACTTTACTGCCCAGAGTTAAGGTCATAGCCTATATACAGCAATATATTCTTTCCCCAGAAGACTTTTGTCAAGCCTAAATAATTTAAGAGTTGATAATCTGGTTTAAGCATTTATTCTCAATTCTTCCTTCCAATATAGAAGCAACGTTTTATGGTTACTCTTTCTTACTTAATCCTCCAAACAATCCTGCATGGTAGGTGATATTCCCATTTTACAGATGAGAAAACAGGACCTCAGAGAGTTTTCTCAACCTGCCCCAGAGGAGTGATCTCCAATGAGTAACCAAAGCCTGGTCTCCTGATAACAAATCCTGCAGATCTTACCACCCATTGTCTCCTTCCATTGCCTGTTCATCAGCATTTTTGGCACACACAAAAAAAGCCTAAATCTAATCAGCTCTCTTGCTCAATGGTGACTATAATAAAACATTTGGAAAGAAAGAAGATTGAAATGATACTTGAAATGAAATTGCTGATTTAAGTGCTCAATCTGTTTTCCATACTATTCATTTTAATAGATAGTCTTTCAAAGTAATCGCTCAGTCGGGCCCCTTCTTAATAATAAGGAAGAGGTCAAAGGTAAAACTATTCACATACCTGATGAGTGATAAATGGCTAAGCTCGCACTTAGTATTCATAAATATTAATATTCACAGTAGTATCTGATATCAGAATATGTGTACTTGTTAAATCATCATATGTAATACTTATAAAATTAGTATGTAAATATGGGTAGACTGTTCTGTAGCCTTTATGGTTACAAATACACTGTGTTCGTTTTTTTAAAATAATTACATATTGAGTATCCTCCCTGTACCAGGTAGATCGGGGAGCTAGAGTAATGAGTAGAATAGTCAGGGTCCCTGCTCCCAGGGGTTATGTTCTAGTAGGGGGATATGGACATTGAGCAAATAAATAAGAAAATATCAGATAAGGAAAATGAAAATATTTATAGGAACTAATTTTAAAAACGTGCAAAAGTATGTATACATACACACATGCTAGCAATGATACACTGATCAAAAATATCAAGGTGAGATTTACAGAGTTGAAGATAGATGGAGGAATGTAAAGTTGTTTAATAGTACTGTTTAAAAAATGAGGCATGTAGAGAGCGACCTCAAGGTTTGTGATTTGCTGTAAGTAAGTAGCATAAGCCACTTTATTGAATTGGTTCATTTTAGCGAAGAGATTTCACAGCAGCTTTCAATTGACTCACTTTCAAGTTATTTCTACAATTCTGGCATGAAAATTTATATAGAGAATCACATTGAAAGGAGTTGTTATGTATTTGATTAAATACACATATAATCACTTTTGCAGGTATGGTGTTTTCAGGAAGGAAAAGGCACAGTTTTCAAGCTGTAAACAATCTAGATTTCATCATTCAACCTTGCTTTTTATAAAAGTGGAAGCCACCAAATTATCTAAAATGAAATGTAGATTAGTGTAATTTTTACCATTGGGGAAAGCTGAAGGAAGAGTACATGGGACCTCTCTGTACTGTTTTGGCAACTTCACATGAATCTATATTTCCTCTCTTCTAGTTTGTGGAGGACTATGAGCCTACCAAAGCAGACAGCTATCGGAAGAAGGTAGTGCTGGATGGGGAGGAAGTGCAGATCGATATCTTGGATACAGCTGGGCAGGAGGATTATGCTGCAATTAGAGACAACTACTTTCGGAGTGGGGAGGGTTTCCTCTGTGTCTTCTCTATTACAGAAATGGAATCCTTTGCAGCCACAGCCGACTTCAGGTATGGCAGGGACTCATGCCTTTGCACCAGCATACCACGCAGTGGTGTCATCCCCAGAAACAAGTGGACAACTAGAGCTTGTTACTTGTTAGTCTTTCACCCTGTGTGTAGTTGTGCTTATTCCCTCTTTGATGGCAGTCTGTGACTCCACCCACGGTGTACTTACACTCAGATACTCAGTATACCTCGAGTAATCTTAAAGCTGTCGCAGTGCCAGCTGTATTGGAGCGTGAGTTTGTGAGCCTCAGTACCAAAGGTCTCTTATGCATTACTGAAGTATTTCTCTTTGCAGTATAATACTACTGCTGCCGTAATGGTTGACATTTGGATCACATCATAGAGCTCTGACCCAGATTGTAGATCTTTCTGTGTTAGTCACCAGTTTTACAGCCCCTGTGTAATGCTCAGCAGGCACATCGCCATCCTCCTCTCAACACAGATCCCCTGACAGCACACACTGATTTTTCCTTTAAGATTTTATTTATTTATTTGAGAGTGAGGGAGAGCCCAAGCAGGGGTAGGGGTAGAGGAAGAGGGAGAAGCAGACTCCCTTCTGAGCAGGTTGCTGTATGCAGGACTCAATCCCAGGACCCTGAGATCATGACCTGAGCCCAAAGCAGCCACTTAACCAGCTGAGCCACCCAGGCACCCCTGATTCCTTTCAATAGAAATAATACCATAGATTGGCACACGAGGTTGTGTTATATAATATTTTTTATATCTTACCATTTGCTTAATCAAAATCTGTCATCCATTTGGTTTGCAGGGGTGCAGTTGGTAAAGGGGAGAGAGGTTATAAGAGAAATACAGCATAAATAAGTTCTTGAATAGTCTCAAATATTACATGTGTAATCAAAAGTATCCCTTTTTTTAAAGATTTTATTTATTTATTTTAGAGAGACAGTGCGAGCAGGGGGAGGGGCAGAGGGAGACTCCCAAGCAGACTGCACTGAGCATGGAGCCCAGTGCGGGGCTTGATCTGACAACTCTGATATCATGATCTGAGCTGAAACCAAGTTGGACACTCAACCCGACCAAGTCACCCAGGCCCCCCCCCAAAAAACTATTTTTTAATTATATATTTTTTTATTTTTTTGTTTCAAGTTTGCCTTGGTATGAGGGATGCAAAAGAAGCGAGCATGTAGTATATCTTTTTCTTTTTTTTAAGATGTTATTTATTTTATTCCTGAAAGACATGGAGAGAGAGAGAGAGAGGCAGAGACATAAGCACAGGGAGAAGCAGGCTCCTCCATGCAGGGAGCCAGATGTGGGACTTGATCTCAGGACCCTAGGATCACATCCTGGGCCAAAGGCAGGCACTCAACCACTGAGCCACCCAGGCGCCCCTGTAGTGTATCTTTTAAAGATTGACACAGCCTAGCTGCAAAAACCATGAAACCAAGAGCAAGGTAGTAACAGAGTAGGAGACGTAGACAGTGCTCATTACAGGGATCCAGGAGGCTTTTGTAACATAGGTGAGCCGGAAGGATAAGAAGGATTTTCACAGACAAGGAAAGAAGTTTTCTGGAGGTTGAGCAAAAACTGAACCTGGCTTTATATAAAGCTTCTTTTTCACATACACTTGAAAGTCCCAGAACTGAAGGAATTTAAGAGAGCATTCTTTGTAGAAAAAAAAGTCATTGAGAAACTTTTAAAATGCAGATTAATTTATAAAATTAATTTTGTTGGTTTCTCTAAGGAAAGAGTTTCATATATGATAAAGTACAAAGGGTGGCAGGCCCTGGTAACTTATAATCTTGGGAGACATGTTGGAAATTAATTTAAATGTCGGTGCTTATTCACTCATTTAGCAAATATCTGAGTGCTTGTTATGCAGCAAGTCCTGGTCTAGGTAATGGGATAAATGTTGTCACCATAGTTGCCGAAGACAAAGTGGTATCTTAAGGGAATAAGGTATTTTTCTGCCAAGAGTAAGAATCTTAGGCACTGCTGTGACAAAATAAATGAATCATTCATTACTCTTCTATTGTACCTCCGACGTGTTCCCCTTCCCATAAATAAAAATAGTCCCAGTGACTCAGCAGCAACAGGGAAACATTTTTGAGACCGTCTGAATGGTTACACACCACACAGTCTTCGCCCACAGGGTGTAGCACCAGTGGCAGGGCCTCTCTTGAGCCTTCCTGGGCCTCCCATCACCGAGGCAGAGCCCCCGTTTCCTCATCTGCGTGAGCGGTATGCTTGCAACAGCACCACTAGCACCCTCAGAATCAGCTTGATTTGTGTGCTTTTTCTGACAAGGGGAAAACTCTTGAGAGCAGGACCTGTTTCTTAGCCAAGTATCCCTAGTACCCATATTTGGCACAGTTCCTGGCATGTATCATACAGGGCATGCTTAGTAAACGTTTGATAGAAACATTAGAGTAAACGTTTGATAGAAACATTAGAGGCACATCTAGGTGGTTCAGTAGGTTAAACATCGGCCTTCGGCTCAGGTCATGATCCCAGGATACTGAGATGGGGCCCCACGTCAGGCTCAGCGGGGAGCCTGCTTCTCCCTCTGCCCCTCACCCTGCTTTTGTACTCTCTCACTCTGGTTCTCTCTCAAATAAATAAATAAAATTTTAAAAAAAAAAAAAAAGAAAGAAATGTTAGAAAACTCTTATTTTTTTTAGTTCGCACGTCAAAAATGAAGAAGTTGGACCAGTTTGTAAAGGTACTTTCCTATTCTAAAATTCTATAGTTGCCTTTAAATTCTATTTAAAGGGAGCATCACATTAAGTAAAATGTGAATGAAGACGAGCATTGCCTTTCTCTGACATCCAGGAAAGTAGCTAATTAAAACCAACTAATTCACTCTAAGAAATAATGTCTTCTCATCCCTGAACCCAGGACGTCCATGGGCTTTCCACGGCCACATTTGTGGTAGCATTCATCACACAGTAACAGGAAGTATTGGTCTTCCTGAAGCCCCTGACGCAGAGAGCCTAGTAGATATTTACTAAGAAATAAATTAATGACTGTGTATACATATGACCAGAAGTACTAGAGTCAAAGAAACCAGAGTCAGTCTCTGGTAGTTAGTGAGATCAAGTCGTAAGTCTATTGTTGACATCTTCGTTGAGGCTGTTGATCACAAAGGAACCTGGTTAAGAAGGTAACAGCACATTGTTGTCCAACACTGGAAAAAGATTATGACTGGCCAATGTCCTCTTCACGAACACGTAAATTTAATAGGAGTAATGGTGGTGTGGCCATGGTCTTTGCAAGAGGTCACGTGAGTGGAGGAAAACATCACAGCCCTCCTGTCCTGTACAGCTTAGCACACGTCCCCCAGTTACTGGGCCCAGCTGACCTGGTTCCTTCCTCATAGGGTGGTTAAGGTAAGTACAGATCAGTGAAAGATGGAGGTGACTGTGTGGTCCATAATCTGCTCGTGCTAGAAAACTAGGAATTCAGGTCCAGACAGCTGCCTGCAATCGCTGAGTCTGTTGGAATGTTTACGACAACATCCGTAACCAGGTGAATGAAGGAATACTAAAAATAACACTGCCTAATACACAGTGCTCACCTCGTACCAGGCACTGCTCTCAGTGAACAAGATGAACAAGACGAGCTGGATACTAGCGAATTTCATAGATTCTAAAACACACATTCTTTTACATCTTATCATCTCTTAAAATCAGGCCCATGTCTTCTAGTAGAACATCTTTCATTATGACTGGCAGCAGTTTTTCTTAGTGGTGCATAACATAACGCGTGCAGTTAGTGACATTTAAAGCCCATGGCCATTGCGAGCACTCTGTAAAATGCTAGCAGCAGTGGAGGTGGTGGTGGTATTCAGGCGATGCTGTCAAGGAAGCACAGAATAGACAAATGTGAGATTAAGGCTTGGCAAAGATTCGTGTTCCATCTCAAACATCACGAGAGATCACTGCAAAGTCAGTGTCCTCTGCTAATCTGTCATGCTAATAACCCCATTACTCATCTCCTTTTCTCTTAGTCTAAAATATTGTTCCTGTAGTTTCAAATCCCTTAAAAATTTCAAAGGAGGGGCGTCAGTAAGATAGCCAGAGTGTTGATTTAGGAAAAAAATGTCTTTCTCCAGCAATCACTAAGAGCAACTATCATTCGTTGAGGATTCACTGTGTGCCAGACACAAGTCTAGGTACTTTACATTTCATCCTCATAGCACCTGGGTGAAGAAGGTTCTGTGGTTAGCCCCATTTTCCATGTGAGGAGACCAGGGCAAAGAAGCATTTTTGCCCAGAGTCACATGACTGGGAAGAGCCGAGAACCATGACACCTTTAAAACTGGTGATGGCACATAACTTCTCTCTAAACACAACATCTGGGCAGCCTGGGTGACTCAGCGGTTTAGTGCTGCCTTCAGCCCAGGGCCTGATCCTGGAGTCCCGGGATCGAGTCCCACGTTGGGCTCGCTGCATGGAGCCTGCTTCTCCCTCTGCCTGTGTCTCTGCCTCTCCCTCTCTCTCTGTCTCTCATGAATAAGTAAATAAAATCTTAAAAATAATAATAATAATAAACAACACCTGTACTCGAGAGATGTATGGCCTGTGTGGGGTTTTTAGAAACATTTAGTGGGACCCGTGATATGAGGCAATCCTCCCCCAATCCTGTGACCCCAGTTTAATCATGAGAGAAACATCAGCCAAATCCCAACTGAGAGGTTTTCTACAAAGTAGCTGCCCAGCATGTCTCAAAACTGTCAAGGTCATCAGAAACAAAGGAGGTCTGGGAACTGTCAGAACCACGTGGGATCTGAGGAGATGTGATGACTAAATGTCATGCGGGATCCTGGACAGGATCCTCAACAGGGAGAGGACATTAGGTAAAAACTAAGAACATTGGAATAAAATTTGAACTTCAGTTAATAAAGACGTCTCAAGAGTGGCTCATTAGTTGTGATAAATGTACCACACTAACGTAAGATGTTGCCCGTAAGGGGAACCTGGGTGCGAGGGTATGGGAACTCTAGCGTCTTTGCGACTGTCCTACACATCTAAAACCATCCTTCCAGTAGAAGTTGATTTTTAAAAAGCATTAGGAGAAAGTTGCATTTGACACTTGGATTTTGTGTCTCTACTGCCGTATTTGTGTTCTCCTCGCTAGTGCATTTTTCCTTCATCCGTGAAGTGAGTATGTAATTCGGGTGACGGATGGTGGAATAAGGAGGAAGCGCGGCTCATTTCCTACGCTAGTTGCTATTGTAAAGAAACATGTAAACAAATGCTAATTGCAGATGGGTTTTGTTATTTTGTTAGTATAACATGTGGGGGTAATTTTAATATTTCTTTCTCATTTTCTCTTGTCCAGGGAGCAGATTTTAAGAGTAAAAGAAGATGAGAATGTTCCATTTCTGCTGGTTGGTAACAAATCAGACTTAGAAGATAAAAGGCAGGTTTCTGTAGAAGAGGCAAAAACCAGAGCCGACCAGTGGAATGTTAACTATGTGGAAACATCTGCGAAAACCCGAGCTAATGTTGACAAGGTAAAGGGTGGCCCTCCTTACTGCACATCATGTTAACAATAAGTTGATTCGCTTTGTCTCAGCTCCACTGTGTCTAGAGATTTGTGAAACTTGCAAATGGTGATTTAGCATGTGCTGATTTGTATCCGCCCTGAATGCTCCAGTGCAGCACGTGAGGAATTTCCTACTTCACCTTGTCCTCAGGTTCCCGAGAGACACTGCAACATGAGACTTTTTTCCTCTTGCTGACAGGATTCTGACCTGAATCCCTGCCTTTTTAAAAAAATTTTTTTTCTTAATCCTGATCGGCTGGATAATTTAAAAGGCGTGGCAGAAGTCCGCTGAGCTGACACCTGCCCAACCCCATGCCGGTTCTCCGAAGTAAAGGTGCCTCCCGAGACAGGAGCCCCACAGAAGAGGGCTTCGAAATCTATTACTACGCCTCCACTCCCCACCCTGTTTTCCTCTATCCGATCTTCTCCCTTCGTTCAGGTGGCCCTTCCCTGAGTCCTGCCTCCTTTCCAGGAGCCAGCCCAGGTGCGTTATTTCATCCTCCTGTCGGAGACGCACGTCTTCCGGAAGACTGCCCATCGGCTGAGGCAGGGGCAGGCTCCCTGAGCCCCGCAATGGGGCCTTTGCCAGCCCCCGGCATCTAGGCTGTGCCGAGTGCCTCTCAACTCTAGCTGTAGAATTGTCTCTGAGACTTCACGGACGCGGATTCCTGGGTCTTACCCGCAGAGATTTTGATTCCTGTGCTATGAGTGGGAGCTGAGAATTTGCATTTCCTGCAAGCTCCCCAGTGGTGCAGACTGCGGCCCTGGCGGGGGCGGGGCTGGATATAGGCTATTTTGGTTACTCTGGCTGTATCACCAGCAGACCACCGTTTACTATGCTCTGAGAACCACTGGGCCAGGAATTTGGACGGGTCCCAGTGGAGGTGGCTTGTCTCTGCTCCACAGTATCTGGTGCCTCAGCTGGAAGCGTCTCCGCTTAGGTTCACAAGACTGTTCACACGTGTCTGAGTCAGCCAGTCGATGCTGGCTGTTGTACAGGGACTCCTCCGTTCCTCACCATGGGACCTTCTCCACGTGTCGTGCTTTAGGCGTCTTGCTGAGCCCAGGTGGCTCAGCAGTTTAGCACTGCCTTCAGCCCAGGGCGTGATCCTGGGGACCCGGGATCGAGTCCCATGTTGGGCTCCCTGCAGAGAGCCTGCTTCTCCTTCTGCCTGTGTCTCTGCCTCTGTCTCTCTCTGTCTGTCATGAATAAATAAACAAAATCTTTAAAAAACAAAACAAACAAAAACCCGTCCCTGTAGGAGGGTGGCACGGTGAGCGCCAGGGGCAAGCGTCACAAGGGAAGAACCAGGCAGAAACCACATCACCTTTTATGACTTAGCCTCGGAAGTTATGCAGCATCATTTCCACGTTGTCCTGTTAACTGCAGTGGTCACAGAGTCCCGCCCAGGTTCAGGAGGAAGGGGAATCCACTCCACTTCCTGATGGGGGTGGCAAGGTGCTGGAAAAGCGGGAAGGGGGGTGTTGCTGTGGCCAGTTTGGGGAAATGTAGTCTGTAGTCAGGGGTCACCTCTCCAAAACAAAATAACATTAAATGTGGCGTCTTATAAATACCGTCATTTCACGTACCACAACAGCCCGAAGAGTGTAAATGCCAGATAAAATACCTCAGTGGCTAAATAAAAGTAACTTACAGCAACTATCCAGTTTCTAGAATTAGGTTATATTTGGTTTCTTGCTAAGGAAATAATGTTAATAGAAGAGCACATTTTCATTTGTGTTTATAAGACGCAGGCACTGTAGCCAGCACTAACCAGGTATCTTTAACCCCGTAAGGTGTAAGTACTCTTCCCATGCTCACTCTTTTAGATGAGGAAACTGAGATGCAGAGAGATTACATACCCGATTCGAGTTCAAAAGGCCTGTGATGGCATCTGCTGGTTCTGGGTGTGGCCGACTCAAGTGCCTGGTTGGAGTACCTGTGGTATCTCCCAGGGTGTACGTCACCCACTATGAAGCCTGGTACAAGTTTTCTGGGTAGTGAGTGTTAATATTGTCTCCTATATTAGGTAGTATCTTGTTTTGTCACAGAAAACAAACGCTCAACTCCCCTACGAGACATTAAGGGCTCATGCCGTGTCCTCATCTGGATTCCAAATAGACCATCACATCGAAGTTTCAGAGGCAGATTTTGAGTCCACCCTGTAAAAAGCTTCATGACCATCTGAGTGGTCCAGCCAGGGCCTCACCTGTCTCAGAGAGTCACCCAGAGGCAAGGGTCCACCTGGCAAACCTGCTTTTAGACTCACTGGGTGCCAGGTTCACTTCATGACCTTGTTAGTGGCCTTCTGGCTAAGTGTCCTCGTTCTTTAATGCATAACTCCAAGATTGCTCTTAATTTTTAAGGAACATCTTGGAGGAATGGAAAGAGATTGAACAAGTAGATGTCAAAAAGGAGAATATGATTTATTACATAAAGAGAGCCAATTTTATGTTGGGAAAAGAATTTTAGAAGAAATGTACTGTATTTTTAATTTTTTTGTCATTAAAAACGTGAACACCTTATTGTATAAGAAAAATTCGTAGTAAGGAGAAACTATGAGTCACTCTTCACCCAAATTCCACTCCACTCCCCTTCCTTTAAGGTAACCACTACTAACTTAAGTATGTCTTTCCAGACGTTTATCTGCATTTAAAGACCAATATATAGAGTCTAAGGGAAAGCTTGTGTTTGCTTGTGTTTCCCTGTATAAATAGGATTTTTATATATAGTACTTTTATTTATATAAATAATAAATATATATATACACATATACACACACACATATATGTTGTATATATATAAAATATTTCTGTGTATGAAGATCATCCATTTCTGTAGTTTGCTTTTTAAATTTTATAACAGGTGCTTGGGTGGTGCAGTTGTTCGGGCGTCCAACTCTTGATTTCAGCTCAGGTCGTGATCTCAGGGTCATGAGATCAAGCCCAGTGATGGGCTCCATGCTGGGTGCGGAGCCTACTTTAAAAAAAACCTTCTTCTGAAGTTCACTCCATAGTGATCTGTGTGCATCAGGAAGCCACAAGCAAGTCCTCTGATACTATATGTAGCTAGTTTGGAAGCTTCCTGCCCGAGCTGGCCAGCTGTGCACTCCAAGCACAGACATTCTAAAATCGCCGCAGGGAAGCCAAGATGCAAGGAGTGAGGGCAGAGACCCCAGGGGTCGTGTTACCCATGTGTTTCAGTCTCCTGCACTCTCCGTGGGCTTGCTTTGCTCAATTTTTCCCTGTTGTGTGTTGGTCCCGTGTCCGTTTGACTTAAGCCATTAGTCTCTGGTCGCTTCCTTGCCTTTTTCCCCCCCCAATAGTTTCCTTGCCTTCTGATTTACTTTCTGTTTCTTGCTTCAGATCAGGAATCAGCCGTTTATCTAAGGAACACTGGTTCTCTTGGGAGGAATGGTGTTTAGCAGCAACAGCCTGAGGACTAATGTGCTTACTGCTGTTGGGTTGTCATTGCTTCATGGCCTTTCAGTGAAGTGCTGGGAAATGCGTATGATTGAAAGAAAACAAATCATGAGATCATACTGTTACTGCTAATTCAGTTTTAGCATTCAGGATTCTCTACCTCTTTGACTTTTTTTTTTTTTTTTTAATTTATGATAGTCACACACAGAGAGAGAGAGAGAGGCAGAGACACAGGCAGAGGGAGAAGCAGGCTCCATGCACCGGGAGCCCAACGTGGAATTCGATCCCGGGTCTCCAGGATCGCGCCCTGGGCCAAAGGCAGGCGCTAAACCGCTGCGCCACCCAGGGATCCCCTACCTCTTTGACTTTATATCTTACTTAGATATAAGAAAGATGTATTTTCTCTCTTGCACTGAAAATCGTCATTCCTAACCCACATAATTGCTCATACACTATCCCGCAACGTATATATAAAATTCTTCCAAAAGAGTAATACCACTGTTACTATCAACTGCTAAATTACAAAGTGAAGTTTAAGATTTTTCTTGTTATTTGTTGAGGTTTAATTTTTTATTTTTGTATATATACTTGTATATATCTTATATATAACTATGAACATGTAGTTAGTCTTGTTTTAGTTTGATTTGCAGTTTTGGGCAGCTGCTTTTTTGTGTTTATTTTCGTTTTTTAAGCTGTAAAACATTTACATTTCCAAAGTAGAAGTTGTATGACGAGGTATATTCAGAGATGCCTCACTGTTCCGTGTCCCCTGTTCTCTTCATCCTGAAAATAATATTGGTGTTTGGTTTATCATTTCATTGTTTCCATTTCAAATGCAGGCAAATCCACATAGCTCCTGTTCTGCACACATGCAGGTAGCTCTCTGCTATCCTTGACAGCACCTCTCTTTTCCAGTTAGTGTTTCCTTTAGACAGCTGGAGGAGTGTTTGAAAAGGCCCAGCAGCCATTCCATAGCATACATTTGCTTACTTACAACACTCAACAATGCACAAGCTAACTAGGGTTTTCTAAATCTCTGATTTCAGTTGAGTTCTTAATACATCGGTGTGATGTCACATCTTATTTCATGCTCATGAGAAAAATAAAATAGAAATTATAATAATTTTTTTAAATTCAGAATTTTAGAGTGTAACCCATGAAAGTCATTCTTCTAGGCATCGCACACACACTCATGACCAGGCAGTGTGAGCCCACGTCCCTGTAGACCTGTCTGCCCTCAAACATTTGTTACTGACATTTAACTTTTGAGTTGTTACACTAGTAATTTTTAAATTATTATGCAAATATCTCTCATTTGCCAGTTTCTAGGCACCAGAATTGATAAATTCTCAAATATGTTGAAAGAAATTGTTTTCTTTGCATCATAAAGAAAGCACTTGTTTTCCTCAGCTTTGTTCTAAAAATGGAGCTGAATAAAAGCAAGTTATTAACTAGATATTATATGTGTATCTATATGTAAACTATATATAGTTATTAACCATAAATTTTATTAGATTAATTACTTTTAATGTGAATTGGTAAAATACATTCATTCGTTGTAAGTTACTCAGATGGAATCCACTGAGCTTTAACTTTGGAGCTATCGTCATTTGTAGGGCTTTGGTCTTTTTTTTTTTTCCCCCCCCTGAAAATTGGAATGGGAAGATTAGGTTAATGATGGGAACAATTTTACCGAAAAGTGCAATACAGGAAAGTTCCCAGTTTTCCCAGTACCTTGGGGAAGGAGTCTCTGGAGTTTGTTTGTTTGTTTGTTTGTTTGTTTGTTTGTTTGTTTTTAACAGTGATAAAATATACTTTTATTTACTTTGTTGAGTCAGAGGGTCATAAAAAAATTATTGCTAAAGTAGATATCAGGCAAATAGAAAGGTACTTTAGAAGTCCAGTTACCTTGGAGTTTATTTAAACTAAGAGGAAAGGTCATAATGTTTTCATGCAATACATATTTGGTTGTTTAAATAACAACCGTGACAACACAAAGAATTATGGGATGCTGCACTTGTGATCCATACAATACACCAACATGTGGATTGTACATAATTTAAAGAAATGTCTCAAACACTGTTTGAAATACTGTAGTAGCCAATACATAGAGGCATGCTTTCAGGTGGGCACAGGAATGCGGTTTAGAAAAGAAAGAGAAATATCACACTGGAACTACTCAATTTCTTCAAAATCACTGAGCAAGAAAAGCAACATTGAACTTCCATACTGATTTTACACAACTTTTATACAATACCTTAACTTAAATCCAGAGCAAAAGTTAAGACTCTCTTCCTCTTATTTTTGGTAAACAAGTGCATGGTAAACTTAGATGACTTTTCCCCCTGGATTTTACGTGGGAGCGGCCTTTTTAATGTTTTATTTAAAAGAGGTCAAGTTTGGCACTTTTATACTAATATCACCAATGTTAATATTTCTTGGGATCTCAGGAAGATTCATATTCTTTACAGCTTATACAGCACTGCTGGAGCTCCCGCTAAGCCAGCCTCAGATTTCTCCAGTTTATTTTGTGCATCAATTTGTGTAACAATCTCATTCATGTTGGTCTCCAATTCCATTTCCCACCATCACCATTTCTGCAAGAATATTGTGAACCTTATCACATGGATAATTAAATCCAGTTCACATTTTCAAAACACTTGTCTAATGTTTCCACAAAGACTTGAATTAGATCTAAAATGCCAAGTTCACTTTCTGAAGAATCCACACAGAAGACAAAATACAATGTTGCATAATGTCTGTACATCAGTTTGTTGTCAGATCCTCCGATTAACAGTCCTCCGTCTAGGAAATTACAAACATTTCCATCTCTCTTAGCTACCAAATGGAATGTCTCCCTGCTGATGTGCTGTTGTGTATCTTCACTGTCGGGCTGGTAGGACTTGGAGAGCCGCGGCTTCCCGTGGTTGTTGAAGCTGAGGATCGCCTTGATCATGGATGAGCCGGGCGGACCGGGTGGGACTGGGTGGGGGCCGGGGCGGGATCTCAACTGCGATCCTCCCCCACCGGCCCCCTCCCGCCGAGTCTCTCTGGTTTTGTGCCATCTTCTCCTTGTGCTCCCCAAACAGGAACCCTTAAGTCGTCATTCTTAGTTTATTTCCAAGGTTTGCTGCTTTGGTTCCAAGAAGTACCAAGCTCATATAATATGTTGGTTTTATTTACCCTGTTTTCTTCTTTCTAGGTATTTTTTGATTTAATGAGAGAAATTCGAGCCAGAAAGATGGAAGACAGCAAAGAAAAGAATGGAAAAAAGAAGAGGAAAAGTTTAGCCAAGAGAATCAGAGAAAGATGTTGCATTTTATAATCAAAGCCCAAACTCCTTTCTTATCTTGACCATACTAATAAATATAATTTATAAGCATTGCCATCGAAGGCTCAATTGACTGAAATTACTTTAACAATTTGGAAATTGTTATGTATCACTAAAAGCATGAATTGGAACTGCACTGAAAGTCAAATTCACTTAAAAAAGAAATTAATGTGGCTTCACCAAGAAGCAAAGTTCAACTTCTTTCATAATTGCCTACATTTATTGCAGTCCCGAATGTAGCGTGTGGGCTTGTGTTTTGCGGGCAGTCTTTCTGGAACTGTTAGAGCTGAGACGGGGTGGGGGGAATGGGAGGAAAGGCTACTTCCTCTGGTTTATTATAAAGCTTAAATTTTATATCATTTTAAAATGTCTTGGTCTTCTACTGCCTTGAAAAATGACAATTGTGAACATGGTAGTTAAACTGTACCACTTTTTTTAACCATTGTTATGCAAAACATAGAAGAAAAGTTATTGGCATGATTGTTGCATATAGTTAAATTGAGAGTAATTCATCTGTGAACCTGCATTAATTACCTGGTGATTAACGTAGAAAAGTGGTGTAAACTTGTACATGGAAATTTTTGAATATGCCTTAATTTAGAAACCGAAAAATACCCGGTGACATCATTCTGGGTGTGTCCTCACTGGTGCCGTGGGCCTGTCGCCGCGTGTGTCCTGGTGAGAGAATGCTTGCTTGGTATGAAGTACAACTTTTGTATAGAAGATTCTTGAAAAATAACCCGTCTGCTAGGAGTCTGTCCAAAATTTAAAATGTGTGCCATACTCTGGTTCTTGAAAGTAAGGTTCCAGAGCTCCTTGATTACTTTTAATTAACTGTAAGGTAGTGTGAAATGAAGGGCCGGCATCTACTTGTAAGATAATTTTAGACTGTGAGGATTCAGCACAGTTCTGTTTCAGTGAGCCCGTTTTTCTTTAAGACGCCGGTCCCTGGAAATCCCTTCCTACAAGTGGTGAGCGTGTGTGAGGTCGTTGGTCTCTCCGGAACGGGGCACACGGAGAACGTCACTAGAGCTGAGGCCCTTTGCACTGGAACACGTGGGGAAAGCCTGGGTGCTTGCCACCTGGCCATTTCTCAGTGTGCGCTCAGGAGGCTGCATTTGGGCTCAGGGAGTGCTCGGGAGTCTCTCTGGTCCGCGTTCATAATGAAGAACGCCAGAGCGCGGTTCCCTAAAGTTAACAACCGGCGGGCAGCCCGAGTGTAGTGCAGAAAGCACGTGTGGCACACGCAGGCCAGACGTTAGCTTGTGTCACCGTTGTGTGGTGTGCCCACTGGGAAAATTCTAGCATGCTATTCGGGGACGTAGTTTCAATGGGAAATACACCACTGTCAAGAGGTTTCCTTTCTTCTTCGGACTGGGGCTAAGGCAGTTGATTCAACAAAGTTCGTCTTTCTTTTCGCTCAGTCCTAATTTCCACAAGTCAAAGGTGTGTTCAGGCATTCCAGGTAACAGGTGTGTACGTAAAGTTAACAAAAATAGGCTTTTTAGGAACTCTCAGCTCTTTAGATATTACATCTGACTTGTCATGTTAAATATTTGTCCTTAAAGGGTTTGAGATGTACATCTTTCATTTCGTATTTTTTCATAGGCTATGCCATGTGCAGAATTAAAGTTGCCGATGTAACACTGGCCCGGCGGGCCCAGCGATCTCCACGTGTACTCATTGCAGTCTTATTTAACCAGGGGTCCTAACCACTAACATTGTGACTTCGCTCTGACACCTTTCCTCTCCTGGGTACTGAGGTGCTATGAAGCCAACTGACAAAGATGCATCACATGTCTTAGGCTGATGCCACTACCCGATTGGTTTATTTGCAATTTGAGCCATTTAAAGACCAATAAACTTCCTTTTTTTAAAATGCTTGTGGTGTTACTTGATGTTTATAATATATATAACACACAGCGTCCAGCTTTATCAACCTGGGCACCCTGACCAGAGGTTTTAAAACCGCTAAATCTCAGGGCTCCTGGTGGCTCAGTCAGTTATGCATCTGCCTTCGGCTCAGGGCATGATCTTGGGGTCCTGGGATCGAGCCCCGGATCCGGCTCCCTGCTCAGCAGGGAGTCTGCTTCTCCTTCTACCTCTGCCTCTGCTTGTGCGCTTTCTTTGTCTCTGTCAAATAAATAAAATCTTAAAAAAAAAAAAAAAACAACACTAAATCTCGAGCTCTCAGTTTAGGGTTTACTTTTGTGTAACCCCAGATTTCCTAGACAGCACCATCATTGGTCAGCGGCAGCCCAGGCTCAGAAGCAGGGAAATCCTATGTGCACAATTACGTGGGCGATACCCTGGGTGGTCCCGAAGGTCACGGTGTGTGCTGTACTTTCAGAATACTCCCAGAGTCCCGAATGGCGAGGTGATGGTTTTATATTCACCTTCTAATCAGAATGACCCTCACGTATCATTTAATTTCCAGATTGTGGCAGGAGTCCCCACCCTGCTGCCATTTCATCAAGCTTCAGATCATTCATTCTGTCTGGCGTCGCATGTCCGGTGGGAAATGGTGTATTAACTGTCGGCCAGCCTGGGTTAGAACAGATCGGGCCCCGTGCTGACTCCGCACTGCCTTGCAAAATCCAGTTGATCTTAATTTCTTAATTCATAAGCACATGTAAGTTATAACTGATGTAGTTTTAACCTCCCTCGCTGGACCCATTTTTTATTAAGTATTTATTTTGGCGGGGAGAGAGGACAAGCACACGAGTGGGATGGGGGGCAAAGGGAGAGAAGCAGACTCCCCGCTAAGCGTGGAGCCCAACGTGGGGCTCAATCCGACAACCCTAGATCATGGCCTGAGCCCAAACCAAGAAGAGTTGAACGCTTAGCCGGCTGAGCCCCTGGGCCCACTTAACACCAGTATGGGGCATGATGCTGAATGTACACCAAATAAAAGTCAGGTTAAGTTCCGGTCCTAAATCAGAGGGTCATGTCTCAAAATTGTGCGACAAGAACGTAAAATATATTTGGCAACCTTGCATCACTACCTGTAGAGTAAAAGCCTCAAAGCATTTACCAAAAGTGCCTGCGAGGTCGTCGAGGTCGTCGAGGTCGTCGAGGTAATCCTTTTGATTAGATCCAGTGGTTGAAGCCTCCTTTAGCCGCTGACTGGGGAAGTCAGGATCGGCAGGTAAATAGAGGGTTTCCTGCGTGCTTTTCTGACATAGTGTGTCCACCTCGTGGGCACGGGCGCTGCTGGGAACGCAGCAGGGGAGGGACAGACACCAGTGCCATTCCGGAGACTCATGCTGCAGAAGGTAGCTCTGTGCCCCTTGCGGAGGAGGGGAAGTCAAAAATAAATAAATAAAAAGATCAGGGCTCCTTACTCTGGGCTACACCCCCTATTTCTTGATTGTCAACAGGTAAAACAATCACAACAACAAGGGGCGCCTGGGTGGCTCTGTTGGTGGAGCATCTGACTCTTGAGCATCCGACTCTTGGCCAAAGCTCAGGTCTTGGTCTCAGGGTCGTGGGTTTGAGCCCCCGCTGGGTATGGAGCCTACTTAAAAAAATAATGTTATGGGGATCCCTGGGTGGCGCAGCGGTTTGGCGCCTGCCTTTGGCCCAGGGCGCGATCCTGGAGACCCGGGATCGAGTCCCACGTCGGGCTCCCGGTGCATGGAGCCTGCTGCTCCCTCGGCCCGTGTCTCTGCCCCTCTTTGTCTCTGGGTCTCTCATGAATAAATAAATACAATCTAAAAAAAGAAAAAAAAAAAAAAAAGCTCAGAAGCCCCAACGGAAGCGAACGGAAGCGGCCGAGGTGTCCAGGTGCTCGCAAGCACCCAGCCCCGACGCTCCCCCAGGCCGAGGAACACGAGTGGGGTGGACTGGAGGGGAGGGGGTGGGAGCCACCGCCTCCGGGGCGCCCGCCGAGCTCGCCCCTGGGGGGTGCAGGACCCCGGCGCGCCGGGCGCGGTGGCTCGTCCGTGTCCTTTCCGGGTCCTGCGGCGCCGCCCGGGGCTGGGGCCCGCGCTCGTGGGTTTCACCCGCCGGGACCGCAGCGACTTGCGCGTCCGACCCCGCCGAGGCCCGGGTCACGGCTCGGGCACTGCGCCCCCTTCCGGGCGCCGCCGGGGGTGCTCCGGGGGCCGCGGGCGCGGGCGGGTCCCCAGGTCCCCGGGCCGCCTGCCCCGCGGGGGTGGGGGGGGGGTGCGCCGGGGCCGCACGCGGGGCGCGACGCATTCTTTCTTTTATATATTTTTTAAGATTTTATGTATTTATTTATTCATGGAGACCCGGGGGGGGCAGAGACCCAGCGGAGGGAGCAGCAGGCTCCTGCAGGGCGCCGGCCGCGGGTTCGATCCCGGGCCCAGGGTCACGCCCCGGGCCGAAGGCGGCGCCCACGGCCGCCCAGGACGGATTCTAGACGCGGGCAAGGTCCTCGCCGGCCTGGGCCACGTCCTGTTCGGCCCGGACCAAGCGGGCAAACACCCCCCCCAGGCCGTGTGCCTCGTCCGCGGCGGGACCGAGGAGCCGGGGCCTGCGGGAGGGCGGGAGGGCGGGGTTCGGGGAGCCCCGGGCCGCAGCCCCGGAAGCCGGGGGCGGGAGGGGCCTCCAGGGGGAGCCGCAGGGGCTGGGAAGGGGGCGGCCGAGGGCGCGGGGGGGGGGGGGGGGGGGGGCGAGGTCACGGGGGAGCAGCCGAGGTCACGGAGGGGCGGCCGAGGTCGCAGGGGGTGGCCAAGGTCACGGGGGAGCAGCCGAGGTCACGGGGGAGCAGCCGAGGTCGCGGGGGGTGGCCAAGGTCATGGGGGAGCAGCCGAGGTCACGGAGGGGCAGCCGAGGTCGCGGGGGAGCAGCCGAGGTCGCAGGGGGTGGCCGAGGTCGCGGGGAGCGGCCGAGATCACGGGGAGCGGCCGAGGTCACGGGGGTCGCCCAGGGTCACGGGGGGCGGGACCAGAGCAGCCTGCCGGGCGGGCTGGGCCCTGGCCTGGGGCTCCCGACCTGGAGGGTCAGGAATTCCTCCCCGCGAGGTCGGAGGGTCCCGAGGAAGGCCAGGTCACGCGGCCGCTGGTTCCTCGGCCCCCCGGGAGCACCGCGGGGGCAAAGGCCGGGGTCCTTAGCAGGGGCCTGCGCGGTCCCTGGGCCCCAGGAGCGCCCTCCGGCCGAGCCGAGCCGAGCCCCCCCTTCCTCCTTGACTGAGCCTGGGGCCGTCCGAACATTCCACATTTTGACGTCTGGTTTGCAGGAAGCTACAGCTGAGCACAGCTGAAGAGTCTCATTCCCAAAGAATTTTTTAAGTGTTTAGTTTTTAAGTAATCTCTACACCCATCACAGGGCTCAGACTTAAAACCCAGAGATCAAGAGTTGCACACTCACCGTCGCAGCCCGCCAGGCGCCACTGCCCGCCCAAGACTTCTGGTAAAGCAATCCAAGGAACCAGCTCCAAGAGTCTGTGGGGTTGCCCGAGCCGGCCCCACTTCATAGACTGAGTCAGGTGGCCTTTTGGGAAGTGGGGGCTGGCACACTGACTCAGACACCAAAATAGAATGACCTGCCTCCACCTTGATCCTCCATTTGGGGGGTCGCCTTGCAGTCACAAAGGCAGTCTTTGGAGGGGCCCACACATGACGGAAGGGGTGGAGTGGGCACATGCCCCACTGTACACACATCGCACCTTGCCTCTGGCTGCTCTGGCCACTGGCCTACAACACGCCTGAAGTTCCAGAAGGAAAGTGCCGGACCTCCCAGTACACGAGCAGATCAGCCAAGTAAATTGTGAAACCGGAGTCACAGTTGTTTATTCTGAAACTGAGGTTAACACTCAGGGGCTGTTTCCAGCGCAGGAGCTGGGAAGGCAGCTCAGCTCGAACGGAGGTGGAAACACAACTACGAACAACTGCTTGGGTGTCTTTGCTCCCCTGCTGGGAGAGGCCTCAGCTGGGTCATGGTCCTGAAGCCAAAGATAAAAGTTTCCAGGAAAGAAGGCACAAGGAGCCTTCTGAGGTCATCGGCCACGTGGGCCTAGGAGGGCCGTCCTGTGATGGCCAAGGGCTGCACGTGCCAGCAGCAGAGCAGCACACTGTGCTTCTAGAGTGGAAACTGAAAGCCAGGAAGCAGGTCCCTTTTGTTGTAAAACAGGCTGTTCGCTCATCCATCCATCCTTCCATCCCTCCATCCATCCATCCTTCCATCCATCCATCCTTCCATCCATCAAACATGATTCTTCATTCTTCCCCATCCTTACCCTTCCATTCTCATCCAAGCTGGATGATTTGACCTAAGCTATCCCAACAGCCTCCTAACACTGTTCCCAACCCTGTTCCCCTGCTACCCCCCACCCAGTCCATCCTGGATACAATAATCAGAGCAGAGGTCAGATCCCATCAGATCCTCCCTTCACTTAAACCATCTCATTGACTTCAAGTCTTTTTTATTTTTTATTTTTTTTTTAAATTTTTTTTAAATTTTTATTTATTTATGATAGTCACAGAGAGAGAGAGAGAGGCAGAGACACAGGCAGAGGGAGAAGCAGGCTCCATGCACCGGGAGCCCGACGTGGGATTCGATCCCGGGTCTCCAGGATCGCGCCCTGGGCCAAAGGCAGGCGCCAAACCGCTGCGCCACCCAGGGATCCCCTTCAAGTCTTTTTTAAACATAGAATTCCAAAAAAAGATGTAGCAGCCTGGAAAACACCCCTCCCAAGATGTCCACGTCCTCACCCGCAGAACCTGTGAATACATCACCACCTTACCTGGCAAAGCAGACTTGGCAGATGTGACTAAGTAAAGGCTCTCGAGACGGGGCATCATCCTGGATTATCTCGGTGGACCCAGTGTTACCACAAGGGTCCTTAGAAGCTGGAGGCAGAAAAGTCAAAGTTAAAGTGAGAAAACGAGTAGGACAACAGAAGCTGAGAGCCAAGTGACTCAGGGCCCTGGCCCATGGACATGAGCCACCCTGGATGATAAATTCAATGAGTTGGCAACACAGTTGCTTTTCCTTATCATCCTGCCTGCCCGCACCCGCCAGGGCAGCAGAGGGCCTGGTACAGGTTAATGCTCAGCAAGCATTTGTCGGGGCGGATGCGGTTGGTGCAGAGAGGAAACAGCCACGAGGATCCCTCAGACTGGAGAGGAGACAAGTTCTATGGACGAAGTCAAACAACGTGGGAAGCGCTATGGAAGTGTGAAAAAGTCTGGTGAGAAGAAAAAGTGGAGTGTCCCTAAGTCACTCCTATCCTGGGGCAGCGTTGTCTCCTTAGCCTTTTCTTACGGAAAACCTGAGTCATTCCTAAGAGCAGAGAGAAAAGGGTGATAGACACCCCCACCCACACCCTGTCATCTTCCATCCAGGTTCAATAAGTAGCAACATTTTACCAACTGGTTTTCATCTTTTTTCCCAACTACACTTTCTTTTCTGGACTATTTTTCTCTAAGATTTTATTTATTTATTCAGGAGAGACACACAGAGAGAGAGAGGCAGAGACACAGGCAGAGGGAGAAGCAGGCTCCATGCAGGGAGCCCGATGTGGGACTCGATCCCAGGACCCCGGGATCTCGTCCTGAGCCAAAGGCAGATGCTCAACCAGTGAGCTACCCAGGTGCCCTGTTTTTCTGGGCTATTTTAAAGTAACCCCAAGAGATTATATCACTTTAACCAAAAGTACTTCTCTTTTGTTTCTGAATATTTTCACTTTTTTAAAAAAGAGTTATCCATTTATATTTTATTTATGTTTTTAAGTAATCTCTGCACCCAACATGGCTCAAACTCATGGCCCTGAGATCAAGACTCATATGTTCCACCGAATGAGCTAGCCGGGCACCCCCATCATTTCTGAATATTTTAGAACAAGTTCCAGCTATTATATCATTTTACCTATAAACACTTCAGCATGCACCTTCAGTAGGTAATTTTTGTTCATAAAACATGATATCACACCTGACAAAATTAATAATGATTCCTTAATACTGTCTAATATCCAGTCTATATTCAAATATTGGCTGTTTCCTCCCCCCAAAAGTCTCTTTTTTTGGTTTGTTTCCATTGGGATCCAAGTACAGTCCACACATTGTATTTTATTGCACGTTCAAGTCTTTTCTTTTACAAATTTTTATGTTACAATAATTTTAGATTTACAGGCCTGTTGCCAAGATCTGACATCCTGTTTTTCATTCTCTCAGCCTCTCCTGATGCTAACATCACCAGGGCATGCTGGTTACAGCGAATAAATTGACACTGGTGCACAACAGTTAAACTGCAGACTTCGTGGGGTCGCACCAGTGTTCTCACTTCTCCTATTTCACGTTCTAATCCAGAATCCGCACTGAACTTAGTCCTCATGTCTCCTCTGTCTCCTCTGCTCAATGACAATTCCTCGTAGAGAGGAGCTGGAAGTGTGTGGGCGCAGGCCCCGTGGCACAGAAGGCCCAGTGAGAGCTGTCCCCTTACCCTCGGCGGCAGCGTTTCTGAACCCCACTCCTCTCCCCGACCCTCTGACTGCCTTCTTCATTGCAGCTGGTAGGCAGTTGGCCTACAAAATAGTGTGCCTTACATTCAGAAGATGTGGTTTTCTTGGTTGTTGGCCAAGGTGTGGGGAAAATGCACACCTTGAAGAGTGATTTGGCAGGATCTATGAAAATACAAAAAGCATGTGGCATCTGGGTGGCTTGGTCGGCTAAGCATCCAGACTCTTGATTTCAGCTTAGGTCATGATCTCAGGGTTGTGGGATCCAGCCCCACATTGGCTCCATGCTCAGCGCAGAGTCTACTTGAGACTCTCTCCTCTTTCTGCCCCATCTCTTTCTCTCTGTCCCTTCCTCTCTAAAATAAATAAATAAAATCTTTAAAATATATATATATATATATATATATATACACACTACATATAAAGATAGAGCACATACCTTAATGTTCACAACATTCCCTTTCTCTATATCTTGCTAAAGAAACACTCCCACACGTGCCCAGAGGCCTGTATGAGGTGGTTCACTGCAGCACTGTTGCCTGGAGAGGCACTGGGAACCACTTGGAAGTCGAGGAGCAGAGTTGTGGCTAAACATAACATAGTCCTACAACGCAAGGCTTTTACAATAGTGTGAAGGAACAGACTGGAGATATGTATCAACACTAAGAAAATCTCTAAAATATCCTTAATTCAAAAATGCATCTGTTGCACTGTGATACAAACAGTACAACCTTTTTATCAAACTGAGATACAAAACAGCACCATATACATTCTGTGAGTTTGTGTATCTTGAGAAAAGTATTTTTAAAAAACCTAGATGCGATACGCCTCAAATCCATAATAATGGTCATCCCTGGGAGGATGGCGGAAAAGGAAAGGATTTGGGGGTTTAAACCTTATCAAACCTGTTTTACTATTTTTAAATAAAGAACGCATTCATGGGCGGCACCAGGGTGGCTCATTTGGTTGAGTGTCTGACTCTTGATCTCAGCTCAGGTCTTGATCTCAGGGTCATGAGTTCAAACTCTGTGTTGAGCGTGGAGCCTACTTAAAAAAAAAAACAACAACATAAGAATGCATTCATGTACTACTTACATGATTGAAACTAATTTTTTAAAGTATATGATTGCACATATCCAACAAAGGCCTTATGTCAAGAATACGTAAGGAACTCTCAAAACTCAACAGTTACAAACTCCAATTAAGAAACAGAGAAAAGGCATAAACAGGTATTACACTAACTGCCAAATGAACACATGAAAAGATGTTCAGCACCATTAGCCATTAGAAAAATGCAAATTAAAGGCACTGTCAAGATAATGAACAGACAAGTCACAGATTGGGAGAAATATTTGCAAAAGACACATCTGTTAAAAGACTATTATCCAAAACTACTCAAAGAACACTTAAAATTTAACAATAAGCAAACAACTCAATTTAAAAATGGGCCAAAGACCTTAACAGATACATGCAAATGGCAAACAAGCATATGAAAAGATGCTGCACATCATAAGTCATCAAGGAAATTAAAATGAGATTCCACTACCCACCTATTAGAATGGCCAAGACCCAAAACACTGCCCATATTAAATGCTGCTGAGGATGTGGAGCAAAAAGAATCCTCGTTTGTTGCTGGTGGGAGTGCAAAATGGAACAGCCGCTTTGCAAGGCAATTTGGTGGTTCTTAGAAAACTAGGTATCCTCTTGCCATACAATCCAACAATCGTGTTCCTTGGTATTTACCCAGAGAAGTTGAAAACTTACATCTACACAAAACCTGGACTTGGATGTTTATAGCAGCTTTATTTTTAATTGCCAAAACTTGGAAGCAGCCTCGATGTCCTTTGGTAGGGGGATGGATAAATAAATTGTAATCCATCCAATAATGGAATATTGTTCGGCTCTAAAGAGCTAAATGCATACCACTAACTGAGGGAAGCCAGCCTGAAAAGACTACATATTACATAATTCCAACTAAATGACATTCTGGAAAAGGCAAGATTATGGGAATAGTTAAGACCAATGGTTGCCAGGGTTTCAAGAGGACGGATGAATGAACATGCAGAGCACAGAGGATTTTTAGGGCAGTGAAAAGATTCTGTGTGATGCCATAATGATGGATTCATGTCCTTATACATTTGTTAAAACCCATGGAAGGTATAACACCAAGGGTGAACCCCAATGTAAACTGTGGATTCTGGGTGCTAATGATGCACCAGTGTAGCTTCACCCATTGTAGTAAATGCACCACTCTAGTGGGGAATGTTGAAAATGAAGGAGCCTATGTGTATAGGGGCAGAGGGTATATGTCTCTTAATTTTAGTGTGAACCTGAAACTGCTCTAAAAAATAAAGTCTATTTTAAAAACACGCAGAGGGACGCTTGGGTGGTGAAGTCAGTTAAGCCTCCAACTCTTGATTCCAGCTTAGCTGGTGATCTCAGGGTCAGGAGATCGAGCCCCATGTCCAGCTCCATGGTCCAGCTCCGAGTGTGCTTGAGATTCTCTGTGTCTCTCCCTCTGCTCTCACTCCACTGCTCGTGCACATGCTCGCTCTCTCTCTCATTCTAAAATAAATAAATAAATAAAAATGCATAAGAAGAAACCTTTTTATCTGCAGACGACATTTTGTATATAAAAAATCCTAAGGAGGGGACCCCTGGGTGGCACAGTGGTTTGGTGCCTGCCTTTGGCCCAGGGCGCGATCCTGGAGACCCGGGATCGAATCCCACGTCGGGCTCCCGATGCATGGAGCCTGCTTCTCCTTCTGCCTGTGTCTCTGCCTCTCTCTCTCTCTCTCTCTCTCTCTCTCTGTGTGACTATCATAAATTTAAAAAAAAAAATTAAAAAAATCCTAAGGAATCCACTGAAAATGATTACAACCAATAAGTTCAGCAAGGTTAGGGAGTACAATATCAATATACCAAAAAATCAGTTGTATTCCTCTATACTAGCAATGAATAACCTGAAACTGGAATTAAGAAAAATAATTCCAAGGAAAAAAAAAGCATTCCATTTACAATAGTGTCAAAAGAGTAAAACACTTAGGAATAAATTTAACAAAAGCAATATAACATGTATGGTCTGAAAAATAAAAAAATAAAAAAAAAGAAAGAAATTAAATATGACCTAAATAAATGGAAAGACACCCTGTGCTCATGGAGTGGAAGACTTAATATTGCTAAGACGGCCATACTTTCTAGAATGATCTACATAGTTGATGTAATCCTTACCAAAATTCCTACTGATTTTTTTTTTTGCAGGAACTGACTGATTCTTCATATGTAAAGTCAAGAAATTCAGAGTAGCCAAAACACTGTTGCCAAAGAACAGTCCTGATTTTTAAATGTACTACAAAGCTGGTGCAATCCAGACTGTGTGGTGTTGTCATAAGAATAGACGAACAGATCGTTGGAATAGAATCAAGAGTCCAGAAACAAACCTTTATTTACACTTACCATCAATCTATCTTGGAAAAGGGTGCTAAGACAATTCAATGGGAAAGAATGGTCGTTCAATAAAATGGTGCTGGGACAACTGGGTATCCATGTACAAAAGAAATCAGACTTCTTATTCATACCATACACAAACTTTAACTCAAAATGGATCAAATGATGTAGCTACACCTACAAATCTCTTTTCTAGAAGAGTCCTTCTTTTCTAGAAGAAAATACAGAGACAAACCTTCATAGCCTTAGATTAGGCAAAGGCTTCTAGGCTATAAGACAAAAAAAAAAAAAATAAGAAAAATGTATAGATAAATTGGACTTCCTCAAAATTAAAATATTTTGTGCTTCAAAGAATACCATCAAGAAAGCATAAAGAATGAAGAATGGAAGAAAACATTCGCAAGCCATAAATCTAAGGGACTTGTATCTAGATTATATGAGAACAGTCACAATAAAAAGACATAATCCAATTTAAAAACGGACAAAGGAGGGATCCCTGGGTGGCGCAGCAGTTTGGCGCCTGCCTTTGGCCCAGGGCGCGATCCTGGAGACCCGGGATCGAATCCCACATCGGGCTCCCGGTGCATGGAGCCTGCTTCTCCCTCTGCCTGTGTCTCTGCCTCTCTCTCTCTCTCTCTCTGTGACTATCATAAATAAATAAAAATTTAAAAAAAAAAAAAAAAAAACGGACAAAGGATGCAAGTAGACATTTTTTCCAAAGAAGATTTGCAAAGGCCATCAAGCACAGGAAAAGATGCCCAATGTCTCTAGTCATTAGAGAAATTCAAATCAAAACCACAGTGAGGGGCACTGTGCCCGCACAGTCGGTAGGAGTGTGTGATTCTTGATCTCGGGGTTGTGAGTTCGAGCCCCATGTTGGGTGTAGAGATTATTTAAAGTCAAGTCTTTCATTTTACTTTTTAAAAAGATTTTAATCATTTATTTGAGAGAGAGAGCAAGAGCAAGGGGAGGGACAGAGGGAGAGGACAAGCAGGCTCCCCGCAGAGCAAGAAGCCCAACATGAGCACTCTGGGAACATGGCCTGAGCTAAAGTCAGACACTTAACCAACTGAGCAACCCAGGCGCCCCCAAAACAAAATCTTTTTTTGAAGAAGTCCACAGTGAGGTCCAACTCGTCACCCACCCGGATGGCTAGAAGCAAAAAGACAGACAATAGCAAGTGTTGGTGAGGATTTGGAGAAATCAGAACCCTCATCCACTGCTGGTGAGAACAGAAAATAGCACAGCTGCTTAGGCAAACAGTTTGGCAATGTTACAGGGTTCCTTCTCCTTCGGTGCCAGGGCTTCCTGGTCACAGGAAGAGTGAAGAGGCCGACCAGATGAAGATTGGTGGGCAGCAAAGCAAAGTTTATTGAGCGATAGTACAAAGCTCCCAAAGAGGGTGAAGACCCAAGAGGGTTGTCCCCAGAGTTCCTAAGTCTAGGGGCTTTTATGGGCTTGGGAGCAGGCTGGTTTAATCTCATCAACCCTCCCCAAGCGTGTCACCCGATCAGGTTTTGTCATCTACCTATCACGTGGGCAAAGGTGGATGGCTCCTGCCAGGGTGAAGTAAAACCCTTTTAAGGGTGGTTTCCTTTCGGGGTGCCTGGGGGCCCCTTGTCCCTGCCTGCCTTTCTTCCAACTATCCTTCATTAGCAGTGTCTGAAACGGTTAAACATAGAGTTACGGTATAATCTGGCAATTCCATTCCTGGGTATATACCTAAAAAAAAAATAGAAACCTACATCCACACAAAAACTTGTATGTAAATGTTCATAGTAACACTATTCACAATAGCCCAAAGCGGAAATAGTTAATTCATAATTGTCAATCAGTTCGATCCATAAAATAGCCAATCAGTTCAATCAATTCATCAGAGCCAAAAGTGGAAACAACCGATAAATGGATGAACGTTGATGACATCATTCTCGGTGAAAAAAGCCAGGTACAAAGGACTACAAATATATGATTATAAATATATGATTTATATATTTATTTATTATTTATATATATTTATAAATATAATTTATGTCTATATATTTATATATTCCATTTGAATGCAATGTCCAGAACAGGCAAATCCATACAGACAAAAAGCAGATTAGTGGTTGCCTGGGGCTGAGGCTTTGGGAGAAATAGAGACCAACTGCTGATTGGTGGGAAGTTTCCTTTCAGGGTGACGTAGGGCTCTAACTTGACGATGGTGGTGGTTGCAGAACTCTTAGTATCTTCAGAGCCACCGAACTGTACACTTTAAATGAGTGGTTTGTGAATTATATATCACCCACACTGTTACAGTTAAAATAAAGACTGTGTACTGTACGAGTCCATTTATAGAACATTCCCCGTCTAGAAATGGGTGGGTGTGAACACAAAGAGGTAGCGGGAGGGAGTTCTTTTTTAGTGATGAAACAGATCTATATCTCAAATACAGGAATTTCTATACAGGATCTATACAAGCTGCAAACACAAGTGAATGCGGGGTGTTTTTTTTTTTTTTTTAATTTAAAAAGTGATGAAAAGTGAGTAAGGCCTATAGAACGGTAATGGGCAATGCCAATCCCCTGGCTTTGAAACTGTGTCACACCCAGTAAGATGTCACTGGTGGTGGTGGGGGGGTGGGTGAGGTGAAGGGCACACAGGACTCTCTGTACTAATTGTGCCGTGTCCTGCGAGCCTATAATTATGTTGAGGTAAGAATTTTAAAATAAAATAGAATTTTCCGAAATTGGAATGCTCTCTCCTGAGAAATGATGATTTCTCCATTGCTAGAGTTGGATAAAGGTTGTGTGACTCTGCTGTACCAGGCTGGTAAGAAATACCGTTAGTTCGTCCGAGGGCTGGTGATCAGAAAGGCTTTTCTAGAGCAAAGTTTGGATCTGTCTCTCTACAAGCCAAGGGACCCGGCCTGGATTTCCTGGCCTGCGCGCGTGACCTGGAATGTGGAATTCTCCCAGAAGTTCCTGGAAGGGCCAGCTGCCCTCAGTGCTCCAGGTGTCCCAAAGCTCGCTGTCTCCCAAGGCCGACACAACCCCCCAGGTCAGCTCTGAGCAAACCCAGCCCCAACCTCAGCTCTTACGTAATGAAGCTGGGGGTAGACAGGGAGCCAGGGAGAGGCTCTTTCCAGAAACATCTCTGATAAGACACAGAGCAACTTCCAGCTCCAGGAGCCATTTGAAGATAGTGGCCAAGTTTTACTCACTTTTTAAATTTTACCCAATTAAAAATAAAAATAAAAATATAAATAAATAAATAAATAAATAAATAAATAAATAAATAAATAAATTCACCCCATTGCCTTATCCAGAACAAGAGAAATGGCTTCTGGAAGAAGACCTCTTAATTTTACTCTCAGACCCCAGTGGGTCTCAACTCTGGCTACACATTCCAGCTTTTAAAACATTTGCTATTTCCAGTTCCAGACTAGAGCAGTCAAAGTAGATTTTGTTCTTGTTTTTCTTGCTTTCCTATTTCCCGGCATCCTCAATGTCATTCTGACATCACTCACCCCCAGTGGTGAGCATCTGAAGGATGCTTCCCACAATGACAAAAGGCAGCAGCTATCCATCCCCAGGAGGATTCGGTTAAATGTGATTGATGTCAACTCAATAACCAGTTTGGGGCTTATCTAAGCTTCCATCAACTTATTCCATCTATTTTACTTTTTTAAGATTTTATGTATTTATTTATTTATTTGAAAGAGAAAGAGAGCCATGGGTTTCAGGTAGAGCATGAGTTAGCGGTCTCGGCTGTTTCTGATTTCAATGGTTGGGGTCTATAGGGGAGCAAGGGGGCTTGCCCACACGTGTTCCTATGTCTCATTGCACTTTCTTGAGGCGCCGAAGATGTTTTGCAATGACCCGAACATTCCAGTCGCCAGCTCAGGAAAGCCCCAGTAGCAACGGAATGCCTGGAAGACCACACCCCACACGTCCCCTGCCCTGCCCTGGATCGCATGCTGAACACATACCCCCCACCCTCACCTGGGATCCCTTGCTCTCTGCCCTCTCTGTCGCACCTGTCCCAGATGCCAGCACCCCAAATAAGTCTCTCCCTTTCTCTTTTCCAAACTGTTGTCTCTTGAGTTATTGGCTTCTCTTGCAACAAGCTTATCTGAGTTTGGTCAGCCACAGTGTTGGCAAACCCAGCCAGGAGCTATGCTTGGATCTGTCCAGCTCCCGGGATTCCCCAGGACAGGGCAGTTCGCCTTGGCAGTGCCAGGGCTCACCCGCTCACGTCCTGAGTTAGTGCCCCTTAGAGACCATTGGGTAACAGAGACACACGGAAAGCATAAACCCCAGAGAGCGAAAGTTGTACGGTGAACAGGAAATCTACTTCCCACCTCGGATCCCCAGAGGCCACCCTTGGTCCCAGCTTATGTTCCCTCCTGGACAACACACGCCTATATTCCTAGTGGAGATGTATTTTTAGAAGACAGAACTCTCGTGTGCTTTGGTGTGTTGTGTATGGTTCTGGAAAGGAAGATAAATTTAGGATATACTGCACTTTGTCTACTGCACAGTGTGTATTTGCATAGTAAAAGCTCCGTTTCTCAAACTTATTTGAACCCAGAACTGCTCTTTTGGGGCAGATTCCTTTTTATTTTTTTTCCCTTATTTTTTATTTTTATAAATTTCTTTTTTATTGGTGTTCAGAGATTCCTTTTTTTAAAAATTTCTTATTTATTCACTTGAGAGAGAGTGCACGTGTATGAGTGAGAGCACAAGCAGGGGGGAGGCTCAGAGGCCCAGAGAGCGGGGAGCCCAACACAGGGCTCGATCCCAGGACTCTGGGATCATGACCTGAGCCGAAGGCAGATGCTTAACCAACTGAGCCACCCAGGCGCCCTTGAGGAGGACCCGTAAAGGCATCTGCTAGTACTGGCAGTTTCTGACACTGCATATAGGCGAAGGCTCATGCCAGCAGGGTCATAGTTGATAAATTAGCCAGCGTGTCCTCATTCCTGGCCATTCCTAGGCCGTCGTGACCTTTCTCCTATGAGAGCATAAGCTGTAGCCTCCTGGGCTCAGAACCCCAGAGAAAGGAGGAGACCAGCAGCAACACAAAAATATCCATCCTGGATTTCTGGCTCGCAGATTACATCTTGGAGGCAACAGGATGAGAGATAAAGGTTTTGAGTTTCAAAAGCCAAAGCCCCAAGGGACTCAGGGCAGGCAGCTTATGGCAGAAACCAGAGATTTGGGTGAATGCAAGGGAGTAATTTCTTCCCTGCCCCGGGAGACCCTCTGCGTTGAGGAAGGGATCAAAAAGAAGCACAAAGGGAGCCGGGGCACGGCTGAGTGGCCCCCAGAAGGGGAGTGGTATGGGCTGGACTCCCCACGTAAGTGTGGAAATCTAGAAGCGAAAGGACCCAGGCTCATCTCCCCCTTGGGAACTCCGAGGGGAACCCAAACCCCACAGCTAAGCCCCAAGTCCAGGATGGCACAAAGTGTATTCGCTGGAACAGGTTTCTGCTGCAATGGGTTTCTCCCCAATAAGGGATTTACATGCTTCAAAAAAAAATTCTTTTTAATTTAATTCCCGTGTAGTTAACATACAGTGTTCCGTTAGTTTCAGGTGTACTACATAGTGATCCAGCATTTCCCTGCATCGCCCGGTGCTCCCCACTGACTAGTGCACCCCTTAGACCCCTTCCTCTGGGTCCCCCACACCCCCACCCATCTCCCCTTAGGGAACCATGAGTCTCTTCTCTAGAGTTAAGAGCCTTTTTCTGGGTTTGTCTCTCTGTTGGTAGTTTTTTCCCCCTTTGCTCATTTGTTTTGCTTCTTAAGTCCCACATATGAGTGAAATCATACAGTATTTGTCTTTCTTTGACTGGCATATTTTACTTAGCATGAAACTCTCTAGGTCCATCCATAAAATATGGAACCCCACAAATTTGCACGTCATCCTGGCTCAGGGTCCATGCTAATCTTCTCTGCATCATTCCCAATATAGTTCTAACTTTTAGTGTAGCAAAGCAAAGCCTGAAATTTATTTCCCCTTAAAATTAAAAGTCCAGGTTGGCTGTCTAGGGCTGGAAGCGTACTCCACGCCATGTAGCACTCAGGCTCCCCTATGTTGCTGCTTCGTCTCCCATGGCCTCGACATCAGAGTCCAAGTGCTGGGTAGCAGGATGGAGGAAGAGACAGTGACAAAGCAAAGGGAACCCACAGGCTGCCTCATAAGAAAGGTCTCTGGAAGCACCTGCGTATCTCCAGCACGGCCACTCAACAGGACGTAAGTCACCTGGTATTATGGGTTGAATCATATCCCTCAAAAGGATGCGTTGAAGTCCTAATCCCCACACCCATATGACTTCATTTGGAAATAAGATCTTTGCAGATGTAATCAGGTTAAGATGAGGTCATTAAGGGTGGGCCCTAACCCCATGTGATCGATGGCCCTGTAAGAAGAGAGACACAGACAGTGGGAGACACGTAGGGAGAAGACAGCATGTGATGCTGGAGGCAGATTTTCGCCCCCAAGCCGAGGAACTCACGGAATGCCAGCAAGCATCAGAAGCTGGATGAGGCAAGAAAGGATTCCTCTCCTAGCACCTCCAGAGAGAGGACGGGGTCCTGGAACACCTTGATTTCTGACCTCTAGCCTCCAGAACTCTAACACAATAAATCTGGTTGTTTTAAGCCACCCAGCCTGTGGGACAAAGTGGACAATAGGGAGGCCACGGTGGCTTTCGAGGGGGAAAATTATGTGAGGAGGGTGGTTCTACGGAGACTGTCTCCCCCCTGTGCCATTACAATACTTAGTGGCTGGTGTAGAAGCCAGTGGGGGCCAGATCTTGAAGCACCCTGAATGGCAGGCTCCCGAGTCCTCCGAGGGTGGGAAATACCCACAGTGAGATGCCCTCACCATCAGCAGATCTTTCTAGGCTCCTTCCGCTTGTGTGTGACACAAATGAGCCAAAGACGGCCTCCACAGGTCAGTCCCTAGGCTGCTGTTCCTTGGCTGTGGGCTGAGACCCATCAGCTCCAAAGCCCACCCCATCCCTGGCGCAAAACTCAAATTTTTTACACATCCAATACTTCAAAAATAGCTCGAACAGATTTTTAACCATTTAGAGCTGGCCTGCTTTTGCACACTTTGCAAGACACAGCTCACCCCATTATCTGCGAGCCAGAGAGAAGACAGTCTGATAGTTATAAGACCCCAAGCTGCCCTTTGACCCAGGCACTCTCCACCCTGCTGCTGAGCACCAGTAGCTAGACAAGGAAGCCCCCTCTGTGAGTCCCACATCCCTGGGGGCTCCCCTGCCTGCCTCTGCTGGATGGTGGCTCATTGAGCTCACTTAGAGCTTCTGATGGTTTCACGCTATGAGAGGGTCACCGCCCCCCACCCGCCCCGCCTCCCGAGGGCAAACTTGTTAAATCTTGTGTGGTACTGCCCTTCATGGTCATGTTTTCCCTGGGCCAGCCCCCAAACCCCTTGAACCTCGACACCATACCCCTCTTACTCCTTCCTGAGACTGCGGCTCAGGATAGGGCTGAGGCTTGAACTGAGGCCTCATTCTTCCTGGGTGAATCTTCCCATCTGAGACCAAAGGGGAGAGACTGTTCTGGGGCAGAGAGGATGGACACCACACAGGGGCCCGGAGAGTTGGCCCTGAGGCCTCAGTCCCTACCCAACACCAGGGAAGGGCAGTGTGGGGGATATGGTCAGGATGTCATCAAGAAAGGATACACTTGTTAGTGAAAAACCAGATACACACACTGTATGGTATCACTCTTGCTATCAGATTTTTTTAAAAAGATGTTATTATTTATTTGAGAGAAAGATATAGCGAGAGAGAGAATAAGCCCCGAGAAAGGGAATAAGCAGGCTCCCTGCTGAGCTGGGAGCCCAATGTGGGGCTCGATTTCAGGACCCTGGGTTATGACCTGAGCCCAAGGTAGATGCTTAACTGACTGAGCCAGCCAGGTCCCTCAGATTGTATTTATTTATTTGAGAGAGAGAGAGGCGCAGGGAGGGGCAGAGGGGAAGAAGCAGAGTTCCCCGCTGAGCAGAGAGCCTGATGCCAGCTCCATCCCAGGACCCTGGGATCATGACCTGAGCCAAAGGTAGATGCTTAATGAACCCAGACACCCCTCTTATCTTAAAAAATCTTAAAAAAAAAAAAAAGCCAAGGCATAGAAACACAGAGTAAAGTGGCTGCAGGAGCTGGGGTGTGGGAGGAGATAGGGAGAGTTGGTAAAGAGATATAAACTTTCAGCTCTAAGATGAATAGGATCTGAGGAGCATTATAGTGTAAAACACGGGGATCCCTGGGTGGCTCAGCAGTTTGGCGGGGCCTTAGGCCCAAGGTGTGATCCTGGAGCCCTGGGATCAAGTCTCGAGTTGGGCTCCCTGCATGGAGCCTGCTTCTCCCTCTGCCTCTCTCTCTCTCTCTCTCTCTGTGTCTCTCATGAATAAATAAAATCTTTTTTAAAAATGTAAAACACGGTGACCACAGTTGAAAACACTGTATTGTGTTACTGAAGTTTGCTAAGAGAGTAGATTGTAAATGTTCCCACATAAAAAAGAGAGAGAGAAGAAAGACAAGCATGTGAGGTGATGAATGTGTTAATGAACTACGTGGGGGGATCCTTCCACAACGTGTATGTGTGTCAAATCTCTGCGATGTACACTTCAAATATCTTATCATTGTAGGTGCTGATTATACCTCAACAAAGCTTTTTTTTTTTTTTTTAGGGGAGGGTTACCCTCTTTTAGGGCCATGTCTGGCCACGATCTCCTCACTGCCTTCAGCGCAAAGGGCCACTTTCAGCGCAGTCCTGGTCTCGAGTGGAGAATGCAGGTTGAAGCCGCCCCAGTGCCATCTCCGGAGGGCAGGAGCCTCCTGTCTTCCGCGCGGCCGCACCTGCAGTCCTTGGAACTGGGCCTGGCTCGCAGGTGGCCCTGCACGCGCTGAGCAAGGGACGCAGGGAGGAAGGAGGGGCTTCCCTGCAGGGAGCCTCTCCAGCTGGGTTGGGCCGGTTCGGTGGCCTGCTAAGGAACCTCCTGGGCCGAGGAACCCTTGACAGGGACCCCCGCCTTCCTCACCCCAACCACACACACCAGGGAGGAGATGCCTGCCGCGAGGAAGGCGCACGCCGGCTCTGCGGCTTAGAGACCCAGGTCTGCGGCAGAGGAAGGAGGCGGCGGGCGTCCAGGCTCCGTCCTTCACCGCGGGGCTGGCGGGCGCCCCCGGCCCCCAGGCGTCCCCCGCCCTCCCCCGCCCTCCCCCGCCCTCCCCCTCCCCCCCCTGCAGCCTGAGCCCCACCCTCCCCGCAAGTCGGCGACCCGACTCCTCGCCCAGACTTCTCCGGCCCTGCTCCCGGGGAGGAGCAGGAGGGATGCGATGGGGGAGGGCTGAGTCGGGAGAACCCGAGAGGAGGTGCCTGCAGGACGTCCGGGGGACCCTTCCTCCTCCCCGCGCCCGCCCTCCTGCCCAAGCCCCAGCCCGAGGCTCCAGCCCCGACCGCCCACCCAGCGACTGCTGACGTCACGGGGCTCTCGCCATCTCATTGGTCGAAATTTCTCTCCCCTTGCGTGGGAAGGAGGGGAGCTGTGGTCCCGGGTGACGCGGGCGGCGGTTTCCATGGCGACTGCCGCCGGGCCGCGAGGAAGGAGCCGATCCGGGCCTCCCCCGGCTCCAGGAGACGGGGTCCCCGGGGCAGAGGCGGCTGCGTCCATAGGGCCTGGAAGCCGGAAGCCGGATCCCCCCGGCTCGGGCTCGGCCGCGGAGTGGGGGTGGGGGCGGGGTGGAGATGGGGGTGGGGTGGGGACGGGGTGGAGGCAGGGGTGGGGGTAGAGATGGGGCGGGGTGGGGGCGGGGTGGAGGTAGGGGTGGGGGTAGAGATGGGGCGGGGTGGGGGCGGGGTGGAGGTAGGGGTGGGGGTAGAGATGGGGCGGGGTGGGGGCGGGGTGGAGGTAGGGGTGGGGGTAGAGATGGGGGTGGGGTGGAGGCAGGGGTGGGGGTAGAGATGGGGCGGGGTGGGGGCGGGGTGGAGGTAGGGGTGGGGGTAGAGATGGGGCGGGGTGGGGGCGGGGTGGAGGTAGGGGTGGGGGTAGAGATGGGGCGGGGTGGGGGCGGGGTGGAGGTAGGGGTGGGGGTAGAGATGGGGGTGGGGTGGAGGCAGGGGTGGGGGTAGAGATGGGGCGGGGTGGGGGCGGGGTGGAGGTAGGGGTAGAGATGGGGCGGGGTGGGGCGGGGTGGAGGTAGGGGTGGGGGTAGAGATGGGGCGGGGTGGGGGCGGGGTGGAGGTAGGGGTGGGGGTAGAGATGGGGCGGGGTGGGGGCGGAGTGGAGGTAGGGGTGGGGGTAGAGATGGGGCGGGGCGGGGGCGGGGTGGAGGTAGGGGTAGAGATGGGGCGGGGTGGGGCGGAGTGGAGGTAGGGGTGGGGGTAGAGATGGGGTGGGGCGGGGTGGAGGTGGGGGTGGGGGTAGAGATGAGGTGGGGTGGGGTTAGAAGTGGAGGTGGGGCGGGGGCGGGGGTCCCCAGCCTGCAGCCGGGCTGCGAGTGCGCCCCGCCAGCTTTGTTCTCGCTGTGGCACCTCCTCTGCGCATTTTTTCCTTATGTGGAACCAGAGGGAGAGGCCGAGACACAGGCAGCGGGAGATCCCGATGCGGGACTCGATCCCAGGACCCCAGGATCACCCCCAGAGAGAAGGGACTGGCTGTCCGCGCCGCTGCGCCGGCACCTGCAGCTTCACGACGAGAGCTTCCCACTAACCGGGAGCCCAGCATCCCAGACCCAGCTCTGCCTCTGGCCTCCGTGGCCTCATCTGTGAAATGGGGATGTTGCGGTCCGGGCTGCGGCTTGGGGGTGCAGGGGCATTGGAGCCCTTGTGGCTTGGCGCTTCCAGCGGGGCTCTCTCACCTGCCAGGTGTCTTTAAGGGGTTCGAGATGAAGCGACTTGCCCCGGCTGGCACAGCTGGACGAGTGGCTGAGTCAGAACACGGGTCATTTCCAGCGCTTCTCGCCAGCAAGGCACCCCCTGCGGCTCCTCATTTGCAGACAGGACGGTGAATCCCTCCGCGGTGGGGTGTCCCGGGGACTGTGAAACCACGGAGAGAAGATGCCAAGCCCCTGGCTCTTAAGAAATGGTCATTATGATGTCTTTAATTTTTAGTAAAGAAAATGGATTTTTGTTAAATGTGTATTCTGCGTGGGGTCCCCAGGCTCATTCTGTTAACTGTTTGCCCCTTTGACGGGTGTGGCTTCCGGTGCTTTTGCCTCCCCCAACCCTCACGTCTTATTCCCAGGGACTCAGCTTGCTTCTCTCCTCCTGATCATTTCATTATCCCCTCCACCACCCCCAGCTGTACCCCAACTTGCTGCCATCTCATAGATTTACTGGTTTCAAAGAAAATGCATAGACTTTGCCATAATTCATAGTTTTGGGGGTTTTAAAGATTTTGCTTATTTATTCATGAGGGACACAGAGAAAAAGGCAGAGACACAGGCAGAGGGAGAAGCAGGCTCCATACAGGGAGCCCGATGTGGTACTTGATCCCAGGACCCTGGGATCTCGTCCTGAGCTGAAGGCAGATGCTTAACCACTGAGCCACCCAGGTGACCCTAATTCATAGTTTTGTTTTTCACACAGGAACACATTACAAGAGAAATAATGAACCAATGCACTTATGCAGCTTAAGGAAATTATGCCAAGATGTCATGTGACTGCTCTGCTGGGCGCTTAAATATTGGCCTCGCTCCGGTCACGGGCCTGGGCTCCCTTTCCACCTCCAGCACATGTGTGCAGAGGGTTCCCAAATCTCTGTTGCCAGCTCAGGTCTCTCCTGACGTGTGGACTCAGCTGTGTACTGTGCAACGTCCTCAATCTTTCATTCAAGAACATGGAGCTCCCCACTTCTCTGCGTGGGGCTCAGGAGCATCAAGTCAGTGAAAGAGAAGCCTCCATTCTGACCTAACAGCCTGGAAGGGGGTGGACCAGGCCGGAGCCCACCTGCCTTGGCAGGCAGTAATGAGGGATGATAAGGGAGAGAACTGAAGGCCCCCCCCCCCCCCCCCCGTGCATTTTGCTTAGTCGGATGCCTTGAGACCCACTAGATTCCATGGTCCCCACCTCAGGCAAGAACTGAAAGTAGACGGGGCGCCTGGGTGGCTCAGTGGTTGAGCAACTGCCTTTGGCTCAGGGTATGATTCTAGGGTACCCTGATTGAGTCCCACATTGGGCTCCCAAGGGGAGCCTGCTTCTCCCTCTGCCTGTGTCTCTGCTTCTGTGTTTCTCATGAATAAATAAATAAATATCTTAAAAAAAAAAAAAAAGAACTGAAAGTGGACCCCAGAGGAACAAAGCTGGAGAGAGCAAGTGGGGTAGGGAAATCTTTGGATGTGCTGTTTCCTCCTCCTCCTCTAGTTAACTTAGACCTTCCAGAACTTGAGGCTCACAAAACCTTGTATGAAAGGGCCGCAGCTTACCTATGTGCACCCATCTCCCACGGATCCCCTTCTCTTCAAAATTATCATGAAGTCCTAGCACATGCTCTTGGGTAGAATGAATGAGTAGAACATTCCCGCTCCTCTGTCCCGCCCCGCCACCTACATCTTCACCAGGCTCTTTGCGGCTTGTCCTTCTGATCTCAACTTAGATGTCACTTTGTCCGGGAAAACTTCCCAAACGTCAAAAAATTGGCTAAAGATAACTGACGGATGCATATCAAAGTGAAGTGACACTTTGTCTAGGATTTGTCTTAAAATACGTTGAAAAAAGTAAAGAGGGCTAAATGACCAAGAGTGGCCAACTTTTGATACTTAAATTGGGGGATTATTGTATGAGGATTCATTATACTATTCTCTCTTCCTTTGCATATATTTGAAAGGTTACCAACTAAAAGAGAGAGGGAGAGAGAGAGAGGAGAAAAGCACACATACACTAATACACAAAGTCTTGGGTAGGAGTGACAAGGCCAGACATAGACCCTTTTGCCTTTGGCCAATGTCCTGTTCTGTGTCTCATGAGTGATTAGCTTAGAACTGTTTGTCCCCTTGAAACTAGGTAGACACAGAGATGAACATTCCCGGTTAGCTGGAGACTTCCCCTAACTGCCAAACAGCCCCACTGTTAAGTCCCCCACCCCTGCAACCTGTCCCCTCCCCCCTGCAGAAGTCTAAGGCCAACCGCCCTGCCTACACACTCTGACCTTCCAGTCCCCGGAGCCGTCCCTAATGCAGTTGACCAACTGACAAAAGTTTATCTTGTCTGTTCTACGGTTTCATGGTATTCCTCCGCATCATAGATATTGTGCTGAACTGTGATCGCCTGTCTGTCTGTCTGTCTGCCTGCCTGCCTGCCTGTCTTCCCCAGCGTCAAGCACAATACCTGGCATAGAGTAGCTGCTCAAGAGCTGTTTGCTGAAAGTGGCCATTCTTTGACTGTTCTTTCTGGTCTAGCCAAGAGGGTTCTTCTCTTCAGGCCTTCCTAGTTTGGGGAAATAGTGGGTCCATATGTTTACTACAGAAGGCTTATCTTTCTGTTCTCTGTAATAAGAAAATGAAATCTAGCCCATTTAGAAGTTTTATACTTTTAATAAATTGAAAAGAAGGGAGGGCCAGATCACAGTTCTGTATTGGGTTTTCTAACACTTTAGTTCCAAGACTGTTTTCGCTGAGGTCAGTAACAGCTGACAGTGGATTTCAGCTGGGGCTCACCTGCAGTTTTAAGAAATACTGATGCCTGGTCCCCACCCCCAAAGATTCTGGTGCAATTAGCCTAGCGTGCAGCTGGCCAATGGATTATTTTTGTTGTTGTTGTTGTTGTTTTTAAAGATTCTATTTATTCATAAGAGACACACAGAGAGAGGCAGAGACATACACAGAGGGAGAAGCAGGGTCCCTGTGGGGAGCCTGACGTGGGACTCCATCCCAGGACCCCAGGGTCATGACTTAAGCCAAAGGCAGACATTCAACCGCTGAGCCACCCAGTTGTCCCTGGCCAATGGATTCTTTAAAGTTCCCCCAAGTGATCCCAATGTGCAGCCCTCAAATTGAGAATCACTGTGAGATAGATCCGAGGCATCATCAGGATTCCCTTCTGCTCAAGTGGTGGAAGCGGCCTAGTGGGACAATGGAGTCAGACTCCACTTGGGTGGCTCATCCTGGGATTGGCAGTGTGACCAGCAGTCTCAGTACTGGCAGCCCTAGACAACTACACCCAACCCAGTGTCACCAATGTCGACAGGTGGCAGGGAGCCATCTCTGGGTGTTTCAAGGTCTGGCAGCTCTGAGCTGATCGCTAAGAGGCCTGGCTGGGGGAGACTGGTCTTTAGCCAGAGCCCGAAAGTGGCTGAAAGAGCTGGATGATGAAGAGACGCAGCAAGGCTGCGTTGCCCAGTCTAATGGGTTGACACCTCGAAGGTCGTCTGCCTCACAGGTCGCGATGGGGAATAAACGAGTCCGTGCAGCGAAGTGGCACCAAGTGGGATGCAAGCCTTAGCTACGGTTACTGCTGCGTGGAGGGGTGAGCAGGTGGGGGACCTGATTCAGTGGATAAAATAGGAGCCCCCTGCCCCTACCCGTGGGGTCTCCTCACAGGAAGCTGTTCACAGCGACTTTGTCTTTAGTTCCTCGTAATGAGAACACGGCAGTGTTTACGCAGCCTAGGTGAACTTCGGTTTCGTACGGCATGTAGCTGTCTTTTACTAACGTGCTTCGTGTTCTGGGGAGCTTCGATCATCGCATTTTCCTCCCTTGAACATCAGCAAGACGCTGGGATTTACACTAGGACTTGCCATGTTTGAGAGGGCATTTCTTTCTCTTCTTCTTTTTTTTTTTTTTTTTTAAGATTTTATTTTGAAAGGGTGATTTTATTGTATATAAACCAAACTGCCTTTAAAGAAAAGTTAGGGCAGCCTGGGTGGCTCAGTGGTTTAGGGCCACCTTCAGCCCAGGGTGTGACCCTGGAGACCTGGGATCAGTCCCACGTCGGGCTCCCTGCATGGAGCCTGCTTCTCCCTCTGCCTGTGTCTCGGCCTCGCTCTCTCATGAATAAATAAATAAAATCTTTTTTAAAAAATAAAGAAAAAAATAAAAGTTAAAGCCAGGTTTCAACATCAGAGATTATCTTCCCAAATTTTTTTAAAGGTTTTATTTATTTATTAGAGAGAGAGAGAGAGAGAGAGCAGTGGGAGTGGGCAGAGGGAGGGAGAGAGAGAGGGAGGGAGAAGCAGACCCCCAGCTAAGCAGGAAGCCCGACATGGGGCTCAATCCTGGGGATTAAGCCCGACATGGGGCTCAATCCCGGGGACCTGGGATCATGACCTGAGCCAAAGGCAGCCGCTTAACCAATTGAGCCACCCAGGCGCCCGAGGCTGACACTTTAGGGGCAGGGACCGTCGGGCGTGCCGTGCCCTGTCCGCGTGAAGCCCCTGGGTTATGGGTCCTGGATGCAGAGACACCCTCAAGGAGCCAGCAGCTCTGCTCCGGGATCCTGACCTCTCTGCCACCTTGGGTCTGCTGTGTCACCAGAGGTCCTCCCCAGCCCTTTGGGCTGCTGACCCTGCAGATATCAAACTCGGAGCGCAAGTGCAGTAACTGCACCTGTTGACACGGGTAAACAAGAATATTCTGCTCTGGCCCGGTCATGCCATTTCTTTTGCCTTCCCGAAGGAAAGGGGTCCCGGAACTGTCAACAGTTTTGATCAAAAGCTGTTAACACAAGCCAAAAAACAACTTCACAAGAACAGAAGAGAGTGTAGGCTATTTCTTACTTCCCTGGAAACTGAGCGTCTGTTGAAAGGATCGTTTTATCTGAAATCCAAATTCTGAAATTAAGAGCCCTGACTATGGGCAGGGCAGTGACATTTATTAGTGTCTTTGTGTGTCACCCATTGATAAATGCCTTACAGATACTGAAATATTTAAAATCCTCTAAATACAATTATCTTCAGTTTTCTTGGCCTAATAAAGGAAGCTCTGAAATTGAGGCAACACCTCCAAGGTAGCGTGGTTCATAAGTGGTTGAGCCGGGAACGCCCTTCTGGATCTATCCACAGAGTCTATGTTCTTAAGGGAGGCAAGTTATCTGTTTGCTAATGGCTGGGCCATCTTGATGTAAATAAAATGACTAAAGGTCTTTTTAAAGATACGGGTTTTATGGGGCACCTGGGCAGCTCAATCAGGTAAGTGCCTGGCTCTTGAGCTCAGCTCAGGTCTTGGTCTCAGGGTCGTGAGGTCAAGCCCCACGTTGGGCTCCATGCTGGGTATAGGACCTACTTAAATAAACAAATTTTTAAAAAGAAAAGAGATGGGTTTTATAGGAAAGGCAGAAAATAGATTGAGGCAAATACAAATGCAATCAAATAATCATCCCTTGTCCAAAGTTACCACAGAAAACATTTTAGTGTTATATCTGAAAACATCAGTATATCTACCAGCTTTTGCCATCTGAGCCTTTGTAGTGAGACTTTTTCTAGGTCAATAAATGTAGATCTGTGTCACCTATGGTTGACTGGATAGTATCTCAGTGTATGCATGTTTCCTAAATTATTCATCTGATTCCCCTATCATTAGACATTTAGATTGTTTCTTATTTTTATACTTTAGAAGCAGTGCTTTGATACATTTCTTTGTACATCTTTGGATGATTTTATTATTCTTTCCTTAGGAAAGAAAATGATAAAAGGGAAATTGCAAGGTCAAAGGGAATACACGTACTTCATAAAAAACAAACTTACAGATTAAAGTATATCTTGTATACAGAAAGGGCACACATCATCAGTGGATAGTTTGATCTAATCTCAAGTGTAAGGGGAGGTGGTTGGGGGGGATGGGGTGACTGGGTGACGGGCACTGAGGGGAGCACTTGACGGGATGAGCACTGGGTGTTATGCTATATGTTGGCAAAATTGAATTCCAATTAAAAAATATACAAAAAATAATAATCTCAAAGAGAACATACTTGTGCAAATACCACCCAAACGGGGCAGCCTGGGTGGCTCAGCGGTTTAGCGCTGCCTTCAGCCCAGGGCATGATCTTGGAGACCCCGGTCCCTGCGTGGAGCCAGTTTCTCCCTCTGTCTGTGTCTCTGCCTCTCTCTCTCTCTCTCTGTGTCTCTCATGAATATATAAATAAAATTTTTTAAAAAATACCACCCAAATCAAGAAACAGAAAAATATGAACAACCAGTACCGCTCTCATCCCTCCTCCCACCCTTTCCTGTTCTCACCTTTCCGGATGTAACCTTTTTTTTTTTTTTTTAAAGATTGTATTCATTTATTTGAGAGAGAGAGAGAGAGAAGGAGAGCACAAGTGGAGGGGAAGGGGCAGAGGGAGAGGGAGAGGTAGGCTCCCCATGGAGCAGGGAGGCAGATGTGGGGCTCAATCCCAGGACCCTGAGATCATGACCCAAGCTGAAGGCAGATGCTTAACCAACTGAGTCACCAGGCAGCCTATAACCACTCTTCTGACATTTAACATCAAAGGTTGATTTTGGCTCTTCTAGCTTTGCATAAATGGACTCATACAAGTGTGCACTCATTTGCGTCTGATCTCTTTCACTCATTATTATCTTGTGAACTTATTCATGTTGTTGGTTCAGCAGCAGTTCATTCATTTTTTACTGATGTATTTTTTGGTATATTCTAATAGTGCAATTTTAAAAAATGTATATTCGAGGCGCCTGGCTGGCTCGGTCAATGGAGCATGTGACTCTTGGTCACGAGGTTGTGAGTTCAAGTCCCACATTGGGTATAGAGATTGCTTAACAAAATATTTAATAATAATTATACTAAACAAATAAAAAGTGTGTATTCATGTGTAACCATCATGCCAGGAGCCTCTCTTGTGCCCTCTACCCGTCAATGTTTTCCCCGAGGTAACCCTTCTTCTGGTTTTGATCATGCTTGATTTGTTTTGTCTATTTTTGAACTTTATATATAAATAGATCATATAGTATGTGTACTCTTTGATGACTGCCTTAATTCCCTCATCGTTATTTCTCTCCAATGCACCCACATTGTTGGGTACAGCAGGACTTCTTTCTCTATTGCTGTATAATTTCATGAATATACAATGATTTATTTACCCATTCTACTGCCGCTGGGCACTTGGATTATGTCTAATTTCTGGCTATTATCAATAACGCTACAAGAACATTCTTGTACATGTCTCTAACATTTGGAGGGGAAATGTCCCTCTTCAGTAGTTTTCCTTTTCAGAATTCTTGGGCTGTCTTTGTGTGTCATTATACCATGTAGATATATTCTTTCCTACCATTTGGTAAAAAACCTCAGAAAAGTTAACTGTTAGTATTTTGATCTGGATAACGCAGAGCACAGGGTTAATTTAGTATCGTAATTTTGAGAATTCTCATCCAGTGCTCATTTTATTTAAAGATTTTATTTTTAAGCAATCCCTACACCCAAAATGGAGCTCAAACTCACAACCGTGAGATCAAGAGTTGTGCGCTCCACCGACTGAGCCAGCCAGGCGCCCCTCATTTAGTGTTTATTTATTAAGGTCTTTATGTCTCTTGGTGAAGTTTTTATAATTTCCTTCACATCATTTGATGCATTTATTTTTCAAGTTTATGCCCTGGTACCTTAAATCTTTGGTTGCCTTTGTAAATAGGAGCTTCTCCCAGGGAGGTCTTTCAAGGACACTGTGCCAAAGAAATAAATGAGTATTGCTTAGAAACTCAGTTATCTTACAGAAATTTTACTTGTCTCTTTTGTTTGTAAACAGCCATTTAGAATGCTCACAGGGACTTAATAACATGTCCCCTTGGCTTTTAATTGCATGGTGGTAAAAGATAACATAAAATTCCAGAGAAATCTGAAATTGCTTGGTGGTGTTGGAAGCTTTCCCAGTTGGGGAGTTGCTGCAGAATTTCTACTCCAGCTGACGGGGGGAGGTCTAAAGACGGGGTCGTTTCACCCATACTCCCTACATGCAGGAACTAAGGCTGAGGAAGACCATAAACCAGACAGATGATGTCAAACGCACGTACAGAGCTTTCAGTTTCCACGGGGGGAGAGATTCCGGAGGTGATCCAGTGAAGGCGAGAACCTTCCAGACCAGCCACCACCTGGGAAGTGGCCCTGAGGTGGGAAGAGGCTGAGTGCACTCAGAGGGAATGATGCTGGCGGCCCGGATGCAGTGGGTAAGGGGCTGTCCTGAGATGAGGCCCAGTCCTGCGTGGGGAAGCCCTGCAGGATCACATGGAGGCAGTGCCCTCCCCACTCGGCTGACCCGAGGGACCGGGGGGTGGGGAGCGGTTGGCGGAGGGCTGGAGGCTGGAGGTGGCTGGGCAGGTGGTCCTGGCTGGAGGTGGGTGGGCCCGGGGAGACTGAGTCAGAGTCCTGGGTCTGCCCCTTCTGCCAGTCACCTGCCTCTCCCTGCGGCCAAAATCGAGCAGAACAATCTGGCACTTTAGCTTCCTTCCCAGTGAAGTAAAACACATAACTGGTGAAAGGACCATTGAGGGAGAAACACATAAAAATACTCTTTCAGGGGCACCTGGGTGGCCCAGTGGCTGAGCGTCTGCCTCTGGCTCAGGTCATGACCTCGGGGTCCCGGGATCAAGTCCCATGTAGGGCTCCCTGCATGGAGCCTGCTCCTCCCTCTGCCTCTCTCTCTGTGTGTGTCTCTCATGAATAAATAAATACAATCTTTCTTAAAAAAAATGCTTTTTTCAGCATCATAATGGCAGATTACATTGATCGCCGTGCCTAATTCTATTTAATAGGCAGCAAGCGGGAACACTTCAGCCTTTGGTTTCTCCCTCTGTTAGGCATGTTAGTCTGCGAGGGTGCGGGGAGAAGCTGCTTCTTAAAAGGACCCTTTTGAGGGAAAGGAGAAAAAAAAATGAGTGGGAAATACCAGAAAGGGAGACAGAACATGAGAGACTCTTAACTCTGGGAAACGAACAAGGGGTGGTAGAAAGGGAGGTGGGCGGGGGGTGGGGGTGACTGGGTGACGGGCACTGAGGGGGGCACTTGATGGGATGAGCACTGGGTGTTATTCTATATGTTGGCAAATTGAACACCAAAAATAAAAAAGAGGGACCCTTTTGAAAAATGGGGAATCCCTTTGTGATGGGAATAACTTCCCCCTCTAATTTGCTGCAGTGGGTTAGTAAGTGATAAGCATTCTGTTTATTTTATTTGTTTAAGATTTGATGTATTTACTTGGCAGAGAGGGCCCTGATGCAGTTTATCTGATCTCAGATAAACTTCCTGGGGAGTGGGGTGGGGGTGGGGGGTGGAGGGTGGGGGGTGGCTATTTAGAGAAGCAGGAAACAGGCAAGCCCCAAGGACCAGGTTATGCGGGCCTGGAGGGAAAGGTTAGAAACAGGCCTGCCCACCCCACCCCCCATCATCTGTGATCCCTCCTTCCTTCGCTCAGCTGCGTGATGGAGACGCTGGACACTGAGGATGCCATCAGGTTTTAGGCCTGGTCGAGGTAGCTCAGTGGTTCTCAGTGTCAGCAGCCCCTGTTAAAACACAGATTGCTGGACCCCACCCCAGAGTCTCCCAACCCATAGGTCTGGGTGGGAGCCCACAAAACTGCACTTGCAGCAGGTTCCCAGGTGATCTGGTTCTCAAGTTGGGAGAACTATCCAGGTAACCCAGGCCTGGTCTGGCCCTGACCTGGGGCACTAGGAGGGGGGCTGCCTGGAGCCCAGGAACAAACTTTGTTCCTTGCAAACATTGTTTCTTGTGCTTTGCAAACGGAAGGCTCTGGTGGTGCGCTGGCCTGACTCCTCCTCCTTTTTATAAAGGTAATTCTGAGTCTCCAAAAAACCCCCCTTTGACTGAAAGCCTTGTGTGAACTGGAGAGCTGAGATTCGATTCTAGTTATTAATGTGCTCAAACCTGAAGTTGTAAAATGTGCTGGTTTCATCAAAAATCGTTATAGCCCCGACCTCAGGGTCACGCCCACACCAGGATCTCCACGATGCTGCTTATAATGCAGATTTTTTTGGTCTGAATCTTGGGTTGGGGTCCATTTCCTTGGACAGCCCAAGGCATCTGTGAATCTCTAGCGTTTGTTGGGGGGTGAGTGGGAGAGGCAAAAAGTCATTCTTCCGGTTTCTGGTCTGGACTGTTGGGTCACTAAGATCCTCCCCCTCGTGCCGGGCCCTGCTTCCAGGTCACCCACCCCATCCCCATGGCTGGGGGAGCCTCACTTCTCCAGGAGGCCACCTCTGGGCTGCCAGGCCCCCCAGCTGTGTGCCAGGCGCCACCTCCTGGCCTCACAATTTTGTTACTTTTCTCCCCATTGTGTTAATCAGGTCCTCCCACGCCCTTTAAGTGTCAGAAGGGAATGTGGTTCTCTTGCATCCGCGAAGTTTCAGTGTCTCTTTAAATGTCTCAACCACTTGTGACTTCACCGTTCCGGTGCTTCGGCAGGAGCTAGCCAGACACAGAGGCTCGGGGCGTTTGGTTTGCAAAAGTGAAATGCAGATTGGGTGGCTCTCTTCTGGCTGGAGCATGACATTTCCCTGCAAGGGCCACGTCCCTGAGACCCCGAGCCCCCAGAGGGGGCCTGAGGTGTGCACCTGCCTGCAGAGGGGGCCTGAGGTGTGCACTTGCCTGCAGCTCACAGGTCCTGCTGTGGCTCCGTGCAGCAGCCAGCAGCTTTCTGCGTCACCTGGCATTTCTTGAAAAGGAAATCACGCATAAGCACGTGTGAAATTCCCATTATGCTCCGAGAGTTCCCTGCGGTATCAATTGCACGGGCTAAATTGGGCGCTTTTTGTAGCAAACCTGTGTGTCCTGCTGTAAGACTCTACCGCAGTCGGGAAGGATGTGCTGATGCGGAAACACCTCTAAAATTAAGTGTCAAGGGATACACTGCAAGGTGCAGGAAAATAAAGCGCCACATCACCCTAGGTGGGCAGAGAAAGTGTCTGTGGGCTCAGGAGGACGGACAGACCAACCTGAGACTTCGTCTGAGCTCCGCCGAGCCGAGCTGGGTGGCCCCCATCACAGCATCCTGCCCCTGCGGTGCGCACACCTGCCCGCGGTGACCAGTAAGAGACTGAGGCACGTTACAAGTCCGGGGATTATCTGAGCAGGCGTCATTTGAATCAGGCAGAGAGTGGCCGGGAGCACTCCGTGGCAGGAGCACTCCGTGGGCAGGAGGCGGCGGAAAGGTCCTTCTGGAGAAGACAGCGAGCAGAGCAAAGCAGTGATTTGATGAGCGGTAGCTTGAGTAGTTGCCTTATTTGGGATAGATGAGTTGGCTGTTTGTCCTTAAATTTGGTTTTCTGGGATTCTGGGTGCACTGACTCTGGCTTAGGTTTGGGGTTGTTCACGTAGACTACCAAGGCATTAGAGCCACCTCGGCCCATGGCTTACACTGGGGTCCACTCTGGCCGTCGTCACCCCGTGGGTTTGGACGTGTTTATAAGGATCTGCATCCGCCCTTACAGTATCCAGCTGAGCAGTTTAACTGCCCTAAAAATCCTCTGGGCTTCGCTCAGAGCCATCGCTCCCACTTCCCTCCTCCCCGGCAACTGGAACATCGTTGTAGAGCTTGAATCCCACAGATGAGCCCACCCAGATGAGCTTTTTCACTTTGCAATTAAATTTCCAACACGTCTTTCCATGGCTTGATGGTTCACTTCTTTTTAGCACTCAGTAACACCTCATGTTGTAACGAGGGGTTATTTATCCATTCACCTATCAAAGATTCCAGAAGCTTCTCATCTCCTCAAAAGGAAACTCCATACCCACTAAACACTCGCTCCCCATGCTTCTCTCCCCGACCGACCGACCGCTTGCCACTACTGATCTACCCTTGGTCTCTATGGATCTGCCTATTCAAATGTAATCATCCTTTACTGTCCTGACTTTCTGGTCTTTAATTCATTTGCCATGTCCAACTTCCCTAGCTTCTCAGCACTTTCCTCTGCAAAGTGTGAGACTGTGTTAACATCCCTTGGAGTCTTTGTATTTTAAACCCATATGAACATAGCAGGCATAAGACAAAAAGCAAATATATATATACATATATATATATATTTTTGTATCATATTCCTGGGCCTGGCTGTGACCCCTTCCACCAGCACCACCTGGACCATCCTTTGAGTCACCTGGAGAGTTTCATGAAATGCAGAGTCCACCTGCCCACCAGGGAAGTCTTACCCAGGGTGTCTTCGATATGGTTTCACAGTATGTCCTTCTGTTTGTGCGCACTGTGGGCACACTGGGGCACAGCTGAAGGTGGTGTAAGAGCCAGCCCTGGGGTGCAGCATTGAGGGAAACACGCATGTCACCCCTTTGCCTCACCCCAGTCAGGGTCCTGCTCTGGGGTCTCCTAAAATTGTGTGGGAAATTTGTGTCTTCCTAGGGAGAGGGAACCAGTGGCCTGCATCTGAAAAACACAGGTCACATCTCTAAGGCCTCCTGGTTTAAATGACATGGGTTTTCACTGTTACCTTTTTAAAACTGCTATCTTTAATTACCAGTCACAGCCCCAAGGCCATGTTTCCAGCAAATGCACACCTTTAGGCCTAAAGATGTCCAAGAACTCTTCACAATTACTGATGTTAAATTTTCTCAAACAGAAGGTTTGTAAGATCCTGTCTTAGTTTCCGAGGCCTGCTGTAACCAAGGTCCACAAAGGTGGTTTGTACAATTGCCTCAATTTGGGGGCTGGAAGTCTGAAACCAAGGTGGCAGCAGAGTCTTGCTGCCTCTGAAACCTGTAGGACCTATAGGTAAACCTTCCTTGCTTCTTCTAGCTCCTGGCGGCTGGGGCACTGCGTCCCTCCAGTCTCTGCCTCCATGGCCACATGGCCTTCCTCTCTCTGTGTCTGGGTCTCTGCATCTCTGTCTCCAAATATCCCTCCTTAGAAGGACACCAGCCACTGAATTTAGGGCCTACCTAGATCTACTATGACTTCATCTCAACTTGATTCCATCTGCAAAGACTTGACTTCCATATAAAGTCACATTCATAGGTTTCTGACAGACGTGGATTTGGCAGGGTAGGGACCCTATTCAACCCAGGACAGATGCTTTCTCGATTCAGTTGTATACCTCTTGGTTTTTCATTTGACTTGGATTCACTAGCTCCCCCTAGCTCCAAATGAACTGGAGTCTTGTGTAAAGATTTTAATGGATGTTGCCGACCATCTGGCAGCAGTTTAAAAAGAACAGAAAATTATATTCCTCCGCAGGTGGAATTGGCACAGCAAGGTCTCCATGTGCTCTGCTCTCCTACAGAAATGCACACGCATAGGGGAGCATCCTTTAGGGTTTTACCACTTGTGCCCACTTGTACCTTCCAAATGTAGGAGACTGTACACCTTGGGCTGAGGTCGTGACCCCGGGGCCCGGGATCGAGTTCCGCATCGGGGTCCCCACGGGGAGCCTGCTTCTCCCTCTGCCTATGTCTCTGCCTCTCTCTCTCTCTATGTCTCTCATGTAAGTAAATAAAATCTTAAAAAAAATAAAGATGCTATATCATGGGTGCCAGGGTGGCTCAGTTGGTTAAGCATATGACTCTTGATTTCAGTTCAGGTCATGATCTCATGGTTCATGGGATCCACATCGGGCTCTGCGCTCAGAGGGGACTCTTTCTTCTCCCACTCCCTCTACTCATGCTCTCTCTCTATAAAATAAATAAATAAATAAATCTTTTAACAACAAAAACCAGAATACTGTTTCAGCTTACAACCTCTTATCACCTGCCTCTGAACATCAGATGTTATTTGCCTTTGTACTGTGTTGACTTTTTTTTTTAAATACTGTGTTGACTTATGGTGAAAAACAGTGGCAGTAAATTTGTTGGTGCCTCCGTATCAGTAAAGGCAGAGGCACCAAACTGTATGTCATGGTGGCATTCTTCATCTCCATGCACTGGCGATTGTCTTAAAAGCCAATATCATGTAAGAATATTCTTGGGGCAGCCTGGGTGGCTCAGTGGTTTAGCACCGCCTTTGGCTCGGGGTGTGATACTGGAGTCCTGAGATTGAGTCCCGCCTCGGGCTCCCTGCATGGAGCCTGCTTCTCCTTCTGCCTGTGTCTCTGCCTCTCTCTCTCTCTCTCTCTCTGTCTCTATGAATAAATAAATAAATAATCTTAAAAAGGGAATATTCTTGATAACGTAGTACAAAGTCACTCATTATGTCAAATCTTATTTCTTGTATACACATCTTTTTAATATCCTATGTATGAAATAAGTATGGATAAAGCATTCTGCTGCATCCTGCATCCAATGGTTGTCCAAGAAGAGAATTTGAACCCCTGTTTGAATTGCAGACTGTACTAGCTGCATTTTTCATGGGGCACCCTTTTTACTTTCTGAAAGAACACCTAACAGAAAAACTACATTTTTCACACTTGAATATTTGGCAGGCACTTCCTCCAAAATGAATGAAGTGAGCCTGTCATTTTAAGGACAATGATTGACAGTATTTGTTGGCAGTGATACAACTTGAATTTGCAAGTAAAAATTAAAGTTTTGGAATACTTGTACCCACCAGTATGAACTTGATAGTTTCCCATTTAAAGATTTTTCTGATAAGACCTGTAGTCATATTAACAAAGAGGATTTCTTTTATACTACATAATGAAATGTGTCACCTTTTGTAAGATTTGTATAACTCAGTTAATCAATATTTTCCAAATGATCAATGCATGATGTTGAAAAAAATGCATGGGTAAAAGATCCATTCAAAATGCAAGATGGAGAGGCACATAGTCAGTTGTCTGTTTTCTGCACAGGTCATGATCTCAGGGTCCTGGGATTGAGCTCTGTATTGGGCTCCCTATTCAGCAGGGAGTTTGTTTCTCCCTCGCTCTCTGCCACTCCCTCTGCTTGTGTTTGCTCCCTCTCTCTGTCAAATAAATAAATAAAATCTTTTAAAAATTCAGGGTGGATTTTAATGTAGCAGAGTATGAAAAGTACAATAATATGGTTTCAGGTTCCACATTGCAACCTAGGAAACTATCACTTGTCAAGTTTGGGGCAGTGTCAAAAATAGCTACGATTATCTAAAGGCATTATTAAAATTCTCTTCCTCTTTCCAACTGTTTAACAGTGAGGATGAATTTTCTTTAAATACTTTAAAGAAAGGTGAGCAGAAGCACATTGCAATAAACTGAATGAAGAATATGAGAATCGAAGTGTCTTCTATTAAACTAGACATCAAAGAGATTTGCAAAAAGAAGAAAAGTAAAAAAAAATGCCATTCTTCTCACTGAATGTTTTCCTGCTTTTAAAAATATTTAATTTTTTGGGATCCCTGGGTGGCGCAGCGGGTTTAGCGCCTGCCTTTGGCCCAGGGCGCGATCCTGGAGACCCGGGATCGAATCCCACATCAGGCTCCCGGTGCATGGAGCCTGCTTCTCCCTCTGCCTGTGTCTCTGCCTCTCTCTCTCTCTCACTGTGTGCCTATCATAAATAAATAAAAATTAAAAAAAAATATTTAATTTTTTAATTTTTAATTTACTTAACATGTAATGGGTTTATTATTGTATTGCTGTGGTCACCCCTTGGAGATATATAGATCCCACACCCAAAATTTGGCTCAGCATCACACTTATACCAAAAGGGCATAAAGCAATTTATTACTCACATAATGAGGCTTTCTGGGAAGAGCAGGGCAGATTCTCAAGATGGTTTATAAATGGCTTGAGAAATCAGGGAGAGGTGACCGGCTTGGAGTTTTATGATGGTTAGGAGGAGGGGTTGGAGCAAGCATTCCCTCATATGGGCCAGATCTTATGTGGTCTGAATTTTTTGTTGGCACCAAAGGAAGGAGCTCATGAGCTTTCTTACTGCCTTCCCAGATGTGGGCAAGATGGAAATATGAGGAGGAGAGATTGAAAGATGTCAGCACTCAAATATCAAAAATGAAGTTGGACTGATTATTTTTTCTTTAAGATTTTATTTATTCATGAGAGGCACAGAGAGAGAGGCAGAGACATAGGTAGGAGAAGCAGGCTCCATGCAGGGAGCCCAATGCGGAACCCGATCCCAGGACCCTGGGATCACGACTTGAGCAGAGGCAGTTGCTCATCCACTGAGCCACCCAGGTGCTCCAGTTGGACTGATTATTAAAATTCACCCCTGATATTTGACTGATGACGGAAAATGCCAAAATTCCTTTAATTGAATTTGAACTCATAACAGCTAAGCTACTATCTGTGCAACCTGTAGCCTGAGTCTGGTAGGGAGCTCAGTTGAAGACCTCATTCAAGGACCTGGCACGTGTATTTGGCAAAGTGAAATGTGTGCCTTGGTCACTATCAGTAAAGTTTGGAACTGCAAAGAAGTGTTTTGGTGAACCCTCATATCGAGGTTTTAGTATGTACAGAGATATATGTGACCTTGGTTTATAATTTGGGTGTCTGTTAGCAATAGATTTCCAGAGGTCTTTATCCATAAGGATGTAGTCTTGGATAAGGAATTGTTGCTGCCATTGACTGGACCAGATGGCTGACCACTGGCAACGAATAGCCCTAGTACCTGTTAAAATGTGCAGTTGGGGTCAGTTGTTGGCCAGGGACCAGCGCTAAGCTGACTGCCTGTAGTATAGCTAATTGTGCCAATTCCTTGTGTCCGTCCTTAATAAGGATGTCCCAGTAAAGGGATGGAAAACAGCAACTCTCCAGCAAGCTCCTTCCTGTGCAATGATGATGATATTGTCTGGAAAGTGTTCAAACTCCCATTGCTCTTCCCTCTATTGATCCCCAGAGGCTCCCCAGGTAGTCAAGGGGTCCTCCAGCATGGTAGCATCTGGCAAAGGCTGAGACATATGATCCGGGCCTACTTCAAAGAGGGCCTCAATCCAGGCCCTAAACGCTAATTATCAAAACTTTCCACTTGGGTTGGTCACATCTATATAACAGAGGCTTGATAGGACAAGCAAATGCAGCACAAAGTAGCACAGTTCAAAGGGCAATCTCCTCAGCTGGCAGCAGCTCAAAATACGTGCTGGGCAGTGGGCAGCAGAGCCAGATTGCAAGCCAAAGCAAGAGAAGAGAGACTCTCAGTGGTAGTCATCACCTAAACACCCCATTCATTGTGACAACTGTTGGGCTCATCCTGCCTCCTTGGAGTGACCACAACAGCTATTAATATAAAAATTAATAAACTAATATATATTTTTAAATTTTATTTATTGATTCATGAGAGACACAGAGGGAGAGGCAGAGACATAGCAGAGAGAGAAAAAGGCTCCATGCAGGGAGCCCAATGTGGGACTCAATCCCCAGACTCCAGGATCACGCCCTGGGCCAAAGGCAGACACTCAACCACTGAGCCACCCAGGCGTCCCAATAAACTAATATATTCCAGGCTGGCCCGAAGGTAGTGAGTTATCTCAGATGATTGTTCACTGTCAGTTACAGATTGAACTTTTTGTTCTACTCT